>NC_056743.1:139114963-139714963 GCF_019279795.1 Protopterus annectens | reverse complement strand
ATACTATTATATCTATTATTGTCTTAATTCCAGCACAAGTGTAATAGTAATATTATCATTACTACTAGGGGTACATGTTGCATTTAGCAGCAACTGCCATCTCACCTCTCAATTTTTCAAAATAGCTTTTATACCCCCCCCCCCCCAGGCAGTTAAAAAGAGAAGTTGTGTCTTACCATAACGTTCCATCTGTGTTGTTGATCTTCCATTCATCACGGATGGGTTCAGTTCCGAGCCCTCGGAACAGTCGGGCAAATACCAAGCTCGTGTACATCAAAAAACTCTCGAGCTAAGCTGCTACCCACAATGCCCTTCTCCCAGTTACCTCAGATCGAGTTTGCATGCAACATATAGAAGTAAAAGCAGAGGCCATTTCTGCACAAAAACCCTGAAAAGCACCACCAGGACCCATAACATCCACCAGGAGCCTTTGGTGGGGGACGGAGGGTGGGATGTGATGAATGGAAGAAGATCAACAACACAGATGGAACGTTATGGTAAGACATAACTTCTTATCTGATGTTGTTAATCTTATTCTCATTCATCACTGATGGGACAGAATCCCAAGATACTTGAAAACATGGGTGGCCCTTATGGAAGAACATTCCTGAGTACCACTGAGCCACAGGCCACTCTTCCCCTGGAAACCACGTCCAATTTGTAATGTTTGATGAAAGTATGGGGTTTAGCCCAAATGGCTGCTGCACAAATGGCATCCATAGAAGCTCTGGAATGAAAAGCAACAGAAGTTGCTATGGCTCTCGTTGAATGTGCTCTGATACTGGCAGGTTTAGGTTCATTTGCTTGTGAATATGAAAAAGTAATACAATCTCTGAGCCATTTTGATAAAGTGACTTTTGATATGGCACTTTTGGTGGGAGGGTGGCCTAATGGTTAAGGTGTTAGCCTTACAAACACAAGGTGCAGGGTTTGAGTCTCACAAGGGATAATTGGCTAGGCTTAAAATGGCTCGCAAGGGCAGTTCATAGATTCATACTAAGCGAACATCACGTTTTAGGTCCAGAGAAGGAGATCAAAAGTTGGTCTGACTTGCAGAAAGATTTAGTCCTTTCCAAGTAAAAATGTAATGGTCTATGTGCATCCAATGAGTGTAGACAGTATTCTCCTTTATTGGAATAATCTGGGAAAAACAGTCAATGGATTGGTCGACAGAGAAATCGGAAATCATTTTGGAGAGAAAAGATGGATTAGTATGAAGAGATGCTCTGTCTTTATGAAAAATTAAATACGGACTGCTGATGCATAAGGCTTGTAATTCCGATATCCGTCTAGCTAATGTGACTGCCACTAAAAATAGATATTTCCGTGATAAAAGTTTAAGGTCACATTTTGCAGCAGGCTCAAAAGGGGGTAAAGAGAGAGAGACTGTAATACCAGGGAGAGATTCCACGTCTCTACAGGCCGCCTGATTGGAGGTCTGCTATGGAAAACTCCTTTGAGAAAGGTCTTGCAAATGTGGAGATAAGTGGAACGCCTTCTAGACCATTATGATAAGTGGAGATAGCTGCCAAGTGAACTTAAACAGTAGAAGCTGATGCTCCATTCTCAAAAAACTCAGAAAGGTAATGAAGTATAACAGATGCAGGAGCTTTCAGGCGTCTAACATCCGTTGTTTAGACCAGAGAGTGAACCTTTTCCACTTATCTCTGTAGAGTTTTCTGGTGGATGTCTTAAGGAAGGCCAGAATAATATTGCGAACAGGTGAGGAGAGGATTTCCTGCCTGGCGGCTAACGGAAGTGGAGAAACCAAGCTGTCAGCTTGAGAGTGGACAGATTTGGGGGAGACAACCCTTGGGGGTGAGAGATTAAGTCCTTCCGAGTGTCCAGGATCCATGAAGGTTGTAATAGGTGAGGCCGGAGGAAGGGGAACCAAACTTGTCGAGGCCAGAATGGGGCAATGAGGATCACCTTGCATCTCAACCAAATTGCTTTCTTTGAAAATAGGGGTATCAAGGGAATTGGAGGATAAGCATAGAGGAAACCCATGGGCCAATTGTGAAATAAAGCATCTCTCGGTGACTCCCCTTCTGGGGGAAAAAGGGCAAAGAAGCTGCTGCATTTGTTGTTTGAAGGGGAAGCAAAGAGATTGCAGCAAGGCTGGCCCCAACGGCTGAAAATTCTGCCGTCACATTCAGATTGAGAGACCACTCATGTGGCAGGAGGATGCATCTGCTCAGCCTGTACGCAATCATGTTGGAGCTCCCCGGGATATGTGTTGCTATAAGAAAGTGGTTGGAAGCTATCGCCCAGTGCCAAATTCTCATGGCTTCTCGACACAAGGGGTAGGATTTGGTCCCTCCTTGTTTGTTTATGTACCAGACTACTGACATATTGTCTGAATGAATCGCAATTGTTCCTGATGGAAGGAGCGAATGTAGTCGCTGCAATGCCAACAGCACCGCTCTCAACTTCAGAACATTTGATATGCAAGTTGGCCTCTAAGCTGGACCATGTGCCTTGGACTGTCTTTCTCTGAAAATGGCCCTCCCACCCTATCAGGGAAGTGTCCGTGGTCACTGTGGCATTCGGTTGGGGAATGTGGAAGGGGCGACACCAAAGATTTTCATCTGGCCTCATCCACCAAAGAAGATCTTGTTTGCAGGAGTTGGTGATGAGGATCTGTGAGTTTAACAGGTGAAGATTTGCCAACCAGCAACAGGATAACAGACACCTACAGATGATATCACCAATAATAATGATAATTATTATGGCAGTAATTCCAACAATAATATTAATATTGACAACAATCTGAATGTTCAGACTGGTAATGCTGGTGGTAGGTGTGACATCCCCCCTCTTGGCCAGTAATCAATGAGCCTGAATCCTCATCACTGACACTGGAGAGGGACGTTCACGCAAACAAAAATGGATACAACCAGTATTTCCAGATGCAACTCTCTGCAACAAGCACAATTTTCCATAAGAGCACACAGGAAACACACTCAGTCCGGGGTCTGGATTTCTCTCTCTTGCTGTCACCCAGGCCCCCAGCAGACTCTCCACTGGCACAGCTGTAGTGCTGAGTTCTGAGCAGTGTCTCCAAGCCAAGTACTCCACTACCCTCTCTGTGAAACCAGTCCTCTGTATCTCTGCTCCAAGCAGCTAACACAAACACACACACACACACACCCACCCATCCCTGGGTAAGGCTGACACAGATTTACTAGCTATGCCCCCTTCTGCCCAGATTATAGTGTAGTTACACTGTCACCAGACACTACAAAGACAGCTACTCTAAGACTCTAACAAGGTTACCCAATATATAGTGAGTGAAATTAATATTAATACCAAAGGTACGTTTTGGCCAATGCAGTAAAGCTTTCAGGAGTGGCCATAGAGTCACCAAATAGATAAAAGTACTCTCAAAGGTTAAAATGTTCTCTAAAGGACTAGCCACAATGAAAAGTTTAAATATATTTAATTATAAATAGTAAAAGAACATGAAAATATGGAATATCTAATTACAATAAGCACCAGAGTTTCATTTACAGGAAATACTAAAATAAGACAGACAAATAGAATCACACAGATACAGAAAACAGTGCTTAAGTAATCTCACTGTACTTTACTGACTGGCCTAAAGAATCACTATTCCGTAGTCCACTTACTAGGGCAAGGCAAGATGAAGTAGGCGAGTGATCCTTCTAGATCAGGTTCCAAAAACAGACTACACTAAGACTTCTGTCTCATCTAGTATTAAAACATAATTTCAGTAATCTATTACAGGATGACATCACATACATGTGGTCATCTGACTTCTGGTTCCCATACAACCCCCTTTACTAGAGGCTGCCAGAGTTTACCACAGGTGTATTACCTTACACACCTTGAGTTTGCTAAGATCTGTTGCAGCTTCTGGAAATCATAAAACAAATTCAAACTTCCACCCTGCCAGGGTAGCAATTAGTTCACTGCTAAATACAACACAACAATGATTCCTAGTCTTTGTTTTCACATACATTTCATATCTGGTTGCAATCAGAACTGTAAGATACAAGATTTATGTCCTACCAGGTAATTTAATTTCAAACTATTCTTCAGAGGTAGCTGGACTGAGATTAAGCACTTCTATTCCATTATCCTCTGTTACTATATTAATTTCAACAGTTATCATATAGTCTGACAGGCAGGTATATTAACACAAGCAGCTTTACAAATACATTTTTCATCACAAGCGTCTGTACTAATCAATTTGATATACAAATATCATATAATTCTTTACAAAATTCCAGCTAGCTACACTGGCATATATTGCACATCCACTGCCTTACTTTTCCTGGCATAGCTGGCAATACCTCAAATCACAGTAGAAATTAACAGATTTTTCACAACGTGAACACACTCACAGGACCAGACAGACTACGGGAGGATCGAACAATGATATCAAGTACCCCTCAGACCCCATAGATGCAAATGATGAACACCAGAATCCTACACACCCACAATACAACTCTCAGGGCTCATATCAACAGAGCCCAGTACACATGAATGGGAATTATCACCACAAAAATTACAACTACAACCAGAGATGCAGCCCACAGATGTTCCAGAGAGAAGACGCAAACTACCATCTGAACCCATGGAGGGAGGACCAGAACAACTGGAGGAGAAAGCAGGGGATAGGGGCAACAGAGCTGAGGAACCTGGGGAACAACAACTTCTACCCATCAAGGCTATGAGCCTCAGGACAGAATTAACCCTCAGGATCTGGAATCAATGGAAGAAACCACTGACAGCACTTAAAGAAAAACTGTTTAACAGAGGATTTACATTCATTACATTCCTACCACAAGGAAGGAGTGATGAGAGACAGACCATCATTGATTTAAAAATGTATGTCAAGAAGTTGAATTTGAAACTTGTCTTTCACGAGAAAAATTACATGAGGGAAGGTAAACCCATCGAAGAAAAAAGTAAAAGACCTAGTAGTTTTTGCCCCCACTTGTAGCCTTCGAGATAAAATGCGACTCGATATAAGAAAGGCTCTTAAACATAAGTTATATAACATTTCAAAGTATGAGATATGAGCAATGATAGAACTATATGTGTTATGAAGGTTGACAAGGGTGGGGACATACTTGTTACAGATACTGTCAGTTATATAATGAAAACAGAAAACATGCTGAACACACCCAAGTTTTATTCTAAACATTCCTTTGAGGAGGTTAAAACTGCACATATAGATTGGAAATATAAGCTAACCACAATGCTTAATGAATAACTTATTAGTGAAAACTGAGTATCTGAACACTCCTCACCCCAAGTTACCTTGCTTTTTTTGGGATTCCCAAACCCCATTAAGAATAGGGAAAAATCCACCCTACAGACCTGTTATTGTAAGTGAAGGTTCCACATCAGAGGCCACTGCCATATACTTAATTTTATTCTACAACTTCTTGCTGAAAAGAACTCATAGTTTATTTTAAATTCACTTGATTTTTTTTAAGAAAAATAAAAGTGTTATGTGAATGAACAAAGCATATTGGCAACTACTGACATTGAGGCCCTATGCACTGTACCACACATGTACTGTATTGAAGCAGCTACAGAGGCTTATAGCAGAAATAACAATATTACATATAGGGCAAACTGAGCGCTTGGGAAAGCTAATAAACTTGGTGCTGAGTTACATTTTTTTTCAGTTTCAATGACCAGGCTTACAAACAGATGAGGGGGATAGTCATGGGTGCAGCTATGGACCCTAGCCTGGCCAATGTTGCCTTAGGCAAGTGGGAGGAGGAATTTGTACAGAAAAGTGGATACCGGAGATTTATGACAAGTTATTTTCACTTTATTGACGACATATTCAGTCTGGCAAGGTGAGAAATCTACACTCACTGAGTTTATCCATTACATCAGTAACTTCACCGCCGTCTCGAAATTTACCACTTCCATCAGCTCGGAGTCAGTGCAGTTCCTTGATCTGATTGTCAGTATTGATAAAGCCAGAGGAAAATTAATTAATAACTTATACAGGAAACCAACAAGAGTGAACTACTTACTTTACAGAAAAGGTATGCAGCCAGTAAAAACTAAGCACAATGTAACAAAATCACAAGGCTACAGATTAACACATATCACCACAGATTTGGCCCCTTTTCTCAAAAATATGAATGATCTTCAAAATGATTTTTTAACCAGAGGATATAAATCAAACATGTTACATATGATCCTGGATCCCATTAGAGATTCTAAAATTAACAATGAGCCTATATGGAATAGGCCTTTTGGTAAAATTATCAACGAGGCCACCCTAAAAACTCTGTACCCATGAGCGACCACATAGGCGGTAGTCTACTTAACACTGAAAGTGTGAAAAGAGACCTTGGGACCCAGGTGGACAGTAGACTCTCCTTTGATAATCACATTGCCACAGTAGTCAGGAAATCCTTCTATGTGGCACACCTCATCACAAAAGGTTTCTCATCCAGGAAAAAAGAGGTCATTGTTCCTCCTCTACTCGTCACCCATTAGACCCAATTATAGAGTACAACGCCCCTTTTGGTATGTACCTCACAAGGCATCTACAACAACTGGAAAAGCTGCAGAAATACCTCACAAAGAGGATTACCGGTCTCAAACAGATACCCTACGTGGACAGTCTCAAAAAACTCCAGCTTTACTATGTCGCATATCGCCTGCTAAGAGGCAATCTCTGCCTAACATACAAAGCTGTGTCAAACCCAGAGCTGTTGGACATGCTTCACTTAAAGATATCCCAATCCCTCCGAGCAACACGCTTGAGGGACCTAAACCTTGTCACCACAATAAACAGAACATGCTGGAGGGATAGATTCCTGTCCCAGAGACTTCCCATACTCTGGAACAAACTACCTATCTATATCAAACAAAGCTCCTCATTAGCACTCCAAGAAAAATCTTGATGATTGGATGGGAGGCAGGAAATTCACCCCAGGAATCACTTATGTGGCTCTGCTCGACAGGGGCACAGGAAAATAATTTTCCTGGGTGGCGAAAGCCAGGGTACTGTTTGGCTAGGCTTATATAGGCCCTAGGGCCAATAACCTAGTACCTACCTATGAACCCAAAAGAAGAAAAAGTAAGAACAGTTGCATTGTAACATACACTTGTGATTTCAATACAATTAAAGCCATTATTAAGGAGGACAAGGCCATCCTCACTGACAATCAGTGGCTTGTAAGGGTTTTAGGCGATCACCCTACTCTTTTATATAAAAAGAGCAGAAGCATACGTAGCTACGTGGAAAAGAACAAGAAAAATAAGGAACCCCAGGATGACGAGCACTAAAATCTGTGGCCACCTAACTGCACTTTCTGTGAGTACATGGGTTCATAGTATGTACTATGCTAATGGCCCTGGGGCCTTTACAAGACTAGCCATAGGATTACCCTGGCATAGTACCACCTGACCTTAGTTCCCAGTGCCTCTGTCGAGTAGAGCCACTGGTGTTATTTCCGAGATGAATTTTCTGTTTTCCATCCACTCATCAAGATTTCTCTTAAATAGGGTCAGCGAGGTGCTCTGCTTGACATGTATGGGAAGTATGTTCCATAGCAGGGGCAGTCTCTGGGTTATGAACCTGTCCCTCCCAGCATGTTCTATTGATTGTGGTAATGAGGTTGAGGTCTCTGGAGTGTGTGGTGCGGAGGGACTGGGATTTCTTTAGATGTAGCATTTCTAACAGAGCTGGGTCAAACAAGGCTTTGTAAGTGAAGCAGAGATCGCCTCTAAGTAGGCGATATGAAACAGAGAATAGTTGGAGTTTTTTTTGAGTCTGTCCATATAGGACAAGTGTTTAAGGCTTAGGATCCTCTTTGTGAGGTACTTTTGTGGCCTCTCCAGTTGTTGCAGGTCTCTAGTGAGATACATGCCAAATGGGGCATTGTACTTAGAGGAATGGCCTAATGAGAGAAGAGGAATGGCCTAATGAGGGAAGAGTAGAGGGAGACAATGACCTCTTTCTTCCTGGATGCAAAAACCTTAGTAATGAGATGTGCCACACAGAAGGACTTTCTGACCACACTGCCAATGTGGTGATCAAGAGAGAGGCGGCTGTCAACCTGTGTTCCCAGATCTCTTATAACGTCTTCTTTAAAGGGTGTGACTCATTTGAGTGCCCCCTTCTTAAAAAATGGTAAAACTTCAGCAGGTGGTAAATGTATACTGAAAAACATTGTATACAGGGCAATGTGCAATGGCTGCCCTGCATTTTATGTGGGTAAGGCTATGAATAAACTGAAAAGGAGGACCTCAGGTCATCTTTCTGACATCAGACAAATGCCAGAAGAATGCCTTATTCAAACATTTATTAGAACACTCCAGACATTCTGATTTCATTCTGGACTTTGTGGAGATGGATGAGCTTGAAGGGGACATCAATGGTGTTTTGGAGAAAAAAAAAAGAATTATGCTGGCAATTGAAATGAAATGCATTCAGAAAACTAGGACTTTATTATTGCTCTATTAAGTGTGTGTTGAATTTATGTAAGCTGCCACACACTCTATAAAGGTTATTTTAGGGAATTTTTGAGGAAATATTTTATGTACTAAAAATAAAAAAAATTATGGATAGTATGTATATATGTCTAGTTACTTCAACTTCAATTCAGCTTTAATTAGATTTAGTACACTCTTGCATCACAGAGCTTTAGATGATAAATTCAAAACACACATTTTTTCATGACACTACTGAGATGAAGTAATACCAAGAACTATTGGCATAATTCCCCCATTTAGCATACTGATGCACGCTCATGCACACACCTGCACACTTTTGTAAATTACTAGTTTAAGTCATACACACTTTTTGTGTGTTTTTTTCTACTGGTTTTAATTGGATAAACATGTTTTTGGGGGCTGTAAACATGAAAACTGTCACAACAGTTTTTGTTTTTCAACTGCAAAGCATTGACATTTTTCTGAGCTGTAAACAAAATATTTTTTTTCTGAAATAATTTCTTCTAAATAAGTTTCTCCGATATATAAATAATTTAGTTTTTATACACACCAACACATATTAAATATTAAACAGATATACATTTATAGTGTTCCGCATACATAATGTTTATGGATAGATAGCTATGTGGTTTTTTTTTTTCTTATATCAATCTAGTTAACTCTTTTTGCTTGTCTACCTATGTATGTGATTTTATCATCACAGACCTGATGAAGGCTTTATTGCATTAGTTAGCCAAAAGCGACTGTAGTTAAATGTCAGTCTTTTTATGTGCATGTTATGCTTTTCTTAATACCAGATTTGGGAATGTGGGTTGCATATAAAAAAGTAGTGCTTCCCTTAGCTAGGATTTAGTTTGATCTAATCAGTAGTAGTGTCTGGGGGGGTGGGTACTTGCTGTTCTAAAATGCACTTTTTACAGTCCTGTTTATACTGATGGTCTGAAATATGGCTGGTTTAAAATTAAACAATACGTATATTTTCCTCACCTACTTCTAAGTGTTTAATGTTGTAAAACAGTTCTGATTTTTGTTACTAAGGATCGCATGGACAAATAAAGGCTTGTTGCTTTGGAACATTACCTGGGTTTCGTGATTTTTGGGAAATTATTGTGACTGAGCTCATCAATGAAGTTTTAAGCCCACTAGTTTCTCTTTTTTTATTTTTTCCTCAACACTCATGTTGGTGAGGTTGGAACTACACAGATTCCTATCCTTGTTCATTTTTTAAATATATATATATATATATATATATATATATATATATATATATACACACACACACACTCATTTATATTTAGATACATAGACTGATGTCATACTACATGGAGGCACGTGCAAATGTGAAGGGACTAAACAAATATTTGGCTTACTCCAACATACCATGACTGTACAGTCAGTACAGACAGGTGTTTGGAAAAACAGGGGTCAAGGACCAACTCCAAAAAATTTAGAATTCTTTATATTTCTATATGTAAATGTGCCCTATAGAATGTGTTTAATTATGGCAGATTATTCTGCTTCAATCAAATAAATAGCCAACTGAACTTTCAAACACTTCAATTCTATGTACTGTGATATACTCAAATGTGTTTCAATCGAATAGCATGACACTGTCAGGATTGCCTGAAAACTAGTCAAATGAAATGATACACAATACCTCACTTAGCAGAGTAAAACTGCCTTCCAGTTTACAGCCTGCTATAGACCACCCTCCCAAACCCAGGAACCCCACTCGGCCTTCCTGAGAACACTGGAAATATGAAGGTCTCTCCAAACACCATTATATTGGGCGACTTCAACTACCCAAACATAGACTGGGAGCATTACTCTAGCTCCAACACCCTAGCCCAAAGGTTCCTAGAATTTATAAACTCAAATGCTATGGAACAACTTGTTACCACTCCCACAAGAGGGGAAAACATACCTGATCATCACCAACATGGGGACTCTATGCTCCAGACCAGAAGTGTATCCCTCACTGGTAAGATCAGACCATAAACTAATCTCACTGGATATTCACATCCCGACCCCACCCCCTGCCCAGAAAACCACAGTGAAAAACTTCTCTAAAGCAAATTTCACACTCTTCAAAACAGAGGTGGAATCCTTCAAAGCCCCCAGGCCTGTGGAAACTACGGCCCAGACCGCAGAATCCTTTATAAATGCATTCTATGAACACCTTCAGGAATGCATGGATCATGCAATCCCAAATAAAACCAAGACCCAGTCCTCCAAAGGCAGACGTCCTGTCTAGTGGACCCCAGCCATAAACAAACAATACAATAGAAGGAGGAAGCTACTACATGATAGAGCAAAATCCCAAAAAGGGAAGGCATCTCTGATCAGTATTAGCAAAAAACTACGGGCACTCATAAAATTGTCTAAGGCCAGCTTTGAGAGAAAAATTGCACAGGACACTAAGGATAATCCCAAGGCTTTCTTTAGTTATGTTAGGAACCTGGGTGGGAATTCCCAGATATGCTCAGAATTAGTCCAAAATGACAAAATACACCGAACCCACAGACATTGCCAACATCCTAGCTGACAGGTTCAGTGCAAACTTCTCCCCCCCTCCCCACCAAAAGGGCAAATATCTATCCCAGCAGTGCTGCCCCCCTGACATCTAAGATGCTCAGGTAAGAGCCGCCCTCTCCAAAGCAAAAAACACAGCATCAATGGGACCAGACGGTGTCCCGGGCTACGTCCTACATGAACTCCAAGAAGAGTTAAACCCAAACATAAAACTACTGTTCAATCTCAGCCTTACTACAGGATATGTACCCAAAGAGTGGCGTACAGCAACAGTGGTCCCTCTCCACAAAAGTGGTGCCTCAACGGATCCTGGAAATTATCGCCCCATAAGCCTGACTAGCTTGGTCTGCAAAGCTATGGAAAGGATCATTATGGACCTCATAAATAAAGATATTGGGGATCTACAGACACTGGATCCTACCTAGTTCAGCTTTGTTAAGGGCAGATCCTGCCTCTTAAACCTGGTCGATTTCTTTGAAACAGTCACCAAGGCCATTGACGAGGGGAAGGTGGTCCACACAGCCTACCTGGACCTCGCAAAAGCCTTCGATACAATACCCCACTCGGGCATTATAGATAAGCTCGCCAGCTTAAATATAAACCCCTATGTCACTAGATGGGTTGCAAACTGGCTCAAGGACAGAACCCACATGGTTAGAATTGCTGGAGCCATGTCAGACTCCAAACCAGTTACAAGTGGCGTCCCACAAGGCTCAGTCCTGGGATCTCTCTTGTTCACTATATTTCTCGGAGGTACAGGCCAACACTGAATGACTGTGGCTGACCAAGTTCGCAATGACTGCAAACTGGGCACCATAATCGACTCTCCAGCCGACACAAGCATCCTCCAAAAGGGCCTCATAGAAAACAGACAACTGGTGCCACAGCCATGGCCTCAAGCTAAATGCCAAAGTGTATAGTCATCCCCTTTGGCAAAAACAAAGCGCCCACAAATTACCACATAGGTGGTAATCCATTAAGTACAGAAGAAGTAATTAGGGACCTGGGGACCCAAGTTGATAGCAATCTCTCATTTGACAACCACTTGGTCAAAGTGGTTAGAAAAACATTTTATATAGCCCACCTAATCATGAAGGGATTCACATCTAGATCAGAGGAGGTCATCATGCCTCTTTACTCATCCCTCATCAGGCCCATAATTGAGTACAATGCCCCTTTTGGGATGTACCTTACCAGACACCTGCAGCAACTGGAAAGACCCCAAAAGTACCTCACCAAGAGGATCAAAGGACTCAAACAGATGCCATATACTGCCCGGTTAAAGAAACTCCAGCTCTACTCAGTGGCATACCGCCTGCTCAGAGGCGATCTGTGCCTGACGTATAAAGCCATGTCCAACCCAGAATTAATGGACATGCTGCACCTCAGAAAATCCAAATCCCATCAAGCTACACGCTCAAGAGACTTGAACCTCAGCACTGAAATAAATAGGACATGCTGCAGGGACAGATTCATAACCCAGAGGCTCCCTTCACTCTGGAATAAAATCCCAGTCCAGGTTAGGAAGAGTCCCTCATTGACTCTCTTCAAGAGGAATCTTGATGAGTGGATGGGAGATCGTAGGTTTACCCCGGGTATCACTTCTGTGTCACTGTTAGACAGAGGCACAGTATACTAACCTCGAAAAAGGGCATAGCAAAATTAATTTAAAATGGGTGGCGAAAGCCAAACACTTTGGCTAGGATTATAAATGCCCTAGGGCAGATAGCCTAGTATGAACCTATGAACCTAAGATGTGTAGAAAGTTCCCTGGCAGCTTCGATTAGCTCTGCAACTTAAAAACATTGAAAGCAGATGATTTAATTGAGGAATCAAGTCACAAGTGGATCTAATTGATGTCCTAAATAATGGGGACTTTTCTACTTAGCTTCTAGAATTATCAGTTACTAGACAGAAAGGACATTCTCAGCCAACACAGAAAAAGAGGATGCGTTTTAGTCTTTGATCTACAAATTTTACTATTCCTGCATTCAAACTTAATTAGAAAAGTTCTTGAAAAAAATCAGTAATAGAAGTCGCTACAGAAAGAAATTCATAACATGGTTTCAACACTCTTCAGAGAAATACATAATCAGAAAAAAATACAGAAAGTAATTTTTTCTTACATATTTTCCAAGAACATTTTGGTCAGTAAATTTTTAAGACTCTGATGGAATTCTTTGGGAAAAAGTGGCAGGATCTCATCAGCAGATGTTAACCCTTTAAACACAATATATCGAATAAGATGATGTAACGAATGGAGTAACTGCAAGGATTAAAAACAACCATATTATACAGTGATTGAGATTGCCAAAAAGACTGAATTATTAAACAGATGCTTCCAATTGCAATTACACAAGAACCTAAAGTAACTTATCAAGCTTACTTATTTAACAGGTTTCTGTGTCATAATGAAATGTCAGTCTTAAAACACTTCACTATAAAATAACTAAATTACTGCAACTAAACATTTTTAGTCTTAATTATGTTTATATTAACAAAAGTAAATTAAAAAACAAATACTTTACAATGGTAATTATCAGATGAATCAGCACAACAATTCCCAAAAAATGCACTATACTAAATCCATACCTCTTACAGGTTTGCTGACTGAGAACAACCAATTTTTTTTACAATAAAAATGCAATAAGATACAGTACTACAAAAACTGTACAAGGTTGTAAAGTAAGGAATTATTTAACAGAGATACAAAACTTTATGTGCGAGTGTTTGCAAGATAGTGTGTTCTACATATATACATACACATATCTGCATACATTTCAACACATACACACAAACACCTACATAACCACACATACATGGATATGTTAAATGAGATGGCAATATTTTGGGATGCGGTCTGTGATATGCTTAACATTTACTCTAGAGACAGGGAGTAAGCAGTTTGATTACTGGGGAAACAACAAGTTGGATTATATATTTCCAACTCCTATTTACTGATATTTGCATATCACACACCTAACTTTTTAGATGTATATCTGTAGTTCGTGTCTTTTGTACACTTACATAATGGCACTGGGAGTGGTTATTCATGAAAAGGACTTAATTTTCGTGGTCTCATAAAAGAGGAATTAGAGTTCTGAGTGGCATAAATGGCTGTCTTTTGGTGTTTAGGGATCAGGATCTCCTTCCAAGTTTTCAAAATACGATCCCTATTTATTTATGGCTTCTTAACAAACGCTTCTATTTCAGCTTTCTTCAAACACCTACAAAATAAAGCACCACTTTCTTCTTCTCATGAGCAAGTCAGTTTGTCAAGGCCATGAATACCATGACTAGTTTTATCAATGCACAAGAAGCAACTTATCTGCATTTCGTTTGAGTTGCTAAAACTTGTTAGACGTGTGTTCTTATGTTCATAGCATTATGTTGAATACAGTGTATTCCATGTTTTGCATGACTCTGAAATGGATGCAGAAAATATGGGAAAATGAATAAGCTCCTCACTTTCACAGTTGCTGTCTTTTATCCCATGGGTGTATAACTGCAGTGTGTTGGGGGAGTACAGTTACCATAGAGGGTGTGCAAATTGGCTTGCCTTCTGGCAAGAGCAATGATTAAATATTTGATGGGCTATGAGATTTTAACCAGTGTGCATGTGTGTGTGCGTGCGCACTTGAGTACGGGCGTGTGCATTTTTTGCTGTACACTTAGTGGTACCTCCCTAAATTATGTACAACTTTAAGACTCTTGTTGCATATGCAATTTATTTTCTGACAATTTCTATGGCTTCTGCTGCAAATTATACCCCTGTGCCTCGTCTCAAGGATGAAATCAAACTTTCCAATATCATTTTCAGGTAAAACAAAAAGCAGTACTCCAGGTACATAGGTAGGTACTAGGCTATTGGCCCTAGGGCCTATATAAGCCTAGCCAAAAATGTACCCTGGCTTTCGCCACCCAAGAAAATTATGTTCCTATGCCCCTGTCTAGCAGAGCCACAGAAGTGATCCCTGGGGTGAATATATTTCAAAATATGAGTAAAATCATCACACATGATGGGCTACTGTTATTCAACTAGTTAATTGAATAACAAAAGAAAACTGCCTGTCAGAATTACTCAAATATTTGGTGAAACAGTTAAGCAAATCCATGGCCTTCAAATAAAAAGTGACTAAAACATTAATCATTCTTGACTGGAAATGCTCTCGCTGGTATCAAACTTAGAATATTAACTACACCAAAATGTTCACAACAAAACATGTGAAATGTGGAATTTTCAGCTTTACTTTCATTTGTTACATGCATTCTTTTTACAGGATGATCACTAGAAAAATGACCAGAAAATACTCGAGAGACAGTTTTTAAAGGTCCATGTGGACCAACATGGCGGGTTCAAGGTACAAACTGACACTGCCTGACTGGCGATCTTTATATTACTTTTACGAAGTCAAAAAAGAAGCACCACCCTTAGGAAATAACGCAATCAAATCATTGGAAAGATTCCCATATGGAGAACAATGCACAACTCTGGACACTTCATTCTCCCAGGACCCAGATACAATACAGGCAGTACAGAAAGGGAAATACAAGTGGTGCACGGTCTTAAAAAGAGGTGGGGTGCAAGAGTCTTGCTTCCTGGAGGGAGGACAGCAACATTTAATATTTGCTGCTCTCCTTTTGAATCATCTTACAAGTCCTGAAATTGCAATGCTGAACCAATATGCATGCACGTCTGTATTCAATTTATATAGGCTCATAGGAAGTTACTAGGCTATTGGCCCCAAGGCCTGTACAAGCCTAGCCAAGAATTTAGCCCATGTTCCAACAAGTCAGCACATGATGCCCCTGTCCAGCAGGGACACAGGTGGAATCCCAGGGGTGTATTTTCTGTTCCCCATCCAGTTATCCAGGTTGTGCTTAAAAAGGGATAATGAGGTACTCTGCTTGATGTGGAGAGGGAGTCTATTCCACAGAAGTGGGAATCTCTAGGACACAAATCTGTCCTGTCAACAAGTCCTACCGATGTCACAGACCAGGTTGAGGTCGCGCGTGCAGGTTACTCAAGTGGAGCTCGTCTTACAAATATGCAGCAGTCCCAAGGTAGGGTCTAAGCCTGCTTTGTATGCCAGACAGAGGTCAACTCTGGGGAGTCTGTATGAGATGGAGCAGAGGGACAGGACTTCTAGCCTATCTGTGTAGGGCAGATGTTTGAAGCCCTGGATTCTCCTCGTGAGGAACCTCTGTGGTCTCTCCAGATGCTGCATATGCTTTGTGAGGAAAGGGGCACTATACTCAATAATGGATTTTATAAGGACAGGGATGCTATGACCTCCTTGTCCCTGGATGATACCCTTACTAATGAGGTGGGCCATGTAGAAAGCCAATACGGTGGTCAAAAGTCAGTTTCCTATCAACCAGGGTATCCAAGTCTCTCACAACTGATTGCATGCTTAGGATCTTGTTATTAATGAGATAATTTGTGGGGATGTCACTCTCCCCAAAGGGGATGATGATGCATTTTTGGCATTCAGTTTGAGGACGTTTCTGGCACCAGTCATTTGTTTAGGTGAGACCCCTTTGAAGGATGCCCACATCACTAGGGGAATTGATGACAGCACCCATTGTGCAGACATCTGAAAACTTGGTCAGCCATAGCCCACTGGTTTTGGCCTGCACCTCAGAAAAGTATATCTCAAACAACAGAGGCACCAAGACCGACCCCTGGGGTACATCGCTCATTACGGATCTACTGCTCGAGGTGACTTCCCCTATTTTGACTAGGTGGGTTCTATCAATGAGCCAGTTTGCTATCCATCTGGTAACATACGGATTGATGCCTAGTTGAGAAAGTTTATCTATTATACCCTAGTGGGAAATAGTATCAAAGGCTTTTGCCAGGTCAAGGTAGGCAGTGTGCACCATTTTCCCCTCATCTATGGCTTTGGTGACTGTCTCAAAGAAGTCAACTAAATTTAACAGGCATGATCTCCCCTTGACAAAAGCAAACTGTGTGGGATCTAGTGTTTGGAGGTTGCAAATGTCCTTGTAAAAGAGGTCCATGATAACTTGTTCCATGGCCTTGCAGCTCAGACTAGTTAGGCTGATGGGTCTATAATTTCCTGGACTAGTGGACGCTTCACCTTTGTGCAAAGGGATGACAGCGATCGTCCTCCACTCGGCTGGGATGAAGCCAAGACTCAGGCTTTGGTTGAATAGGGTGCCTAATGGTGCTGCAAGTTCCTGCCTTTGACAGGGCAGTGATGACTTGTTCCCTTGAGATAAGGGAAGGAGGCAGGTGCTGGGGATGTCCTGATTTACTGTTGGGGGGGACAGAGGGGTGAAGTTTTCACTGGACCTGTCTGCCAGCAGGTTTGCTATATCTATGGCATTTGTGTATGTGGTGTCCTTGACCACCAGTTCTGAAAAGATCTGAGTGCTTCCTTTGAGACTGCTAACATATGTGAAGAAGGCCTTATGATTGTCTTTAGTAGATGTGACCATTTTGAACTCGAAGTATGCTTTGGAAGATTGCACTAGTGCTCTTACTTGCTTGTTCAGGCTAAGGAGAGCCTGCTTCCAATTAGGCACCTGCTCCTTCTTGGTCCTGGACACCAATTTATTTTCTTTTATAATAGAGTTTACTGCTGATGTCCACCAGACAGGATTACTTTTCCTTGAGGAGGAGGATTTTGCCCTGTTTGGTATTCCTGATTCCATGCAGCTATACAAATGTTCATACAGTAGTTTGGTGTAGGTTTAGACATATGTGCCAGTTCCTGTAGAGGGGGTGGGCCATGAAGGTGTTTATACGTTCCCTCAGGAGGCTGTAATTAAGCTTTGGAGAAGTTTTTTTTTTTGGTTTGACCCTAGTGATGGTGGTGGTGGGGGGGGTGTGACGTGTAAAAGTGACTGCTTTGTGGTCTGGAAATAAGGGAAAAGCAGCACCTCAAAGCAATCCTCAGTGTCTAAATGGGTACATATTTTCAAAAAGTAAAAGTGATCTTACTTTTATGTGTATGGGTGCACCTACACACACACACACACACACACACACACACACACACACACATATGTATATTATGTCTCCATTTAAGTATACACGTATGCAAGTACTATACACGCATCCACCACAAACACTTAAAATACACATACAAATCTATCTCTCTTATCTAGGAGGTAAAAGGAAATGGGCAAACCAAATAGTTCAAGTGGTCCTTGTCCGTTGTCAAAAAAAGCACTTTGTTTATACAAACAAAAAATGTTCATTGTTGACCTATTGA
Source organism: Protopterus annectens (assembly GCF_019279795.1). Taxonomy (NCBI): domain Eukaryota; kingdom Metazoa; phylum Chordata; order Ceratodontiformes; family Protopteridae; genus Protopterus; species Protopterus annectens. Next base: position 139,696,727 of record NC_056743.1, on the reverse strand, counting down.
ACTATATCAACGTAAAATTGTTACTTAGCTTCTTTTTAATGCAACTTTAACTTTATGCATGTATCCCAACACGTGAATCGTTTTGCTATAACTGCTATATCAATATTGTTTAAAATTGTACTTGTTTTAAAATGTATTACTGGAAGTTTTCTCCTCAGGTCTCCACTGAAAATAGGCCACAAGCCCAGTTGGACAAATCCGGTTAACAAAGCTATTACTTTTTTAAAATAAAAAGAAACAAAGTATGCAACACTGAAGTCAGTTTAAAAATACATATTTCTTACAAATACCGACAATATACCAGTAGAAAAAAAGTTTTCAAAGTAGCAGAACTATATAGCTAATGTATATGTAGCAGTTTTGCTCTACAAAAGGAAACATTCAGAACCAAGTTCAAAGGCAAGCAGAAATAGATTTACTTTTTGTGTCAGTCCTACCACCTAGTGGTCAATCTATAGATCTGCACCCAAATTTAAGACGCTGCCAATGACTTACAGACAAAAAAACAAATGAATTTTAAATGACAGATGGCAAACCGTTTACTCTAATAAAAACTGACGGCCAATAACGTGCAAATTAAATATCTTGTTCCTTACATAGCTTTGACTGGCACTATATTTAAACATGCATTAGAGGCAAACTACATTTTCAACTTAACTTATATCATGAATACTAGAATACATTTAATAATTTCTCAGTCTCTTAATGTGGCATCTTATATGCAAATATTTCACACGTATATAGAAATGTACATATTTTATGCACATCTCCATTTTGTATATAGCTTGATTTTTTTTCCAGTGCACTCCAGCTTGAGCTTTTAGTGTTACTTAGCAATATTCAGAACACTGACTGAATGCAAGTACTCATTTTGTATGCAATATTGTTGATTGAAAGACAAATGTATTTTCTGCTCTTTGAGCTCAGGCTGTGGCAAAAAAGGGTCAATAGTCTGATCCTTTTACCTGGTGAACAAACAGTAAATAAATAGGTCTACAAAGTACATCTCCAAAAGCAAGGAAGAAATTCCTTATTAGCCACATTTACATATAACTTGTCTTCTGACTATGTGGAGAGATTAAATGCACATAAAAGAACAAATGGTCTGCATTGTTCTCTTGACATCATTTGTAGTAGTTGATGAAAAGCATTGACTAAAACAATTGTGTTTATTTTTTTCATGTATTTATTAACCAGATAAGCCCACTGGACACAAGTGTCCATTTTCAGGTGCAACAAAGAGGACTGCATGGTATAATGACTTGCTCAGACTGTACACACACACAAAGGTGAAAGGAATAAAACCCTCTACTTTTGGTTACATGATGTAGCTCAATAACAGTTTGTAGCTTTAATCCTGTATTGCAAATGACTTACTCTGTTTTTTAAACTGGGAAAATCCAGTTGAGCTGTGACAGTCTCTTTTCAGCAGATGCACAAGGAGAAAAGTTGCCTGCAATGCATTTACATTACAATAGACAATCAATACAAAAAATTGTAAAACAAATAAAAAATGTGTTTTAGAGAAAAGAGAACTAAAAATGAATTTATTACAAGATACAGGCATTATATAAATAACAGTATAAGAGAGCATATGATCAATTGTCGAAAAACAGGTAGCAGGCAAAAGGAAATTAATAAACAAAATTTCCACTTTAAATTTGTATTCACCTATCTTGTGTTCCACACTACAGTGATCACAAAAAGCAGTCAAAGAAAAGTATTTAACCACTCATAATATGTAAAAAATATATATAAAAGCACATATTAATGAAATTCAACTGACACAGATGACATGCACTACTACACATCAATGCCTTCAATGCTGCACATGGGTACAGTAATTCAAAGAAAGGCACACATTTCTTTTAACATTTGACAGAAATACAATGATTCACCAATACCTTCAGTGCTATATAGTTCACAATATTGCAAATAAAGGCACATCCTTCGTATCACATTGACAGCAAAAATAATATTGGAGAAATACTAATGCTAAAAGATTTTGCACATGCACAAATTAGTAAATAAGCTTATCGCCCGAAAAGTGGCCTAATGGTTAAGGTGTTTGTCTTACAAACACAAGGTGCAGGGTTTAAGTCTCACAAGGGATAATTGGCTAGGCTTAAAAAATGGCTCACAAGAGTAGTTAGCCTAGTATGAACAGAACAAATAATTCTCACCAGTTGAATGCAAAATGATTCTTAGTAGATATGCAGATGAAAATTAGCTCAAGAATTCACACTTCTTCGACTGCTACAATAAATGCAAACAAACTAAAACCCAACATGTGGGTGTGTATAGTGGAGAACAATTAATTAATAGTAACAATACAGAATCATTCTTCAATTACAGGTGCACAAACAGTACAGTAGTAGTAACTAGCTGGATACCATGATGAAAACACTGCACTGCAAGTCAAAATATACAACATGAAGATTGTTTACATTTTATGACCTAGATATTCTGATGCAACTCACCTGTTGTGCTTCTTCTGATGTTACAGAAAGGTTTGTTGCAGTACTTTCAACCAGTCTGTTTGAACATACTGCAGAGGATGAAAAACTTTCCCCACATAAATGCCTAACGGTATCTTTTGAAGAAGCCTAAAGTTAAAGATGAACAGGAAAACAATAAATATAAAAGTCAGAAGTACTGTCAAAACGCATTCTTATGTTAGTAAAGGAAAGAAGCATAACAAGTTACTTGTATTAATCACAGATCACAATTAAAGTTTTAGCTGTCTACTAATCCCATACTCGGATGCTTTTCTTTCCAACTTATTCGTCATCCTATTTACCAACGCATGCACGCAAACACACACACACACACCTTCGAAACAGTACCTGCTGGTAAGCTTTTTTCAAGACTTGCTACAAAGACTATTACTCCAACAAAACTATTTGCTTTTCACTTTCTCAGTTCTCAGTAATGTACATGGATTTCTTCTAAAGCTGCTGCCAGCCTATGATTACCACGGTTTGCAAAGACAGCTTGTGTTGGAGTATATCAGTTTCTTAAAAGATGAATGAATAGAAGATGCTCAGCTTATCTTGGTAAATACTCTTGAAAACACAAGACACATGAAATGTAATAATCGACCTGATATTTTTAACCCTGTGCGCTTTTTTAATGAGTAATGCACCCAAAGCAACAAAAGCATATCTGTAATGCAAATCAGTCAGATACATTTTACAATTGTTACCCTGCAGCTTCCAACAAGTCCGCAAAAACACTTCTTTAATCGGGCTAAAATTAATATCAATAACTGATACTGCTCTGCCCCTGCGTGGATCAGATGTATCAAGTAGGCGTTCCCTGGGCTGATGGTTTCATTTCATCAGAGCTCGGAAATACAGATCAGCATCATTCTGCCGAGAAAACACGCAAACAAACAACAGTTTAAAATACTAACAAGCACTGTTCTGTAAATCTAAAAACATAAATGCAACAAGGAGATCACCCATCTCAATCAGACCGTGTTGTTCCTGGTTTAAAAACACCAGCACAGATGCCTGGGTAAAACACAACTAATCTGAGAATCCCTTTTATTACACAACACAGTCCACTTTCAGTGGCAAATGCAATAGCTAAAATACGGTAATTAGGGTACGTTTAAAACAATATATGTTGCAACAATACCTTAAGCAGCAGCTCTAAAGCTGCAAACTTCACATCACTCAGAGAAGCCATTTATATTTTGTCATGTGATAAGTCAGCTGTATACGATTTTTGTAAGTTTATGAACTCTACGTTTGCGGAAGCACGTCAGAAGACATATACTTGCGTGTAGATATACGTGTGTACAAGACTCGGGAAGTGATTTTTTATTTATGTATGTACTGCGACTTACTTCTTTCATTTAGTATCATTAAAGCTCAGTGATTTTTTTCTCTTCGTTTTACCCTTGCTCATTCCAGATTTACAGATGTTGGAAATAATGTTACAGCTGAATTAAACCTGGATTCCTCGTCACACTATTAGCAGAAGCATTTAAAAATATGAACTTAGGTCTTATCATCTGGAATGATTTTTACTGTTTGGGGATGCAGATATATAATTAATATAAGGCATTCTAAAGTTTAAACTTGAGACTTTTTTTTTTTTTTTTTGCTGATTTTTATTGGTGAATTCCCACCATAGCTCTCAACCAATCAGGGCCAAGTCATCAAATTGTCAGGGACACTTAAAATACCAGCACCATAGCTCTCAACCTTCCACCTTCCTTCTCCAAAATGGGGAACACTACTAGCCCTTATAATAACAAATGGGCAAAATGTGGAACACATACTAATGGCTTACTAACAACTTCAGCTAGGAAGGTCATAAGATGGTTAAAATATGCTGGTTTTACTTATAAAGAAGATCTTTTAATGAATTAATATGATTAATTTCTATTTACTATGGATTTCACTTTAAAAAAACTTCGTAACACTGAATGTGTTGCAGACCCTTTCAATGTGGAACTTCGAGGAACATGAACTTTTTAAGACCCAAAATGAGGTACGTTCCTCATAATGAGGTACACTTGAGAGGTATGCACTATTAACTTAAGACACTGACAGAATAAAATAATGTGAATTAATATACAGCTTCTGAAGTAAAAGAAGTCTATAACTTTAACTATTGTTATTGCTTATTTATTAAATACAATTCACCCCCTTTTCTCCAAAAAAAAGTTTTTTAGGAGGATTATGAGGGACCAGACTAAAAAAAAAAAAAAAAAAAAAAACATTTGAGAGTGAGGGCACCCATGCCCCATGTGTAGTTTAACAGTCACACAACCAAACCAAATGCGTAAGTGGGTCTATGATGCAATGGATTTGGCTGTCTGTGCAGAGTTTCTTTGCCTTGCCTTTGAGCCACTGAGTACCGGAGTAAACCCTGACTTCCCCAACCATGAACTGAATTAAGTTAGTTATTGGAAAAGTAATTAATATATTCCAAGAAAAGGGGAAACAGTGGGTCTGTATATTTTAAACTATTACTGTAACATTTGTTTGTTACATCAATTCAATAACAGAAACAGGCATGTAGTGATGTAACTCAAGCATGTATATTTACAGCTGAATCACAGTACATGAAATCATAATGCATGACTGTTTTTTCATCCTGGTATTTTAAAGAGAAAAGGTGATAACCATTTAAAGAAACACAACTGCCATGTAGTAGTATATTACAGATGATGCGATACTCCTGCAATCCAGTACTAGCCACTTTGATCTGCATACCAAGTTACATGACAGTTTCATTCACTTATGCACCCGGTTCACTTCTAATAAACTACTACTTAGCCCTAAGGCAAACATTGTCATGGTCTTTGCTTCAACCATAAGATTACTCACTATCCCTCCTATTATCTTAATGGGAACATATTACCTGATGCCACTGAACAGAGGTACCTATGCCTAATACTTGACCCTACCTTTTCATTTACTACACATACAGTTTTTGTAATTAATCAAGTCCTTGCTCAATTAAAACTAATTTACAAGATCAGACACCTCTTTCACCGACTACTCTCAGGGCCATTGCTAAAAATATTTTAACTACTGACTGTAATATGGCCTTTTTTCTCATTATGCATTCAGGTCACAATACTCACAAAACACAAACTGCTGAGAATAAAATCTGCACTCCTCCCTCTATGCACCTTTGCAATTTGCTAAACCATTCCAATTGCTTTTTAATGCCTCAAAGGAGCCACTTTTCTTATAGTTTCATAGTATAGTACTAGGCTATCTGCTCTAGGGCATTTATAAGCCTAGCCAAAGTGTATGTGGCTTTCGCCACCCCATGTAATGATACAAAAGTGTAAAATTTAAATTAAATTTAGTTTACTGTGCCTCTATCTAGCAATGACACAGAGATGACCCCCGGGGTAAAGCTACGATCACCCATCCATTCGTCCAGATTTCTCTTGAAGAGAGTCAGTGAGGGGCTCTGCCTAACATGGACAGGTAACCTGTTCCAGAGCGCAGGAAGCCTCTGGGTTATGAATCTGTCCCTCCAGCATGTCCTATTCATATTTGTGCTGAGGTTTAGATCTTTAGCTCTCGTGGCTCTGATAGATTTGGATTTTTTGAGGTGGAGCATGTCCATTAATTCTGAATTGGACATGGCCTTGTACGTAAGGCACAGATCACCTCTGAGCAGGCGGTATGCTACTGAATAGAGCTGGAGCTTTTTCAGTCTGGCAGCATATGACATATGCTGGAGACCCTTGATCCTCTTGGTAAGGTACTTTTGGGGTGGGGTCTCTCCAGTTGCTGCAGGTGCGGGTGAGGTACATACCAAATGGGGCATTGTGCCGTAGCTCTCAACCTTCTTCTCAATGGGCAAAATGTGGAACACATACTAATGGCTTAGGAAGGTCATAAGGGTCTTCTAAGTATTACAGTTTACAAGGTCCTAAAACATAGTCACTGCCTCATTTTAAGAGGGAAACTACCATTACAAGGCGCTCCTTATGTACACAAAAGTACACAGGACAAAAATTTCTCCTTAGTACCCCTCCATTTAAAACTGCAGTAGGTGAGAGGTGCTTGTCTAGGCTGGGGCCTGCCACCTGCTTACTGACATCAAAAATGTAGAAACCATTAAAAGCTTCAAAGATGTACTTAGCATCGCTTTACTGAATCTACCTTCATCTGATACTATGACAATGGGTAAGTAACATACCATCGTGAATAGTAGAATACATTTAAGAAACCTCTCAGCTTCTTAATGTGGCATTTTACATGAATATACTTCACATGTGTATATGAGTTTATGTATTATTTGTATGACTGCACTGTATTCTACTCGTATTTTAGCCTGCATTTTATATATATATTTTTCTCTGTATGCATTCTGTCTGGATCCTTTAATCTTGCCATACCCACACACAGTCTTATCATTCTTTTCTGAATTTTGCTACCTGATCATTCTCTATATAATACTGTTGAAAGACCATGATGCATTTTCAGCTTTTTGAGCTTGAGTTGTGAATAAAGAGTCAATAAGACCAGTCAACTTATCTGCTGAACAGATAGTAAATAAATAAATAAACAAACAAATAAATTAATAAATAAATACAATCAGGTCCATATTAGACATTTGAGACTTTTGGTCCTGCAACTACAAAACATAAAGTTCAATTGTCAAAGAATTACAGTAAATTGCAAAACTTGTTATAATGCCATTAAATTGTTTTTGTAAATGGCAAAGCTTCTTGTGTTCCTCCAATACAGGGGCTTTGTCCTAATATCCCTACAACTTACATATTCTCATTCTGAGGTTATAACATGAAGCAGAGGCAATACAATGAGATACCACAACCTCAGACATAGTTTATTCATCCATATTCACACTTTCAAATTCATGATCCAAGGATCAAAATTTTGGTCCTTAGAATTTCAGCAGGAACCTATTACATCCCCTTCTTTTCAGAGACCAAAAATAAGAATATTTTTACTTTGGGATACATGCTTCATACATTGTTTCATATTATCATATAATAACATTTAATTTAAACATTATTTATTACATTTGATTTGGTCCACAGACTGTTTTCAGCCACAAGACAGGCCAAGAAGACAAATATAAAAAAATCAATAAATACTAATTTCTTCTTGGTGGAAGATGAAGTATAAATGCCATGCATTTCAGCAGAAGCTTTAAATTTGTTTACTGAAGCCATGGATGTCATAACAAGCTGGCATTTGAATAAGTTTTCACTAGCTGGAATGTTTAGCAACAGAGAGCAATCACATCAGTGATACCTGCAGCTAAAACTCAACCTGGATCAACAGTATTAGGTTACAGTTTCTCTTATTGGACATTATTTTGTTGCTCATCATCATCATCATCATCATCATCAAAAGACTTTTCATTGGGCCTGAGCAAGAGTCCCCTATGAGCAGTTTGCCATCTGGCATCTTGCCAACAAATTATCTTGGTTGCTGATGCTTTGCAAGAACATCTGCTGCTTGTTAGGCCATACTCTGAAGAACTGTAACATTCTCCTTTCCTGCAACTTAGTAAGAGTTCTAGTTGATTGTCAATCACAATAGTACTTCTGTCTTAACCAAATCAGATTTGGTTTCTCTTGTACCTGTGCTTTCTTCTCTGAGGTTAATAGTGAGGTTGGTGCAAACATTTTAAATTTCATAATATAAACCATAAATGCCATAAAACACAAAGTTCGGCTTTTACATTTATATTTCGCAAGGGTCTATACTACATTGTCAAACTCACAGGAGTCCAAAAGATGTAATATCGAACTGTAAAGTTCGAAACCCAAAAAGTACTAACACACAGAACAGCGATGTTTTTCCCAGGGAAGAAAATCGCTGTTCCGGTACAAAAAAAAAATGTACACTTTAAACTTACTCTAATGTGGGGGGCTTCACCCCCCACACCTCCTACTTAAATATACCAACTTAGATATCACACCACAGTGGAGGAAATAGCAAAGCCATGAAAACAGCCCACCATTTTTTTCCCTGGGAAAAAAGTCTGTGTTCCGTAGCTTCGCTATTTCCATGTTTCAAACATTTTGTTCGATATTACAACGTTTGGACTCCTGTGAGTTTGACATTGTAATATAGACCCATTTCACAAAAACAACAAGTGATTCATGAAAACAAGCAACCATTTATTTTTACACTAGAACCGACCATCTTGCCCCTACAGTCTTCTTGGGTTGAAACACAAAAATAACAGTAGGCAGATTATACAACAAGTTCATTCTAACAGTTCCTTAGTACATGAGAAGATCCATGAAAATAGCCCTTGAGAAACACCAGAGATTTAGCCACTGAGAATCTTCAGAAAATTAAGTCTGTAATAACTATAGGTCCTGTGGTAACCACTGGAATACTCTGGTACACATCACTATAAACATTTAATTACTAACTCATTATATATACCTTAAGGTTGTACAATATTGAATTTAAAGATCAACCATGCTATTTAACGTGTGAATAATATCTATGACCAGATAACCCTGAGTCATCTTAAAACAACCAAATTTAATGCACTTCCTTCATCACTCTGATTAAAATAGAAATGATTAAAAGCAGGGCACACAGCTGTACTATTTCTAACATCATGCAGGTGTTCAAAAATGCATACTCTTACTATCCTGGTTGTCTGTCTTTTGTAAAATATATCACAAAAACAATATAGTGCACACCTGACCTACAATATGTGCTAATTACAGTCCTCTACACTCACACATCTTTGTCCATTAATTAATGGACCCATGAGCCATCTCCCTAAAAACATAGTGTGCATTCTAGGCAGTGTGGTTTTCCACATTATAACCATAACCATTAGAACACAGTGCAATAGCAGTCTTGGAAAGTTTCTGTAAGTAGACATCGACATAGTTCTAAAGGTTCTGTATAAGACACCAGCACTCAGATGTATATACCAGTGCTTCTTAACTGCTAAGGAGACATATTCATAAATGAAGAATATCTTATAATAAACTGATCTGATGTTGTAAATCTTTATTCATTCCTTACTGATAGGGCTTCGGTTCCATCCTCAGAACCGACACGGCTGTTATCAAGTTTGTGCCAGGCAAACACTCTCAGCTAAGACCTACCCATAATGCCCCCTCATAGTCTTTTCAGATCTCGTTTGCCATGTTTCTTATCAGACATGCCAGCCTTCTCTCTCAAAGCTAATTGTAGAGTTTTTGTGTAAATTGCTATCAATACCTTACCTTTTAGTAATTTTTTCACTAATTTTCATGTTTCATCTCTACTTGTTCTGTTCCCTACCCTCTACCTTTGGTAGTTCCTTTTTTACCACCCTTGGTATGTCCCTCTTTCCTACCACTTGTGATATATCTAAGTACCATTGTTGGTACTTTTCTCTTTCTTTGTATCTGGATAAAAAAAAATTCTTTTTAACTCTACTGTTGTTTTTTGACTTTTTACCTTCTTGCTTGGGCTAGTGTGATGTGTGTCATTTTGTCTGAAAAAGCCAAATTGTGGTTTAAGCAGTGCGATAAGTACGGGCATAAGATGCCCAACTCAGTCACTCTTGGTGTGTTTATTGTTTGGGCGTTGACCACATAAATGCTCCATGTGATATCTGCTCTAGCTTTAGCAATCGCACTTTGGCTGAGCACAAAAACAAGTTGATATTGAAGGATTTGATGAAAACTCTTTTTTCGGAGGCTGTCTCTGGGATGCAGTTCTCACCACCTCCTAAGACAAAAAAAAAAACACAAAGAGAAATTCAGTTACTTGGTTACTACACCTCTGTCCGTTTTGGAACCAAGTCGACACAGAGCTTCTCCTGCTCCTTCAGCACAGGCAACCTCGGCACCAGGCTCTATGTCTTCTCCCCCGGTGCAGTCTCTAATTTTGACTTCTGCTATGGTACCAGCTTTGGCACCATCCTCCTCGGTGCCATCCTTGGTCTTGACACCGGATTTGACTTACCATACCCACATCAGCACCATCTCTGACCACAGTGCCGATAGCTTATACGGCTCCACAGACAATGACCCCGTCAGTTCCAAAGGTTGAACACCTTCCCAGAACCAGATATTCTCCAACTTACGACCCTTTTTTGGGGCACCAGTTTAGCCCCTTTCTTGAAAGACGGCTCTCCTTCAGCAGCCTCCTACAGATCCACCGGGAGCCTTTCAGAACAAGATGTAGTAAGGGTTGTGGACCAGCTTCTGGCAGCTAGAGCATTGCCTACCTCTGCTAGGTCTTCCGTCGGCTTTGGAACGGAAGCTTTCATGGCAAACTCACCAGTATATCCTCCTCTGGCCTCTTACCAGTCCCCAAAAACTTTGGTACCGATGACCACCCCGGTGCATACTGTCTCAGCTTTGACTGCAGAGGTTCCCCTGTCGGCAACGATTACTCTTGGCGCAATGGCTCCATTGGAACTGGTGCACTCTTGGAGTAGTGATTGGGCTGTTGGCACTGTGATTCTTAGTTCGGCACCTATTTTTTCGTTGGCACCATCTATGGCAGTGGCTCCACTGACAGCTACCAGTCCTCTTGGAGCTCCACAACTGGAGGCAGGCTCCTCAGGGCAGTGTGTGACCCTGGTTCCGAGGTTGTTCTTTGCAGTTCTGGGCTCCCACCCCTCCTTAGACAGCCCTGCTTTCCAGGTGATAGAAAGGGTCCTTGCCTCAACAGGCTCGCAGTCAGCACCAATAGCATCAATGTTTGAACCCCCTTCTAGCGTGCAGCTGTCCCAAACCCTAATCTAGGATCCCGAGCAATGGAGCCGCAAGACCTTCCTTTGAAGGGAACCCTTTCTCTGGAGTCCTTCTCAGAAGATTCCACTGGGGAGCCACCCCAGAAGAAACGGTGCAAGAGGAAGCACCTTGATTCCCCTGAGAAATCTATCACTGAGAACACCGATTGTGATGAGGGAGAAGGGTCCCCACGGTCAACCCTGGAAGACGTCTCATTTCGAGACATTCTCAAGATCCTCAAGCAGAGGGGAGACTGGAAGTCCTCTAACCCTTCTTCATAGGAATCAGTGTTCTGGCAGGCCTTCCGTGCTTGGCCATCTACTTCCTGGGTGACCCCACCTGCGGATGAGCTTGTAAATCTGGTCGTGCAGCATGCCTGGAAGGCCTTGGACAACATAGAACCTGTCCCCTGGAGGCCAGACAAAATTTTATCCACCCCCGAAGACCAGCCCAATTAGTCCAAGCAGTTGATAGTTGATTCCATGGTTGTGGCGGCGGCCACCAAGAGGGAACTGGCAGAAGATAGTTCCACTGCTCATCCCCTGAACAGGGAGTCTCGGGCTATGGACAGACTGATGAAGTGGACCTATGCTTCAGCGACCTTTGCCATTCGATCGCTGGACTATCTGGCTACTTCATTCGCCTCCAGAGAGAGACCCAATTTCTGAATTGTCTACCTCTTTGGTAGTGGTACTGCTTGATGAGGTGTGTGACACCATCACCTCGCAGCTGCGTACCCTGGAATCTATCTTGATCTCCTCAATGTGCTTGATATCTCACACCCACCAAGGAGACAGCTCGAGCAGCCGCATCAGGCATCATCATGAGACGGCATGCTTGGATGCATTTGTGTGATTTCGCAGACCCCTTTAGATCTTCCTTCATCAATGCGCCTGTCGATGAATCTTCCCTTTTTGGTCTGAAAGTAAGAGACAAACTAGCACAAAGTGATAAAGTTGGAAAGGCCTTGTCTGCTATGGGCATACATTTTTCCACTCCCCAAAGATCCTATTCCAGGAACCAGAGGGGAAAATTGTGGTTCAAGAAGTCCCAAGGGTCTTTTCGTGACACTCGTTCTGAGCAATCCCCCTGGGGCAGAGGGGACAACTCATCCAGAAGACGCCCCTTTCAGGGCAGAGGGGGTCAGTTTTCCCTGCACCTACAAGCCTGGCAACTTATCACTACCAATGCATGAGTGCAGAGAATAATACCCAGAGGCTACCATATCCCATTCGATCTTACTCCCAGACCCATCAAACTAATCCCTGATGTTCCACCCAGTCAGAGGGAGGTAGCAGCATTAGAAATCAAAAAGCTGCTAAGAAAAAAAGTCATCCAGCCAGTCCCATCAGACCAGAGAGGATCCGGTTTTTATTCAAGGTTTTTTTTAGTGCCAAAAAAGACAGGGAGCCGGAGACCAATCCTGGATCTCAGCTTACTGAACAAATTCATTAAACACCAAAAATTCTGGATGGTCATGGTTCAGTCCACCCTCCCTTTTCTAGGGAAGGACAATTGGATGTGCTCTATAGATCTCCAGGATGCGCATTACCACATAAAGATGGACAAGCACTCCTGGAGATTTCTACGCTTCCAGCTGGGAGCCAATCACTACCAGTTCAGGGTACTGCCATTCAGTCTCTTGACAGCCCCCAGAGTATTTACCAAATGTATGGCAGTTGTAGAAGCTCATCTTCGACTACAAGGATTCCAGGTGTTCCTGTATCTAGACGATTGGCTCCTTACCGCCATGACCAGGAATCTTCTCATCCACAGCCTCTCTTACACTCAAGGCCTTGCTCTTCGCTTAGGGATTATGATCAACAAGGAAAAATCTCAAATGTCCCCAATAAAAACACTAGAATTTATTGGAGCAATCTTCGACACAACATCCTGTCAAGCTTCCCTTTCTCCTCACAGGCTCTCAAAAATAAGAAGCCAGATTTAAGTCCTCCTCCAACAGACTTTTGTACCAACATGCCTTGTACTACAACTAATGAGTTCTATGGCAGCAACCATTACTTTAGTTCCACTGGTGAGGTTGCACATGAGATAAGTACAGTGGCTCCTTTCTTCACACTGGTCAATCTTAACCCATCCTCTTGTCCACTTGATACACCTTACAAATATTTGCAAGAAAGAAATGCTTTGGTGGATGAAGCCAGAATCAAATCTTTGGTGTCAATCATTCTGCCTTCCCCAGCCCAGGGCCATGGTGACCACAGACGCTCCCCAGCTAGAGTAGGGTGGGCATTTCCAGGGAAAGACAGTCTAAGACACCTGGTCCCCCATGGAGGCAAATTTGCACATAAATGTCCTGGAATTGAGGGCAGTTCTCTTAATGTTGCAAGCATTCCATACATCCCTCCCTTCCGGGACCATTGCAATTCAATCGGACAACATGTCAGTCATCTGGTATATCAACAAACAAGGCAGAACCAGGTCTTATCCCTTACCCTTGCTGCGACCTGTTTGCTTCCCCTCTAAACAACAAATGCAGAAGCTACTTTGCCCTAATCCTATGTCAGGGGGAGTCACAGAGGGATGCTCTGATGCATGATTGGCCCCCGGGTCTGCTTTATGCCTTTTCCCTGTTTCCCCTCATCCCAAAATTCCTCCAGACAGCTCAAAGGTTGAGAAGCAAAGTGATCCTCATTGCCCCTTACTGTCCCCGTCAAGTCTGGTTCCTTTTTCTATGGCCTCATCTGATTCACAGCCCGTGGATCATGGATCAATCCCAAGGTCTGCTATCTCACCCTCAGGGACTGATTCAACCCAATCTCCACAGCCTCAAGCTCACAGCTTGGTTTCTCCATTTCTGATGATTGCAGGCTACCTGATATTTCATCTCCTGTCCATGAGATTCTTCTGGCTTCACACAAACCTTCCACCAGAAAAAATGTATTCTAGTAAGTGGGCTAGGTTCTCTACATGGGCCAAAGATCATGACATAGACCCTTTCTCTGTGCCTATTCAGAAGATCCTACAATACCTGACTACCCTTCTACAGGACCTTCACCATCGACAATTACTGTACATTTAGCAGCTATCGCATATTTTCACAGTGGATATGATAATTCTTGTGTTACCTCGCACAGTCTGCGCAAAACCTTCTTGAAAGGAGTATTACATGTTAAACCTCCTGTCAATCCCCCCATAGAGCCTTGGGACTTGACTTTGGTACATCAGTCGTTAACAAGCCCTCCTTTCAAACCTTCTAATTCATGTGATATAAAATTTTTGTCTTGGAAGACTCTACTTCTAGTAGTCCTTACCTCAGCGAGAAGAGTATCTGAGTTGCAGGCCTTGAGTGTCAACCGACCTTACTTGATTTTCCACAGGGAAAGAGTGTCCCTACGTACTGACCCATCCTTCTTGCCAGGGTCATTTCTGGGTTTTCAATTAACCAATCTATTGATTTGCTGGTTTTCTTCCCTCAGCATTCAAATAGAATTATTTTGCATACCCTTGATGTTCATAGGCAACTTCACTTTTACTTGGACAGAACTAAATCTTTCAGAAAAATGGATCAATTGTTTGTGGCCTTTGCAGGACCCAGACTGGGTAAACCTATCTCCAAAGTGTCTCTATCTTCCTGGCTTAGAAATGTCATTACATTTATCTACCATCAGAATAAACTGTCTTTACCTTCCAGAGTAAAGGCTCATTCGACTAGATTGATGGCTACTTCTGTGGCTTCTCATTCCCAAGCCTCTATGGATGATATCTGTGCAGCAGCCACTTGGGCAAGTCCTCATACCTTTATCACACATTACAAATTGGATTTGGCCTCCAGGGGACCATGGCTGTTTCTGTGGCTTCTCATTCCAGAGTCTCTATGGATAATATCTGCGCAGCAGCCACTTGGGCAAGACCTCATACCTTTATCACTCTTTACAAATTGAATTTGGCATCCACGGGACGAACATCTTTTGGTTCTATGGTGCTCAGGAATATCCTTCCTTAGGGCCACCCGGGACTCAAGTAGCTGGGGACTCGGTCCTATCAGTAAGAAATGAATAAAGATTTACAACATCAGATAAAGAAGTTATGTCTTACCATAACGTTCCATCTGTGTTGTAGATCCTTATTCATTCATTACTCCCCGCCCTCCTTCCCCCTGCCTGGACTCCTGGTGGACTTTAGGATTTCCTAAGTTAATGTATTTGCTCAGACAGAGCCTCCTACTGTCTCTTTTACTACTTCTATAATATAAGGGCGGGCAAACTCGATCTGAAGAGACTATGAGAGGGGCATTATGGGTAGGTCTTAGCTGAGAATTTTTGGCTGGAGCGAGCTTAGTAACAGCCGTGTCGGTTCCGAGGATGGAACCGAAGTCCTATCAGTAAGGAATGAATAAAGATCTACAACACAGATGGAATGTTATGGCAAGGCATAACTTCTTTTTTTACCTGTTCATCAACACTTTGGCTTTGTTGCTCTAATAGGTTCACTCTATACTTAAGCTTCACTTCATGATAGGACCCTTATAACAGATCCGATTTATAAACCTTGACCTCTAATGTACATGACACCTGTTCAAGCCACTTGAAGGAACTTTGTATCATCCTAGAAGAGCTTCCATGCCCTTATGACCATGACAAATTTTTTGGTAGTTATTGGTTTTCTATACATGGGGGATCTGATTTCATTGTTCTCAGTATACAACCTTATGTCCAAATAGTAAATATGGTTCTCGTAACATAGAAAAGAAAATGCCTGAACTGTTCTGATTGAGCCTCTGAAAAAATGTCAGATTCAAACTGAGTGCTATCATGAACAAGAAAGCTATGTATGTATAATATGTTTATCATTCTTTTGAAAAGAACTATTTACATAGACACGTGTCCTCAAACAAACCTCTGAAAAAGTTAATGTAACTTTGGGTAAATTGTCTCATATGGCAGTTGATTTCTTCTGCAACAGAATCTTCCCATAAAAAGTTAAGACAGAAACATTTCTAGTGTGCCATAGACTGATCAGAACCAAAACTGCCACAAACGTGGAAAATAATAACAATCTCAGGATTGTGCACAATAAATATGTACAAATTTGCAACATCAGTTGAGAAAACAAACACCCAATGAAAGTATAATAAAATAGTTTAACTGACCACTGTCTGTAAGGTATGATGGCAGCTGATTCACTTTTAGGTGTAAATACTCGTCATTTAATATGGCCAGCCTGTCTAATGAACCACTGATTGCACAGAAAATGGGCCTCACCAATGGACTGCTTAAATAAATAAATAAATAAATGAATAGAACATATTTTTTAGATTTTGAGGTGACACTAAAAGAGGGACACCCTATGGTACCTGACCATAGCTTTGGAATCATTTCCTTCACTCAGTTTATAATTCACATTGCAGGACCATTTGTAAGTAGATTTGCAGCTTGCATATGGGGTTAGAATCAGAATGTTGTTGCACAGCACTAAACCATTTTTAGCAAATCTCCATGTGCATCATTTATGACATGACCATAGTATTTTCTTCCACGTTGGAGGGCTTGGTTGACAGTATCTATGTCTTTCTCACTAAGAGCACTGAAAATGCACTACTCTTCCTTAGACATATTAAAACTTATTTTTCTCTTGTTTTATTTGTTAAATATCCTAATGATTTTCTTATTAACTAGAAAATGATATATGCTGTCACTAATCACAGAGAAACCTGGAGATGCAAAATCAATTTTTACGTGATGTATCTTTGCCAGTGTCTAAAATTTCCACTGATTATGAAGATGTATTTGTATGCCTTGCTGCAAAGAAATGTTTCATATTTACTTCACAAAGTGCCATATGTTTAACCAGACACACCAATAGTCAAAATGAGAATATGCCGAAACCTCTCATTAGAACTGTAACAAGAACATTAAAAAGGTCCTCATTTGAAAGGTTGATTATTTTTTTCTGTGTCCTGATTTCACTGTATGTGAAGAACACAAAACTCTTCCAATTCCTCTACCTTTATGTGCCCCTTGTAGATAGAATTACTGTTGTTCAAGTGCTAATATATTTATTTTATGGTCAGACTCTGCTCCTCTGTACACTTTTTCACTGTTCTGATATCATGTTTTTCTGTTCAAAATAAAATGTTACTGGTATACAGCACATGCTGTTTCATGCATCTTAGCAATCCTTTTAGTTATTGTTCTGTTCTCTATAAACTGTCTTGTAACATTGTTTCAAGAGGAAAAAGAGTATCTAGTCTGAAAATTCCTTGTCACATGGGAGCTTCTTTTTTGCCTTATCACACAGTTCCACTTCAGTTGTAACCATATTTTTCCAACTATATCTGGGGATACACACAATAAATACATTGTTGCAAAGTCTCTGTATTTTGTAACAAACAGCCTTTTCAAACCCCAAGGCATGAATACTAAAGTAAGATAATGAAATATTCATTGTGACATTTACTTAGCTAGCCATGTAAATATTGAGATGTCTATCTTCTCCTTCTCCCATATCTTGCTGTCATTTTATACCTTTGTGGGATATTAAAAGTACTGTTTGTTTTCACTTAGTCATTTGGATTTGGGTATTGAAGTTATCAAAAAACTCATTTCTTAAGGATTCTCAGTGACTGATTCACTGAAGTTTTTCAAGGGCAAATGTTCTGAGATTTTTCACTTGCTACAGAAGCTATCGATCTAATGACTGTTAGCTGTAATGTGTCTATTGTTACGTGTTTCAATCCAGGAAGGTCATAGGACTAAGGCACAATGCTTCAGTGCAAGAAATAGCTGGTTTTCCACACACTATTTATTGTTTCTGTGAAATGTACACATTCCACAAGTAGTTGTGCTTGCAAAACATACTGCAATGGAATATTATAGCAATAACCCACGCCTGGGTGTGGGTAATGCTGGATTTACCCATGGTTGGTGTGGTTTGGTCACGAGGGCAAAGCCCGAGTGGTCAAACAAAGACAACCGTGGGTAAATCCAGCATTACCCACACACAGAAGATGGTTATTGCTATTATACAATGACACTATTTAAGAAAAAAATTAATTACTTTTCTTAAATAATGGCATTGTATAATGCCTCCTTGCTGCCCTTCTGCAGCTGTCTGGTATTCTGCGGCAGTTCTGATGTACTGCGCATGCATCTGCTTACACAGTACATCAGAGTTGTGGGCAAAAGCAACGGAGAAAGCAAGATCTCTGTTGCTTTTTACAAACTGTCTTGCTATGTTAAAGGAGTTTAACATAGCGAGACAGTTTTGAAAAAAGCAACGGAGAAAGCAAGACCTCTGTTGCTTTTTACAAAGTGTCTCGCTATGTTAAAGGAGTTTAACATAGTGAGACAGATTTTAAAAAAGCAACGGAGAATCTCCGTTGCTTTTTTATAGCTGTATCGCTATGTTAAACCCATTTAACATAGCGAAACACCTTTAAAAAAAGAAACGGAGATAGGAAGATCTCTGTTACTTTTTTAAAGCTGTCTCGCTATGTTAAACTCATTTAATATAGCGATTCAGGTAGGAAAAAGCAACGGAGATCTTGTGTTCTCCATTGCTGTAAAAAAAAAAGTTATACTAATGGAAAAAGTCTGGGTGACCGGACCTTTTTCCATTACTATAACTCTGATTTACAACATGCACGCTGACCAATCAGTGTGCACGTTTTGGAATATTAATGGGGGGGGGGTCGTATAATAGTACTCCATAAACGTTAATGTGACATTCACAATTAGTGCTTTGTCCTCTTTACCGAACAATTGTGTCAACTGACCATTCAGTATTACCATTAGAGTGTGCATACCATAGACCTGTTGTAACATGTTAGATGTTTTTTTGAAAAAGAAAACAAGAAAAACGTTTGAATGCTACACTTGTATATTGAGGACTATTGTTCTGTACAACATTCAGTAATACTGTACTTTGCAAATAAAGACTTCAGTACAATAATGACACCTCGTCTTATAATATCAGTCTGGTGATTCTTGTAATTGTTTAATAGTAATCAACACATATTAGGTAAGTGGTCTTTGGGTACTGGGAAAGAGCTGTATTTGCCTTGGGCCATAGTTTTCCTTGAAGAGAGTTTGACATCATTGTCTCTGTCACATTATTATTTTGAAAAAAGTTACACACAGTAGACTGCACTACTGCTTATTCGCTCTACAGTGACATGGCTGTCAAAAACAACATATCACCAGATCTTTCTTTACACTCAACCACTTCCAAATGTATCTCCTAAATTCTGTTCTGCATTTCTTGTCTCAGTTAGCTGACTTGACTCAAATACTTTTTCTTGCTTTGAATAACAAAACTGAAATGCAACAAAATTCCCCTTTAAATGAAAAATAGGACTGAATCTCAATCTTGCTCAGAATGGCTTTTTTTTTCTTCTGCGGGCAATCTCTCATTGACTACTCTCACCTCTAAATCAGTACATCTCTGGAAATTTCAGAACTTACTTTCTGTGAAGAGCAGTCTAGTTAACTTCTAGGTCATCCTCTAAGAGATCCTCTTTATGCCCCTGTAAATATGATCCACAACATATTTGCTACATTAATTTGATCTCCTGTTACTATGTAACTTGCAGATTATATATTTACAAACAAATCTGCATTCCTTGTAAACTTGGCAGTGCCTTATGTAGCAATTTCTTGAAATTGTTAATAGATTATGATCCTTTTCAGACTGAACATCCTTGCCATACATATACTGATAAAACTTCTCACAGCTATAAACATCCACAGATCGTTCCTTCTGAATATTCAGTTTTTGTCAGGCAGTTAGCATGTTCTAGACCCATAAAACACAATATCCACTTTCTGTGAAATCACAGCACATCTCCATTGGTAGAGGAATCAGCTTATAATGTAAGGGGTTTCTTCACATTACAATATTATAATGTAACTGCTTGTGAGCAGTGATGTAAGCATCTCAAGTGATTTTTTGGAAAATGTTCTGGTGTCTTGCTGTACTTTGTTATAATAGCTTCCCCTAATGGTACACTAATCTCAGGTAACTTGGGATGAATTTTAACAGATGCCTTTGATGTTTTTAGAATTTTTTTTCACTACCTATTTATCTTTGGTTGGTGATAACTGCACAACAGCTTGTACCTTCTGCTTTCAGGCCCTATGATTTTAAAACATGGCCCATACATATTATATCTGTAACACTGATCTCACATTTACTCTCCCTCTGTTCATTAAACAGATCGGACTGTTACCATGCTCTAGTTTATTGGCAGCCAGACCAGAATAACATAAATGATGCTAACAACATCTTCAAGCCATTCACTCATCTCTACTACAATTATCTTAAATGTTTCTTGTGCAGAGAAAAATAACAAGTGGTAATCAAAGTCTGTATCTCTGAATAAATGCAAGAAATGTACACAGCTTGGAGTGTCTTTCATTGCATTGCCCTCATCCATAACTGAATAACAAAGATGGTGCAGTCCTCTAAAATTTAAAACTGAGGACAATAAAAGTCCTGACACCCTTCCCTAAGTATTGCACTCATTGTTGATCTGCAGATCTTCTGTCATGTTAATCGCACCCCTCTAACAGCTTGTACCTAGGGCTGCCACCACTTTGCTAGTCCTAACTATATTATTGTCACAACAGTATCTTGCACAGATTAAAAATCATTTATACTACTAGACATTTCTGTAATAACTCCTTCTAAAGTACAAAGTTGATAATGTTTCCTCTTAACTACTGTATTAACTACTGTATTAAAGTATCGTGTCTCTAACTATATATTCAGCTTATTATGTTTGTAACAGTAACAATGCAACTCCGTTAGGCTGCTCCAGGTAATTATAGTTACAACTATACTCCCTGTTCTGTGCGTTTCCTTCAAAATGTTATCCTTTAATATTACTGAGTACATGACTGGTGATATGGTAAGATCAGCCTAAACTTTATACACACCTGTCAAAGTCACAAAGCAATACTTTGTCAAATTTTCCATCAATAGTTCCAGGATGCAAAAAAAAACACCAATAACCAAAAAACATGCACCCAGTGACTGTCAGGACTCCACTTTTAATGAAAAAATCAAGCACAATTTGATAAGTTAAGCACTTTCATCAAAGAACAATGACTTCATCAGAACTGAAGATTAACAAATGAAATGGTCATTAAATAGCATAGTATTACATTTGATTGGCTGAAAAGTTAATAATGATACATTTTTAAAGAGACAGTAAATAAAAGACAAATCTTGTTAAAATAAAATACATACTGAAAAGTATACCCACAAAGTAAATAAAATATGTTAAGAATAAGAAATATTTTTAAAACTTGACTTTTATATATACATACATTCTTGATAGGGCAACTATAAATATATAGCCAAACAGTTAACAAAAAATATATATAGCCTTAAGGGCTGGAATAATAGATATAGTATCATTTAAACCAGGGGGGGAATTGGCAGCAAATCTAAGTTGCCACAAAAGTTCCTTCTTGAAAAGCTGTTTTTTCCAATCCTCACCCCTGGGCTCTGTGTGTACACTGTCCAGCATGCCGAATTTAAAACCATGAAAGTTCTTATACTCCAAAGAGTGCCTAAACAGTACATTAGTATCTTTTGTATTCTTTAATTCATACATATGCTCATAAATTCTCCGTTTTAGGGATCTTTCAGTCTTTCCAACATAAAATCCTGGACAGGTGTCACATAGTGCCAAATAAACTATCCTTTGAGTGTTACAGTTACCATATCTAAAATTGATACAAGTTTTCATTTTATCACTCAACGCTACACTGGAGTCCCTAAAGATGTAACCACACTGTGGACAACAGCCACAATTCCTAGTACCAATTCCGGTATTGTGATCTCTATGTGTAATGGGTTTTTCTACTAGTTCTTTTAAATTCATCCTTACCTTAGTACTAAAAAAAGAGTGACCACCCACAGTGTGGTATATACATCTGTGCAGTGACAGAGACCTGGTTCAAAGCTCCAGAGAGCACCCCTGCATTACCAGGCTATAATTCATACCACACCTTTCAGCCACCAAATCCGGACCGAAACACTAAAGGTGGAGGCATGTCCATATTCATTAAGGATATCTACACCTCCAAGCTAGTTGCTCAGCATAATGCATCCGAGATTATCCAAGTTCAACTAACTCTGGGCAAAACCACAATCCAGATTGTAGCTTGCTACAGACCCCCCAACATGCCTCAGGATTCCCACTCCTCTTTTCTTGATACACTGGAAAATATTAAGGTACAACCCAACACTCTAATAATGGGCGATTTCAACTACCCTATCATTAAGTGGGAAAACTACTCATGTACCAACTCTTTTGCTCAACGTTTTCTGGAAATCATCAATTCCAACACTTTGGATCAACTTATCCACACCCCCACCAGGGGCAGCAAGATCCTAGACCTGGTCATCACCAACATGGGTGACCGGTGTTCCACACCAGAGGTCAGCTCCTCATTGGTCAGATCCAACCACAAGCTAATCACACTAGACATCCACATCCTGCTCCCACCCCCCATTAGGAAAACAACCATAAAAAATGTCTCCAAAGCCAACTTCACGCTTCTTAAGACAGAAGTGGCAAACTTCACGACACCCATGCAGATGGACAATAGAGGTACGACTGCTGAATCATACACAAATGCACTTTATAAGCACTTACACGAGTGCATGGATTGTGCTATCCCTAACAGAACCAAGATGCTATCCTCCAAAAAAAGGAAGCCAATCTGGTGGTTTTCTGCCATAAACAAACTCTACAACAGAAGAAAGAAACTGTTGCAAAAAAGAGTAAAATCCCACGATTGGAGGAACTCCATGGTCAGCCTCAGTAAGAAGCTGAGATCCCTCATAAAATCCTCCAAAGCTAGTTATGAAAACAAAATTGCCACTGATTCTAAAGACAACCACAAAGCATTCTATAGCTATGTCAAGAATCTCAATGGCAACACTCAGATCTGCTCTGAGTTACAGCACAATGACACTAAATATACAGAACCAACTGATATTGCCAACATCCTGGTAAATAGGTCAGTGCTAACTTTAACCACCTCTCACCCCCTAAAGGGCCCATCTTTATACTGGAAGAATGCAAAGTTCCTGTAATCACGGTTGCACAGGTAAAAACCTCACTCTCCAAAGCCAAGAACACAGCATCCATGGGACCTGACAACATCCCAGGCTGCCTTCTATATGAACTACAGAATGAGCTGGCACCCCACCTAAGTACCATGTTCAATCATAGCCTCACCTCAGGCATTGTGCCCATTCAATGGCGCACCGTGACAGTTATCCCACTCCACAAAGGGGGGGCCACAACAGACCCCGTGAACTACCGCCCATTAGCCTGACGAGCCTGGGAACGTATCATCATGGAACTCATAAACAAAGACATTGGATATCTCCAAACTCTGGACCCCACACAGTTTGGGTTTGTAAAAGGCAGATCATGTCTCCTAAACCTGATAGACTTCTTTGAAGTAGTCACCAAAGCCACAGATGAGGGTAAGGTGGTTCACACAGCCTATCTAGATCTTGCCAAGGCGTTTGCCACCATCCCCCACTCTGGAATTATAGATAAACTTACTAAACTAGGTATAAATCCCCATGTCACAAGATGGGTTGCCAAATGGCTTACTGACAGAACCCACACTGTGAAAGTAGCAGACTCCAAATCAGACTTCAGACAAGTGGAGTACCACAGGGTTCAGTCCTGGGTCCTCTCTTGTTTAGTATCTACTTCTCTGAAGTACAGGCTAAGACAAAAGATCTTTGGCTAACCAAATTCACAGATGACTGCAAACTAGGAGCCATAATTGAAACTCCTAATGATGTGGCCATCCTACAAAAGGGCCTCACTAAGACAGATGCCTGGTGTCAAAGCCATGGTCTCAAGCTCAATGCCAAAAAGTGCATTGTCATCCCCTTTGGTAAAAACTCTGTACCCATGAACTACCACATAGGCGGTAGTCTACTTAACACCAAAAGTGCGATAAGAGACCTTGGGATACAGGTGGACAGTTGTCTCTCCTTTGATAATCACATTGCCACAGTGGTCAGGAAATCCTTCTACGTGGCACACCTCATCACAAAAGGTTTCTCATCTAGAAAAAAAGAGGTCATTGTTCCCCTCTACTCATCACTCATTAGACCCATTATAGAGTACAATGCCCCTTTTGGTATGTACCTCACAAGACATCTACAACAACTGGAAAGGCCGCAAAACTACCTCACAAAGAGGATTACTGGCCTCAAACAAATGCCTTATGCAGACCGTCTCAAAAAACTCCAGCTTTACTCCGTCGCATATCGCTTACTCAGAGGTGATCTCTGCCTAACATACAAAGCTATGTCATACCCAGAGTTGTTGGACATGCTCCACTTAAAGAAATCCCAATCCCTTCGCGCTACATGCTCTAGGGACCTAAACCTTGTCACCACAATAAACAGAACATGCTGGAGGGATAGATTCCTATCCCAGAGACTTCCTATACTCTGGAACAGACTACCTATCTATGTCAAACAGAGCTCCTCATTAGCACTCTTCAAGAAAAATCTTGATGATTGGATGGGTAACAGGAAATTCACCCCAGGGATCACTTCTGTGGTTCTGCTTGACAGGGGCACAGGAAAATAATTTTCTTGGGTGGCGAAAGCCAGGGTGCCTTTTTGGCTAGGCTTGTATAGGCCCTGGGGCCAATAGCCTAGTATGTACCTATGAACCTATATATTCTGATCGGTCCTAAAAATACTCCAATTCCTTTGTAGAATATTTTTAATGTCTTTAGTTGGGACATTATGTTGAACTATACAGGCTTGAGTGTAATTAACAGGTATAGAAAGAGAAACTTTTTTGCCCAAATGAGCCTGTAATGAGGCCCCTGCCCCTAAGAGTTGTTTATACTTCTTGCCCCACTCATGGTATACCCCATCCAAAATAGATTCAACCATATCCCTGGGGTACCCACTTTCAATAAACAAATTATGTAACAAGCCATGACTTTTCAAGTGTATCTCACTATCTTTTCAACAATATTATACATATGGCAAGTTATATGACACAAAATCAAAGAAGCTTTTATTCCAGCTATTAGAAATTTGAATTTTGTATTTGCACACAGATCATTTCTGAATACAGCACCAGGTGACCAAAATAAGTAACTTGCACTTGGAACATTTTAGCTTAAGTTTTGGCATTATCAATTCAAAAATTGAATAGACATCATGTTACAGTCATCAGCTGGAAGTCTAAGCAATACGATGTTAATGAAAATGTCAGCATTGCATATGCCTAGTAAATGGACTTGGGACATGCATGGGTAACATTTTATAGGATTGTTTATTTTTATTATGGTTATTAATACTATATGTATTTATTCTTATAGTGCTGATTATTCATAATAACACTTCTTAGTTCAGTATTTATTTGGTATATTCCTACTTGTTTGAAATCCTGCTTAGGTGTAAGCACTTAAACTTGAACACAGTGAGTCCCACTTGTTCATTTTTGTGCTTGACTGACCAGAATGGGCTATGCAGCTCAAAACAAGATATACACAGGTATCTCCATTACCTTTAACATTAAATATTTGTTCTAAAGGTTTGCAGCTTCATGCGCACAGTTCACATCTATATAGAGATCACGAGCACACAGCATGAAAATATGCTTATGATTCCCTATAATTAATATGATTGTTGAATACATGCTGTTACTTTTCCTCTTTAAAATATAACTCACACCAATATCCTTTCTTTAGCAATCCTTTCATCTTAGTAAGGCATTTCTGGTATTTTTTGTTAACTTTTAATATACATTGTACAAACCAGTTGCTGTCTCATGCCTCTGATGTATAAAGCAATTTATTTATTATTTATTTATTTTACAGTTTTTTTTACTGGGATAGTCCATTGGGCCAAGAACAGCCCATTTTCAACGGAGTCCCGGGGAGAAAAGCTCCATGAACAACAATATAATATGAAGACAGTGCATTTACATTTATGTAATAATATTAAAGAACAATGGTATTACACAACATGACAAAAAATCTACGACTGCAGTGAAAATACAGTCAAAAAAAGCAAAAGGTAAAATTACACACACACACACACACACACACACACACACACACACACACACACACACACACACACATATGTAAATTAAAATAAGAAAAATCCATTGGTGCATATTCCTGTTAGATTTGTTTCAGTGTGAAATAACACAGGGTTGACATTGCAGTTTTACATGAAATCTTAGCAGAGTTAAAGTAGGATGGGGGATAAAAGGTGCTAATTGTTGAGTATAAGAAGGGTGGGGCAATAAGAAAAAATAGAGCAAGAGTGGGGGTAAATGAGAACAACGAAGATGGTAATAGTCAGAGAAGATCAGTATGATGAAGAGAAGAGAGAAGTAAAGGAGTGTCAGAAATGAGGAAAAAGAGGTGAGTCATGTGGGATGTGAGCAATATGCATGCATCATGTGTAGGACAGAGAGGTACACAGTCAGACATGTAATACAAAACATGAAATTCTTCCATGCTTGCCAGCAGTAGTGGTCACTATACTGTTGCTTACATTTATACATATCTACATATATATATATATATATATATATATATATATATATATATATATATATATATACCTCAATATGTACAATATGCACTGAATGGAGTGCTAACTGCTATACCACAGTACTGCAAATGCTAAAGAAAAGGAATACAAAACTTGGGAAACTTCCCCATGTTTAATGTGCTAGAAGATGATGCCTGGCTGTGACTCATTCCTATATGATATACACTGATCTTAGTCTCCCAAAAGATGGAAAAATAATCATACAGTTACATGGGAGCTTCATGCAATTAATAAACTTAATAAGGGATTAGAAGATTGTAACCCAAGTTCATTGATGGGTTATGGCTAAATAAATATACATAAGAAATAAACATTTACAGGTAGATCTATTTCTCAGTCTGTCTTAACTTTTAAGAGTGGACTCCTTGTAAAGCTGTTCTGCTTAGAAAGTCACAGTTAGTTGTCTGTCAGGGGCAAGAATCCACCATATCACACACGCACTCAAGTCTCTCAACAACAAGTACTGTTATGCCTCTGTCATAGTCCATGTTGGTGTGAATGACTTGAGACATACCTCCCTGGACTAAATAATGAGAGACATGATTGAACTCACTGAATATGTGTCCCTGGCAGGTATGTCCCTAGCCTTAAGCAGCATTCTACCGTCACCCAGAATGATGCCTGAATACAAACAGGAAATGAATGACTAACAATTGGCTTAGTTTCTGGTGTCATTCCAGGGAGATCCAGTACCTGACAGCCTGGTAAAATATGACTGACAGACCACGATGCTTTGCCAGAGATGACCTGCATCTGTCTCACCTGGGCTTCAGGATTCTGGCAAAAGCTCTTGCCTCCCCTATAGTGCCTTTTTTAGGACAAGTGATGAGGTTAAAACTACCAACATAAAAATTTCAACAAAACACAAATTAAAGGTCATGCTGATAAACGCTAGGAGTCTAAACATGAAACTGCACTCATTGCAAGCATTCCTAACCCTGGAAAATGCTGACATCTGTATGGTCACAAAAACCTGGTTCAAAGCTGCGGAGAGCACCCCAACCTTACCTGGTTACTCATCCTATCATACATTCAGACCCCAAACTGTGGGTAGTAAAGCCAAAGGAGGTGGAGTTTCAATATATATTAACGACATACACACCTCCAGGCTGGTCAGGCAGTATGACACACAGGAGACACTCCAGGTGCAGTTAACTATTGACAAAACCCCTATACAAATAATAGCTAGCTACCAGCCCCCAAATCTAACCCAAGATGCCCAAACTGCCTTCCTAGACCTCTTCAAATCTATCAAGATTCAACCCTTTACCCTGATCCTGGATGACTAACTACCCAACCATACAGTGAAGAACTACTCTTGCCAAAACACAAATACCCAGAGATTCCTCGATTTTGTAAATGCAAATGCTTTGGAACAGCTAGTTGATACCCCCACAAGAGGTGATAATATCTTGGACTTGGTATTAACCAACATGAGTAGCCACTGCAGCATCCCTGCAGTATCATTCTCCTTTGTAAGATCCGACCATAAAGCGGTCACATTTGAAGTCCCCATCTCCCCCAACTCCCTTCTAGCTAGGGTCAATCAAAAAAACTTCTCCAAAGCTGATTACAGCCTCCTGAGGGATGGTATAAACAGCTTCACAGTCCCCCCTCTAGGAACTAGCACCAGTATCCAAAATTATATCAAATTACTATACGAACATTTATATAGATGCATGGAATTAGGAATACCTGACAGGACTAAATCATCCTCCGCAAGGAAGAGTAAATTTCTCTGATGGACATCTGCAAATAATAAACTCTATAACAGAAGAAAACAATTGCTGACCAGGACGAGGAAGGAGCAGGTGTCCATTTGGAAGCAATATCTCCTTAGCCTAAACAAGCAAATAAGAGCACTAGTGAAATCCTTCAAAGCAAACTTAAGAGTCCAAATCGGCCACAACTACTAAAGACAATCATAAGGCCTTCTTCACATATGTCCGTAATCTCAAAGGTTGCATCCAGATCTGTTCAGAACTCATGGTCAAGTACACCACATATACAAATGCTGCAGATATAGCAAACTTGCTGGCTGACAGATTCAGTGAAAATTTCACCCCTCTGTCCTCCCATCAGTAAATCAGGACATTTCCACTACCTGCCCCCTTCATCTTATATCTTGGGATCAGATCATCACTGCTCTCTCAAAGGCAAAAAATACAGCCTCCATGGGATCTGATAACATCCCAGGCTGCATCCTACAGGAACACAGGCAGGAACTTGCAACACCATTAGGCACCCTATTCAACCAAAGTCTGAGTACCGGTTTTCCCCCAGCTGAGTGGAGGACAGCCACTATCATCCCTTTACACAAAAGTGGAGCTTAACTAGCCTGGTCTGCAAAGCTATGGAAAGAATCATTATGGAACTCATAAACAGAGACATAGGGGACCTACAGACACTTGACCCCACCCAGTTCAGCTTTGTAAAGGGCAGATTCTGCCTTTTAAACCTGGTTGACTTTTTCGAAACAGTCACTAGAGCCACTGATGAGGGCAAAGCAGTCCATACAGCATACCTGGACCCCACTCAGGCATCATAGATAAGCTAAACAGCTTAAAAGTAAACCCTTATGTCACTAGATGGGTTGCAAACTGGCTAAAGGACAGAACCCATAAAGTTAAAATCGCTGGAGCAATGTCAGACTCAAAGCCAGTCACAAGTGGTGTCCCACAGGGATCTGTCCTGGGACCCCTCTTGTTCGGCATTTATTTCTCAGATGTTAAAACAAACATGGGAGGGCTGTGGCTGACAAAGTTATGACTGCACACTAGGCGCCATAGTCGATACACCAGCAGACACACATATCCTACAAAAGGCCTCACTGAAACGGACAACTGGTGCTTAAACTAAATGCCAAAAATGTATAGTCATCCCTTTGGAAAAACAAACTACCCACAAATTATCACATAGACAGCAACCCACTGAGTATGGAAAAAGTAATCAGAGACCTAGGGACCCAAGTAGTCAGCGACCTCTCATTTGACACCCACGTTGCCAAAGTGGTTAGAAAAACATTCTACCTTGCACACCTCATCATGAAGGGATTCACATCCAGATCCAAGGATGTCATTGTACCCCTATATTCCTTCCTCATCAGACCCATGATTGAGTACAATGCCCCATTTGGTATGTACCTCACCCAGCATTTGCAACAGCTGGAGAGACCACAAAAGTACCTCACCAAAAGGATCAAGGGTCTCCAACATATGTCTTATTCTGCCAGACTAAAGAAACTTCAGCTCTATTCAATAGCATACCGCCTGCTCAGAGATGATCTCTGCCTGACGTACAAGGCCATGTCCAATCAGGATCTGATGGACATGCTCCACCTCAAAAAATCTAAATCCATCAGGACCACGAGAACTAAAGACTTAAACCTTGGCACAAGTATGAATAGGACATGCTGGAGGGATAGATTCATAACCCAGAGGCTTCCCATGCTTTGGAACAGGATCCCAGTTCGTATTAGGCAGAGTCCCTCACTGACTCAATTCAAGAGAAATCTTGATGAGTGGATGGGAGATCGGTCACATCTGTGTCACTACTAGACAGGGGCACAGTAAACTAATTCTATTACATAAAGGGACCTTCATTGTGTCACTACTAGACAGAGGCACAGTATTCTAGATTTATTCTGTACATTTTTGTATCATTTCATAAAGCCACATCACTATGGCTAGGCTTACAAATGCCCCAGGGCAGATAGCCTAGTACTATACTATGAAACTATGAAACTATCCACTAATCTGGGAAATTATAGACCCATAAGCCTAACTAGCCTGATCTGCAAGACAATGGAATGGATTATCATGGACCTCATAAACAAGGACACTGGCAACCTCCAAACACTTGATCCCACACAGTTTGGCTTCATCAAGGGGAGGTCATGTCTGTTAAATTTGGTCAACTTTTTTCAGACAGTCACCAAAGCCATGTATGAGGGGAAGACAGTGCACACTGCTTATCTTGACCTGGCCAAAGCCTTCAACACTATTCTCCACTCAAGCATAATAGATAAACTCTCTCAACTAGTCATCAATCCGTATGTTACCAGATGGGTAGCCAACTGGCTCACTGATAGAACCCACCTAGTCAAAATAGGGGAAGCCACGTCAAGCAGTAGACTCATATCAAGTGGCATACCCCAGGATTCGGTCTTGGGGCATCTGTTATTTGGGATATACTTTTCTGAAGTACAGGCCAAAACCAGTGGGCTACGGCTGACCAAGTTTGCAGATGACTGCAAGTTGGGAGCTGTCATCAATTCCCCTAGTGACGTGGACATCCTCCAAGAGGGTCTCACCCAAACAAATGATTAGTGCCAGAAACATGGCCTCAAGATGAATACAAAAAAATGCATCATCATCCCCTTTAAGGAGAGAGATGTCCCCACAAATTATCACATTAATAACAATGGTCTAAGCACACAGTCAGTCATGAGGAATTTGAGCACCCAGATTGATAGCAGCCTGACTTTTGACCACCATGTTGCTTCCATTGTACAAAAAGCTTTTTACATGGCCCACCTCATAAGTAAGGGTATCTTATCCAGGGACAAGGAAGTCATAACATCCCTGTACTCTTCCCTTATAAGGCCCATTACTGAGTGCAATGCCCCATTTGACATGTACCTCGCAAAGCACATGCAGCAGCTGTAGGTTCCTCACCAGGAGAATCCAGGGCCTCAAAAAGCCCTATGCCTCTACTCTGTTTCATACAGACTCCTCAGAGGTGACTTCTGTCTAGCATACAAGGTGATCTCGAACCCTGCCTTGATGGGACTGCTGCATATCCGCAAGTCAAACTCCACTCGAGTAACCTGCACACGCGGCCTCAACCTGGTCTGTGACATCAATAGAACTTGCTGGTGGGACAGCTTTGTGTCCCAGAGACTCCCCATCTATAGAATAAACTCCCTCTCCACGTCAAGCAGAGCACCTCTTTACCCCTCTTTAAGTGCAATCTGGATAACTGGATGGGAAATAGAAAATACATCCCTGGGATTTTACCCATGTCCCTGCTGGAAAAGGGGCATCGGGTGCTGATTTGTCTATGCATGGGCTAAACTCTTGGCTAGGCTTATAATGGCCTCAAGGCCAATAGTCTAGTAACTTCCTATGATCCTATACTAACTGGTACAAACAGAGCTTTGTAAAGTAGTCCCTGCTAACTGGTACAGAAAGAGCTTGATTCAGATACCACGCTCAGTTAATTCTGCTCTCCTACAGTCTTCCTCTGGGTGCCTGTTGAAATTCCATGATCCTAACTTGTGATCTTTGGAAAACTGAAGCTACAAGTGTGACTGTAAGGGAATGTACTTTAAGTCAGAAGTTGTAGTATCTAACAGTATTTCATAGGTTCCTACTTTCTTGTAAAGCTTATGGTCAAGATCACCATCCAGAAGTGCATCCGCAACATTCAAAATAAGAGGGAGATTATCAATTTCCCCATTAACTAAATTTTCACCACAAATGTGAGCTGAAAATTTGCAATCATCCATCCAGGCATCCATACTGGTATTAAAGGTTGCTAGGGAAGTGCTCCACTTGATATATAATGGCAGCCTATTCCACAAATGGGAATATTTTGGGTTAGAAAAAAAAAAAGATATGTTTTGTGTGGTATGGTGTAATTGATGTGGTAGTATCGGATTACTACAGGACTGGTATAGGATTAGGTCTCCAGAGTTGGTGTTTGCTGAATCACTGATTCTATTTAGGTGAAGAAGTTCAAAGTGCGTTTGGTCTTTCATAGAATGGAGGCCAAGCAGAGAAGCCCCTCAGGAGTCTTTATAGCAATAAGTAGAGGCACAAGGATTTTAGTCTGCTAGCTAAGGATACTGAGACATGAGATTTAATTATGTATTTGTTCTTTAGTATTTGTTTCCTGGGATTGTCAGTCTGGGCATAAGGTAACCTATTCAGCACAGTCCCTGAGATAAAACCTCCAATATAATTCATTATGAAAAGATTCAAAGAGCAGATAAAGAAAAAAATCAAAATTACTTTAAGAAATTTAATAGAACTAATGCAAACAAAATAGATAGTAAAACATAAACAGAGATTTACAAAAGACAACATTACTTATCAATAAATAAACATTTTTGTGGGTCATGAATAAAAATCAGATACATCAGTACAACAATAGCACAACACAAAGAAAGTATAAAGAACGTGAGGATTGAGAAAGAAAGTATTTTAAGTAACATGTTAGTGGAAATGATAGTTATACAGCAGTGAGCAGGAAGAGGAGGAGGAGGAAGGTAAAATGACAGGTACATGAGGCAACACAATGGAAATCATTTAAGGTGCCAGTACGGTAAGTTGCTGGACCATTAATTGGATGTGGTTGAGGCTGAAATATAAGATTATTAAAAAAGAAGGTTGGTGAAGGCTGAGAAAGAAGATGTAGGATTATTGTCATGAAGAGAGGCTATAAGATGTTAGTGTATGGTCTGTGCTGGGTAGACGGAGATACAGCAAGGATGTGATGTAAAAGGTGATGAAAGAAGAGCTAAGAGAAAAATCATAATAGTGAAGCAAGAAACTTTGAAGGGGAAGAGAAGGTTGTAATAAAAATATGTTGGTTGTGAGAAGAAGAGTATGAAGTGGTAAGGAAAGGGGAGAGGAAAGTAAATGGTTTAGGGAGAAAGGATGATAGATACACAGGTTGCAGATATAATATATCAGTATAGTGTCATTGGACAAGGTAAGGAAAAGAATAACTTAGAATACAGTGTGTGGAAGGGATAGAAATTTTTGAGATTTATGATGAGGAAATACTAAAACCTCTCAACTTTGCAGCTTAGAGAAGTACATCCCAAATGGTGCAATATATTCAATGCTGGATCTAGTAAAGGAGAAATAAAGTTTGACTATAATTTCTTCTGATCTAAGGGAGACATCACAAAGGATATGATGTTCAAGCTATTAAATATTTTAGCCACTAGAGAGATATGGTGCTTAAAGGGGAGTCTGTTATCAACATAGACAGTGACATTCCTGAAGACTGAGTCAGGTTTTATGTGGAATATATCTATATGGTAAGTGGAGGTGAAGCTAGTCTTACCAAAGGAAACTACACTGCATTTCTTGGCATTGAGTATAAGCCCATGAGTAATACACTAAGCATTGATTTGCTCTAGCCCTTGATGGACAAACTGAATATTTGGTTTCAGAAAATGCTCCTCCCCCCATTTGCAGTCATCAGCAAACTTGATTAGGCCTAGTTAATTGACATCAGCTTTCATACCAAAGTGGAAGGTGGTCCAGTACACAGCCTTGAGAGCTACTATGGGTGATGCTTTTCTGGGTAAACACCCCTATCTTAACAGTATGGGCTATGTCAGATAGTAAATACATGTTCAACAAACTTTTTTATGGATTAATATTGAGCTGGGAGAGGAGATTGTGTTTAATACTTTAGCAAGGTTCAGCTAGATATCATGGACTGTATTCCACTTATTCATAACCTCAGTAATGGTTTCAAATCAGGTGTGACCTATCTTTTCTGGGTATAATACTCTTACTGTTAGTATATATGCACTATGGGGCAGGTATAGAACAAAAACACTTTGGTGGTATAATAGCAAATTTTAAAAAATTCATTGTTTTTTTTTCTTTTTTTCATTTGAAATGCATTTGTTTCTACTTTTGGGACGTGCAATGTTTCAGCTTACTCTTGTGAGAGGGAGGCTCTGAAGGCACTGTTACCCTTGTTATTTATTTTTTTCATAATGTATGAAGTGGGACCTCAGCTACTCAACTGTATATTTGTATAGCCTACCATACCATTTACTAACAGGTATTCTAGGACCACATACCCCATTTGTCAACTGTAATACAAGTTTATTTAGTGTACTCATGTAGTAGTAGTAGTAATAGTGGTGCTACGGTAGGGGGGATTTATGAATGATGGGTCTCCGCTTTTTCAAATGAATGAATTGTTTTTACTCCACACCTCAGTCTCATACTGGACACCAACGTTCCTTTCTCCTAGTACTGTGGTCCCAGCTGGGTACCACCATCAACGTTGGTGACACAGCCAGTCTGCCTGTCAGCCACCACTCTGGATATAAGGTACAAAAGAATTCCATTTTCCCATTCATACCAGTCTAAGTATTAACTAAGGCATGAGCGAGTGTGCATTGTACAGATACTACCACATGTTCAAGGGGGGGTGGCAGGCTAATGCCATACAATCACTGGGTGTGCAGTATCTGAAAAATTCTGACACTTATAAAATGGGTAACTGACTTTTTTTCAGTCTGAATTTTATCGTTAATAGTATTTGTATGGTGATTATAGGTTTGGAGTGTATTTTAATAGTATATAGTTCCTCAACCCATTTTAATTCATTGTGTGCAGGGTTATTAATTGTTTAACTGAGTGAAATGTTGGAATTTAATGTTTAGGGTAGACACAAAGTATTGTGCGCTGTTGCACAGTCCTGTTTATAAACAGGTGATATCACTACTCATTATCCTAAGTTGTGGCAGATAAAAGAGTCCATAGGAGGAGACTCATATGTCAGCAGCATGCTTCATAAATGTGTATACTGCTTTCCCTTTAACTCAGCCTCAAAAATATTCGCAAGAGAGAACTTGGTGGCAATATCAACAACTGAAATACACATGTATGTATCCAATGTTCCCCACATCAACATGTTTAAATTGTTTCAGATGATGATATGCCTACTTTGTCTTAAAAATATTCACAAGGGTAATTGTTGTGGTAGCAGTTCTCAAGGGGAAAAGGAATATGAAAGTAGTAAAGCTGCCCCACCCTTATCATTTGCCCTAGGTTAGTTTACCTGATAGCATGCTTGTTGCCTTTATTAATTTGGTTTTCTACGGCCATTTTTGTGTTTTATTTCTATTTCAATGTACACTGTGTATGCATTCAGTATTTTTCTTCTGTGTACTGTATTTTCAGAAAAAAAAGTTCAAAGAATGCCATTCAGATTCTTTCTACTCCTTTTGTGAGTTTGTGTGCATATAATCTGACTACTGGCTTGGAGCGGTTGTTTTCTGTTGCTATAGCAACAGTTTTTACTTAATTTGTTTCACTTCCTGTTTCTTCCTAAACTGCTTCATTTTCTTTGCGGGATTTATGTTTTTGCATTCTTCGTGGGATTACTTTTTACCTTGTGGATATGCTATTGTTCCTTATCTGGTAATGTACTTAATTTTGTGGGGTTTGTTTAGTCCTTTCACAATTGCAAGGTGCGTTTAATTTGTGCCACAATCCTGATTCATGCTTTGATTTATTTCTTTTATTTATTTTTTTATGCAGACTTGGTCATTTATTTGATATGAAAATGGGTATTTCTGGTGTTTAATGTTGCTTACTGATTTACAGGTTTGTTTGTTTTTTCTTTAATTTTGACGTAGTTCTGTATTTGACAATTTTTCTGCTAAATGACTTTTCATAACAATGTCAGTTTGTAGGATTTTAAAGCCTGAGACGGAGTAGGAACCTCTGAGTAAACATGAGGTAGAGGTGGCCTCTCAAGCTTTTTTCTGTGCATAGAACAGTTTTGATACACAGGTAGATATCAATTTGACTAATCTGTTTTTCCTCACCCATTTTACAAGGCAATGTAAGGCATGACCTACAAACCTGCCTTCTGGCCTTTTCCATGGTACAGTGCTGCTTCATAAGGTCCTAGTTCATCCCACAAAATGTGATAGGCAGGAATTGGCTTCTGCACCCCAACTCATTGGCCAGACCTTTGATGTCAGAGATGTGCGGTGAATCCTGTTTATTGGTGGTAGAGTCAAGTACAACATCAAGTGCCAGTGGACTAGCATTGTTAGTTTAGATACTTAAACTTTAAACATTATGTAGATAGATTGCTCAAAAGTGTAATGGTTTCATGACTCCATCTCAGATTTTTGTATTACTCACTGATCTTAATAAAAAAGCAGTCCTTTCCCAGAGGAAGGCTTGACAAGGTTCACTGAAAAGGAAACTAGTTCTACAAGGACTGAGAAACATTTATGCTAACTAAACAAAAGGTCAGGATAAAGGAGACCACATTATAGTTAAGTTGCTCCAAGCAGACAAAATAAATCAAAGAACCATATTATGAAGTGCAAAAGCTTAAAAATACTCTATCTCTCAAATACATACTATAAACTTCATAATTGCATTTCTCCAAACTGCTTGTCTTTTTTTTGTCATTCAGCTATTTATTGGCATTTATGAATATCGCACCATTACCAACACTATAAGTACATCAAAACATAGCTAAATAGCATTACACTTTACTATAAAACATCTCTGTCTTGTTGGTGCAGTTATTAAACACCTATGTAATAATATTTTCTGTCGACATAACAGAGAAAGATCAAGTAACCTTTTTTAAATCTCAGGCTTACTTCTTTTCATATTTTTAACTTCTTGCTCAATATCCAGTTTCACCCAAATTCCCGAGTATCTCATCCTGTCATGACTGCACAAAAATAGTAAGCTCTATACCAAGTCATACACTGGGGCATAATTATTTACTATAGACTTTGTTTTCCCTTCGTTTATTTAATATCCTGTTGCACTAGTAAAATATTTCAGTTTAGAGAATGGGAGACAATTCTCCAGCAGGGTGTTAATCTACAAATAACGTGCTGAAAAATGAGCCTACTGCTTCAGCTGCCATAGAGCTTGAACTGAAAGTTACCTAAAAAAAGGCTCAAAATAGGAGCAGATTTTAAATAGTACTGTTGTAAACTCACAGCGTTACTTGAATAATAGGATTTGTGTTCGCATGCATTTTCTGAAGTGCGGGTGTGAGTGAGTGAGCGAGATCAACCACTAGCAGCAGCAGTAAAGAGATTTGCATACCTCTCAACCTCTTAGCTGACGAAATCTAGATAAAGCCTAAATAAAGATGGATGAAAGGCTCAGAAATAGGAACAGACTTTAATTATTGCTGTTATAAAATTACAAAGTTGCTTAAAATGACAGGATTTGTGTTAGTATGCATTT
Source organism: Protopterus annectens (assembly GCF_019279795.1). Lineage (NCBI taxonomy): Eukaryota > Metazoa > Chordata > Ceratodontiformes > Protopteridae > Protopterus > Protopterus annectens. Next base: position 139,658,915 of record NC_056743.1, on the reverse strand, counting down.
TCTAAAGAAAATACAGTGTGAAACTCTGAAGAAGTTTGCTGAAATAGTAAAGTTAAAAACTTTATTTTTTCTTCTTGTGTGTGTTTTTTTCTTTTCTTCGTTTTTTGGAATTAGTTGGTCTGAAGAAGTTTGCTGAAAATAAAAAAAAAACTTAACTTTATTTCTTGTGTTGGAGTTGTTTTCTTCTTCCGTTTTAGTTTAGTTTTTTTTTTTTTTTTTTTGTTTTTTTTTTCTAAACCTTGGATCTTGTTGTCACAATACAAAAAAACAAAACATGCTGGAGGATAGGTTCCTGACGACTCTGACTCCCAAGAAGATTGGAATAGATTGTCAATAGAGTGCCCTTGGAGTGCTTCAAAAGGAACCTTTGAGATTGGATGGGAGAAAATTCACCCGGGGGGATGCGTCAGGACCCCCCTGCTGGACAGTCAGGAAGTAAATAGTGTGGGAAGAAAAGAAAGTAAAATAGTTGGTGGAAAGCTTCTGGGAATTGATAGGGGCTAGGCTTGTATACTATGTATGGCTGATAGCCTAGTATTAAACTATGAACCTAATCCCCAATGACTTAAAAACTAACAATCCCCATAGGAGTAAAAAAAAAAAAAATAACTTTATTTTTTGAAAAAAAAAAAAAAAAAATAACTGAAATTTTGAAAAAGGAAATTAGAAAATATTAAAAAATATAAAAAATTAAATAAAAAAATAAAAAAAAAAAAAAAACAATTTTTTTACAGACAGCAAAACACAACAATTTTTACAGACAGCCCATGGGTCTATTGTGGAAAATATCTGTGGGAGGGGGTGGGAGAGGACCTCTACCTGTGGCATCAGGAGGGGAACTTGGGTGGGTGGGTGTACTCTCAACACACAAACACACCCATCATTGCTTCATTGCACAATATAAACACATATATAATATTTTATAGACTAGTAATGTATATAATATTATCTATCTAATCACTCATATATATCCTTTGGTATATATATTATATTTTTTCTCCATTTTTATGATGCATTTTATTCTGAATATTTTTTCTTTAATTTTGTTTATTTTTGATACACATACACAATTTTCAATCAGTGTTTATTATTATTGATAATATTACACCCCAATGTTTTTTTTTATTGTCACTTGTTTTTGTCAAAATTGTTTTCAGAAGCAAAAAGAAAAATGGGTCTGTATGTTTCAGAGCCAGTCTTTACCTGAAAATCAGGAATGACACTTGATTCACTAACCTTCTCAAGACCCACAGCCAATTCATACAGTCTAAGAAATACTCAACTCTAACACTGAAAGCCCAACTCCTTTCTCAAGCAGTGCAATAGAGGTGTCTTTTTCTACCTAACTTGGATTATTCTTGTATATATTCTTGAACATTTGAAAAAGTCTTGAATCTTCTCAGAAAGTACTCATTAAAGGAAGCTGGATGCAAAATATGAAATTTCAGCTATTTCAATCAATATTCCACTATAGTTGCCACAAACTTGAGTTTTTAGTCATTTTCAAAAACCCTTGCTCATCAAACAGCTTTTCTCTAGCTTATGTACAGTTCAGTCCATACAACTGAGAGTTTGAATACATATCACACACAGTCACATCCTTCCAGTTTATTGGGAACTCCAACAATTTAGATATTTTTCCACAGGGCTTTATCTTCATGGCCCACCAGCTTCCGGTGTCTTAACAAAAAGGTATGATACCATTGAGAAAAAATAGGTGTTAAGCACTTTCATTCCTTTAATAAAACCAGAACGTTATCAGAAGAATAGAAAGCTACTAAAATGCAATGTTTATATACTAACAACAGAGTCTCATGACTACAATGACATATCCACCCGACAAAATATTCTAATGTGATAACATAACGAATATGAATTTCAATGAAAAACTAAAAATATGAAGCAATTAAAAGATATATGCATATTATTTAGAACATCAAAACTGCAACTTTTGCAAAGACGTTTCATTCACTATACAACTAATGTTTATCATTTCATTCAGCCCAGGAGAATGGTCCACTGCTAAGTAAGTCTGCCATTTCAGGTTGCTGCATTCCAATTATTTTTTTTTTAAATTTCCGCAGAATTCATCATTGTTAACCTGATCAATTACACAGTCATGTACTTGTATGTTTTACTAAATCATTAGTAGAATCTTTGTTCATTGTGTCTAACAGATGCTCATAAATTATCTGCAAGAGCATTCTATTAGCTTTACCTTCAGAGGAGCTCACACAGGAATGACATAATTGAAGATACACAACTTTGTCTGATTTGTAATTGAGATAACCAGAAATATTAATAACCTTTTATTATGTTTCAGTATAGCACAACTACCCATATTAATACACCTACAATGTAATAATGACAAGTAGAACAACGGTGTGTGCCAAAAATGGCTAAAGGCAGATCAACACAATGTCTTTCAAGCAGTACTTTTAAATTAGTAATAGTCTTATAGGCACATTTTGGTTTGTTACTTAAAATATCAACTAAGTCTATGTTGCCAGTTATGTTTTTCCAATTATTTTCTAACTACATCTAATATTACCAATATCAATAATAATGGGAATTGGAAATGGTCTATGAAAACCGGTGTCTTCTGAAACTTTAGCTTGGGAAGTGTAGCCATGGGTTAAAAGAGGTGGAAATTTATCACTTCTTTTTTTTTTTAGAAATGTCATCAATCATTTTGTCAAGTTTGGAGCTAATATAACCTCTGTCTGTAAAGAGTCTTTTAAGAAAATTCACCTTAGTATGAAAATCATTTCCCTTACTAATCAATTTACTTAACCTAAATAGCCACAAAACACAGTCTACTTCATAATAAATGTAAGACGCCGACTTCCATAATGCAAATAAGTATTAACAAAGGTATCCTTTCTATGAAGGTTATTTTGAAAACAACGAACTGATTTATTCACAGTAATGGCCACAGCCAAAAAACAAATTTTATCACTGCTGTCTGACAAGGTAAAAGTAAGAAAGTTAACTGAAATGTTAACAGCTCTCAAAAACTCATCAACTTAAACTCTAGTACCTGCCCAAATAAAAAAAAAAAATCATCAAAATATTGTTTATAAAAAAAGACACACAGGAAAATAATTTGTTCTTAATCACACAAGATTATTCTCACCAACACATACCCATGCATGCTTTCATGACTACACCTCTACATTGCTGGTAAACCTTGTTGTGATAAATGAAAAAAAAATATTGCATAATAAAAGTTCAAAGTTTTGGAATGTCCCAGCCAGAGCCCAGACACAAATCCTATAGAAAATCTGTGGGGTGACCTGAATAGGGCTGTGCGCAAGAGATGCCCTCACAATCTGACACATTTGGAGCCCTTTTGCAAGGAAGAGTGGGCAAATATTGCCAAGTCAAGATGTACCATGCTGATAGACTCCTACCCAGTAAGACTGAATGCTGTAATTAAATCAATAGGTGCTTCAACAAAGTATTAATTTAAGGATGTGCACACTTATGCAACCAGCTTATTGTACATTTTTTATTTTTTATATTTTTCCCCTAACAGATTTGTTTGTTTTTCAATTGAATTGTACATGTTATAGTTCACATTAAAATAGGGAAAAGTTTTGAAATTATTTATTGTGGTCTCATTTTTTTCTATCACAAAAACATGGCATTTTTAACAGGGGTGTATAAACTTTTTATATCCACTGTAAAATATATGACACACAAATAAGCTTCTCCCTCTGAATATTTTATGGTTGTATTTCTCAAAGACCTTTCCTTTAATATTTTTTACATAACAATTTGGTTAACTTAACAGTACAAACAAAAATAAATTCAGCTGTCAATCAGTTATAGCATGAAATGTAAAAGTGAAGCATTACACCCACACACATTGTCTACACCTTTGACTGACTGATGTTTAGTACCGTGGAAAAGAGCAGTTGCACAGATGTGTGAGTTCTGATTTGTATGATCTATCTAAGGGAAAATGGTTTTGTAATTTTATTGTGATGTAGTTAGATGTGGGTTAGGGTTCTGATAGTTTTTGCTCTTTTATGAGGGTTGCAGTGTTATTTTCAGCATTCTTTTAATGGTAGCTTTGTCTGCATTTACTATGCATTGTTAGTAATACCAGTACTGAATAAATGGAGGTATTTTGTATGTTGATAGTGGCAGTAAGGTTAGGGATGTAATTAGTAAACAGGGGATATGTGAAGTTGTGTTAGGAGTTTGTGGGGTTTGTGGAGAAGTTAATGTTAGTCGGGACTGGTTTATGCAAGATGATGTTACAGCTGTGACTGGGAATATGTCCTTTGTCTGTTGCTGTGCAAAGTGAGAGCTGGTACACATAAAGCAGTGGGGGTTGGAAGTTGCAGTACCCCAAAGGGGGGATTGCATAAAGTAAGTTTTTTATAGTAAGTAAACATTAGAGAAGGGGGAAGCTAAACAGAGAAAACTTTAAAGTAGAAAACTTCAAATGATCTCTGGTGCCTGTTGATACCCTCTGACTTGGGGTACTTGGCTGACTGTTACCTTGATGATGGGCAAAGAATACACCAAGTGGTCATGGGGGGATGATGATCAACAGACAGGGTAGCAAATAGACCAAAAAAGAGGGTTTGATGAGTTTACTTCATTTACTTGATGGTCACTATTCTGCATAGTGAATCATTGCTGATGAAAACAGATGTGTAAGCAACCATTTGAAATGTCAGGAACCCACTAGATCAAGTCCTGAAATGCAGAGACTGGAGATCCAAAACATCAGGCATACATATATCAAGTATGAGATGCCATTTCTTGGAATATTCCCTTTTCTCTGAGGTATGGCAATGGCAATCTCAGAGTTGGTATATATAAGTTCAGGGGGGACTTGCCCCCCTCCCCCTACGAAAAGATGTTTTAAAGAGAGGACCAATTTTCAAGATTTGCACTTCTCCTGTATTTTTGGTCTTTTTTTTTCTGGCTTTTTAGCACCTGTACTGACATTTCAATAGAGAGACAATATATACACATGCATACATATATTATATTATATATATATATATATATATATATATATATATGTATATATATATATATATATATATATATATATATATATATATCTATGTTTGTGGTTACATAAATATTTTCTATTTACATACACATAAGATTGTAGGACATATATATATATATATATATATATATATATATATAGATAGATATATATATATATATATATACACATACATATATATATACACATACATATATACACACACACACACACACACACACACACACACATTTGTGTGCGTATGCATATATATGTATGTATATGTATGTATATATCTATATATATATTTATATATATATATATATATATATATATATATATATATATATATATATATATATATAGAGAGATATATATATATATATATATATATATATATATATATATATATATATATATATATATATATATATATACATACATACAGACAGACACAAAATACAAAATTATAGGACCGTACAACAAGCTACACAAACTTCAAACTCATAACTCTCAAAAAACTTAACTGGACTACAGTAACACTGAACTGGTTAATCACTGACATTATTATACTGAAAATAAATGAAAATGAAAGAAACTGTGTTTTTGCAGGTGGGTCCCAAACTTATATATATATATATATATATATATATATATATATATATATATATATACAGATATATATATATATATATAAGGAAAGTTGTGGTGTAGGCAATCTGGTCCTCCAAAAAGACTAGTATCCAATGTAAAAAGATATAGGAGGCACCAGACCAAGGCAGGTGAAGATAAAGTTCACTTTTAATCCACAGACAAAGTAAAAACAATGGTGCGCCCTTTCGTAGCAAGAGCTACTTCATCAGACAGTTTACTCACTCATATTTAAAAGTTACAAACAGCCAATCAGAATCAAAGTTCAATTAAGACAATACTATTAAGCTGTAAATTAACATTGCCTAGTCTAGTTTATAGTCCTAGAATAAACCTATAAAATATATTTAAAATATATTTAAAATTACATTTAAAATTTTTTATTTGCGCAATGGTTTATGAGTAAGTACAGATTTAATAGAAACTTTGTCATTTAGGCCCCTGCCTATATTAGCCTGCATCCTAATGATCCATTCAAGTTCCTTATTTTCTACCAGGTTCTTTATAGGGCCACCTCTACAACCTGTTTTGACTTTCCTACTACCATGAATTTAAATGTGTGTGTCGTATCTGATGCCATCACATGTCTTGCTAGGGCATTAGTCTCTGCCCTCCTATATATATCATAAACATGCTCCCTGATCCTATCACGAAACCTCCGTGTGGTCATACCTACATAAAATGAGCAACATACATTACAGTGAGCTAAATATACAATATTTTTGGCATTACAGTTAGCTGATAGTTTAAAGTAAACAGTCTTCCTCGTATCTGGGTGTTCAAAACATCCTTTCTCATCAACATATTTACAATAATTGCAGGAATTACAGGGAAAGGTTCCATGATTGTGTGTTATCGGTTCAGTATTCAACATATATATATATATATATATATATATATATATATATATAGTTCCCCTTTATAATCTCGAAATACTGAAATATCAAATTTCAGTATCTCAAAACCATAAAGGTGATCCCACAAACACAGACACAACAAAAAATCAGAAATTCAAAACCGAACACACTAACTACACAACACCAAACATACACCATTCCATCTCGCCTTCATTTTTTACTGATGGGTTCGGAGCCGATCCATCGACTCCAATAAGGCCGTTTGCAAAGCTCAAGGTTTACCAGTAGCTCGAGACCAAATCCCTTATCCCATGATGCACTACCAGAATTACCTCAGATTTTGTTTGCTGTGTGTACTATATCCATGTAAGAGAACTACCCTCTCATAGAGAGGAAGAAGAATTGAGTAACCAGGATGAGACCGGCCTCTAGGTCAACTATCAGCCAGGTGGGGGGTGGAGGGAGGGACATAAGAATGAAGGCGAGATGGAACAACTCACATGGAATGTTATGGTGAGTACATAACTTCTTAATGTGAAGTTGTTCAATCTTGCCATTCATTCTTTACTGATGAGTAGCGTCCCTAGCACCCTCAATCTTGGGTGGCTCATGGGAGTACATTTTTCAGGACCGTACAGCCAAAGGAAGCCCTGTCCCTGGAGGCCTTATCAACTTTGTAATGAGTGATAAAAGTATGAGGTTTAGACCAAGTGGCTGCAGCACAAATGTTATCAAGGAGCAATATGGCTTGGAATGCAGAAGATGTAGAAACTGCTCTGGTAGAATGAGCTTTAATCTTGTGTAGTAAGGGCATATTAGCAGCTGAAGAAACAAAGGTGATACAATCAGAAAGCCATTCTGAAAGCATTTTAGCCACTGGTCTACCTTTTCTGGCTTCAGAGAAAGACACACAGAGCTGGTCTGATTTTCTAACATCTTTTGTTCTGTCCAAATAATATCTGAGCTGTCTATGAACTTCAAGTTTGTGCAGCATATAATCAAGTTTATTGGAATGGTTAGGGAAAAGGACTGGCAACTCAATGACTTGGTTGATATTAGATTCCGAACAAACTTTGGGCAAAAAGGAAGGGTTTGTCCTAAGAGATACTCTGTCAGCATGAAAAAACAAATAAGGAGGGCTGATAGATAAAGCTTGAAGTTCTGACACTCTGTGGCCAGAAGTAATAGCCCCTAGAAATATATTTTTCCATGATAAAAATTTGAGGTCACAAGATGATGCTGGTTCAAATGAGGGGAGAATTATACGAGATAGCATAAAGTTTAGATTCCAAGGAGAATAAGTTTTCACTGGAGGCCTCATGTGAAAGGTTCCTTTGAGAAAGGCCTTGGACAACTTGTGGGCCATAATGTTTAGCTTGTCAACTCTGAGATGAAAGTTAGATATAGCAGCCAACTGTACCCGAACTGTAGTGGCTGCAGCTCCTTTATTAAAGATCATAGTCAAGAATTCCAAAATGGGGCTTGATAAGGATCAATGTTCTGCTTAGAGGCCCAAATGGAAAATCTCTTCCACTTACTAAGATATAATCTTCTGGTGGATGGCTTATGGGAAGACAAGAGGATCTGCCTTGTTTCATTAAAAAGGTTATGAAGCCTGGCTATGAGGGGAACTGCAGCAGTCAAGCTGTTAGCTTCAGTGACTGCAAGGAAGGATGGAGGTCCCCTGAAGGATGTGTCAGAAGGTCCGGAACTGGGTCCAGAATCCATAGATCCTCCATGAGATGATGATGAAGAAATGGGAACCAAATCTGCCGAGGCCAATGAGGGGCTATAAGAATGATAGTCCTTCCCAGCGACTTTGCTTTCTGTAGACGTCTGGGCATTAGTGGGATTGGAGGAAATGCATAAAGGAGACCCGGAGCCAATCATGTACGAGTGCGTCTCTCAGGGGTTCTCCCAGAGGGGGAATCAGGGCAAAGTAGCTTCTGCATTTCGTGTTTATGTGAATGGCAAAAAGATCACAACAAGGCTTGCCCCATTTGTGGAAAATCCTGTCCACAATCTCTTGTTTGAGAGACCACTCATGCGGCAATAAGATTGCCCTGCTTAGTTTGTCTGCAATCACGTTAGATCTCCCCGGGATGTGCATTGCCAACAGAAAGTGCTGGGAGGAGACAGCCCACTGCCAAACTCTGAGAGCTTCTCGGCAAAGGGGTAAGACTTGGTCTCACCTTGCTTGTTCAAGTACCAGACCACTGACATATTGTCTGTCTGAATTGCAATCGTCCCTAGAGGAAGAGAGTCCTGGAAGTATGGCAACACCAGAAGTACTGCTGTCATCTCCAAAACAGTTTAAGAGTCACATCTGTATATCAATGCAAATGTGACTTTTGATCCATCCATGTGCCTTGGGCAGTCCTTCCTTGAAAATACTCCCCCCATCCTATCAGGGAAGGGTTCGTGGTCACAGTGGCTACTGGAGGGGGTAGAACAAAGGGGTGTCCTATGGTTACATGTAGAGACGTCAACCACCACTGGAGATCTCTCTTGCAAGAGTTCATAATTAAAATCATGTGACTCATTGGAAATTCCTGATAAGACCATTGAGTGAACAGCAGCCACTGAAGAATCCACATATGTATCCTTGCTAATGGTATGGCCAAGATCACTGCTGCCATCAAACCATATACTTTCAAAACTTCTGCTGCTGGTGCTCTGTCCTTCAACACCAATGAGCTGACATGCTGGTGAAGACGAAAGACCCTCTCGATTAGCAGTCGTAGAGTGGTGGTTGAAGTATCTAACTCTACTCCTATAAAGACGATATGCTGCTATGGTGACAAGGCAGACTTTTCTGAGTTGACTGTAATGCCTAAGTGATTGCAGAGTGTCAGAGTGTATTCCATTGCCTGAATCAGTTGATGCCTGGTGGTGGAGGTAAGCAGCCAATCATCTAGGTACGGAAACACCTGGAATCCTAGATGCCTCAGGTGAGCCGTGACCACTGCCATGCATTTGGTGAACACTCTGGGGGGCTGTAGTGAGACCAAAGGGCAGGGCTCAAAATTGATAATGACTGGCTCCCAGCCAGAAATGCAGATGATCCCTGGATGGTCTGGCCATTTTTATGTGATAGTACGCATCCTTGAGATCTATCAAGCACATCCAATTGTCTCTCCCTGAAAAGGGAAGTATGGACTGTAGCGTGACCATCCGGAACTTCTCTTTCTTCACAAATTGGTTGAGTCTGCAGTGGTCCAAAATAGGTCTCCAGTCCCCTGTTTTCTTTGGAACCAAAAAGAATCTTGAGTAAGTTCTGGATCCTGTTTGGTCTGCTGGGACTGGCTGGATGACTTTTCTAGCAACTTGTAGACTTCTATAGTTGCTTGTTCCCTGTAACTGGGTGTAACATCCGGGATTCTCCTTGCAGATGTGGGTGGAGGGAAGAAAGGTACGAAATACCCTCTGGAAATAATACTTTGTACCCAGCTGTCATTTGTTATATCTTGCCAGGCATCTAGGTACAAAGATAAGTGTCCCCCAACTGCCCCCAGAGCAGGACAGCGGGCCTCCTTTCAGGAGCACTGATAGGGCTGACCAGAGAAGTGATCTTTGTCACCCCAGTGTTGCAGACCCCCTCCGCAAGGGCGGCATCTTCCATTATTACCCCCTCCTCTGCCACTAGATGGGGGTTCACCACGTATCCTGAAATGCTCTTCGGGCTTTTTGGAACCACATCTTTCCTCCCCTTTGGCCTTTGGGGTAAGGCCAAGTAGGGGTAGAAAAATGGACTTCGATGGCAGACAGAGTCTTTCCCTCCTGTTCACACCTGGTCAAAGTTTCCTTCACTTTAGACCCAAAGAGAGATGAGCCATCAAAAGGGGTGTTGCCAAATAAAGACTTAAAGGGCTCCGTGAAGGAACACAAGCACATCCAGGAATGTCTTCATAGAGCAATTCCTGTACCCGCTTCCTTATTCATCCCATCAGCTGCATACGATAGGAGACGCATGGACAAGTTCACAATGGAATTTAGGGTAGAAAGCTGGGCGGCAACTTTGTCAGAAGCCCCTGCAGCTATAGTACCCTGAAGAGTATCTCCCAGCTCCTTAAGGAGATCTCTTTGCAGTGTGGTGAAATGGGTCAAATAGTTCAGGGATCAGAGTGTAAAAGTTGCTGAACTAAACATGCGTTTCCCATATCGATCTATGATCCTGGACTCTCTGTTAGGAGGATGGATTGACGAGGTAGTCTCAGACATTTCCTTTTTGGTGGCTTCCGCCTTCACCATGGCATCAACAGGGACTCTCTTGGACAAAAAGGATTTATCCACGGGGGAAGAAATTAACTTGTTAGGCCTCCGAGGGACTGGTTCCATGGACTCCGGTGACTCCGACGCCCACCGAGACATGAGCTGCATGAGCTCATTGAGGTGGAAGGTTGAGACCCGAAAGCCTTCAGGAGAACTGACTCATCCTCAGTAGGGCTTTTGGACTGCCAATCACCCCTCTGCCTAAGGATCTCAAGTATCTCCGCAAAGGAGATATCCTCAGAGGGGGATCATGAGGACCTTTCTAACTCATCCCAGTCAGTGTCAGATGTCAAAGACTTCTGTGGGGAGTGCAAGTGTCTCCTCTTGCACAATCTCTTCCTGGGGACCTCCTCAGTGTGAGCCTCTGGGGAGGTCTCAGAAGAGCAAGGGGGCCCTGTGGGGCTATCTGAGGCTCAGGGTCTCTACGCTTGGCCTCGATGATGGAGGCAGAACTGGACACAGGTGCTTTGGGGGAAGAAGAGGCCAGACCTGGTGTCGAGGATGTCTTTGGGGACAAGGCTGTCCTCATGGCTTTGAAGGCATCAAGGCTCCGATGAGAAGGAGTCGACAGACCCGAAGGAACCACCAGCCCCTCCTGCACCGAGGCCGTGGGCTCCGAGCTGGAGGTAGGAGCCGAGCTCATCTGAGATGAGGCCCCGAGAGGAAGAGTTGGCACTGACAAGTCAGTGCAACTATCCTTCCCAGACCTGACAGGAGAGTGTCAGCTCCTAGAGTCCCCGGTTGGCACTGAAAACATCAGAGTAGATGGAACCAATGACACCGGAGCAGGTCTCGGCTCCAATGGCTCCACGATCAGCAGGTCGGCCCCCTCCAGCTCCGAAGGTCTGGTATGGCTCAGAGGAGGAGCAGTCAATTCCGAGGTGGTGGTCTTCGGTTCTGATGCTAGGCTCAGAGCTGAAAACAATTTAGCAAGCCCTGGTGCCCATAAGAGCTTCTGCACCAATCTGTCCATATCCAAATCCAAGAGGCTGACAGAAGACCTAAAGGAGTGTATTGACGGTACCGACTGAAGGAGTGGAGATGCAGGTCTCTCAGATACTGGCTCCAGAACTGTGGGCCGGCACTGAAACTAGAAGACACTCGGCTCCGAGGGCTGTGGAGCCGATGTCCCAGAATCCTCAATTTTTTTTAGACTTTCTTGACTCTCTAGAAACCTTTGAGTCTCCTGAAGATTTTGAAGACTTGGAGGACTTGCTGGCCCCATCCTGGTCGCTCAAAGCTTCGGCAAAAGGATGTTTCATCAAGCCTCAATCAACAAGCTTCCTTTTCTTCTCCAATAATACCCTTGAGGAAAAGGAGTGGCAAATACTGCAGAACTCCTGCAAATGCACAGCACCTAAACAATATACACACTGAACGTGCCCATCAGTCATAGACATCTTTTGCCCGCAGTCTGGACATTTCTTGAATCCAGACTTTGGGTGTTTGTCCTTATCCTCAGACATATCCAAAGAAATATTCCTGTAGACTTAACACTAGAAACAAAGCCACACAAGTCTAAATACAGCCTAAAAGTCACAGTCAGTTCTTATCACAAAAAAAAAATGCCTAGGCTCAAGTTAACAAGCCTAGAAAACAGCAGATAACTATTGTAACAATAGAAAACACACACTCTAAACAACAGCCCTAGAGAAAAAGAGCCAACACTGGCTAAATATGTATAATTATATGTCTATATATCTATATATCTATAGAAAAACAACCAAGCCAAACACAAGGCCACTACCACTAAGCTAACTATTCAAAAGGCACACAAAGGGAAGAGATGTTAGAGAAAACTACAGAAACTACTCTAGGACTAATCTAATGAATAATATAGAAAAATTTGAGAATAACTTGCAAAAAAACTTGGATTTTTTTTTGTTGTAAATTGGCTCGAGCGAACTGGAACGACTGAGATCCGTGCCACGGCAAACTAGATCTGAGGTAATTCCGGCAGTGCATCATGGGATAAGCGGCTTGGTCTCGAGCTACTGGTAAACCTTGAGCTTTGCAAACAGCTGTATCGGAGCCGATGGATCAGCTCCGAACCCATCAGTAAAGAATGAATGGCGAGATTGAACAACTTCACATCAAACTTTAAAAAAAACAGAGTTCAAACATAATTTTTTGCAAGGAGCAAGCCCCCATGCAACCCCTACATCCACTGCCAATTATATATACCAACTTCGATATCGCACAGTCTCAGAGAAAGGGCATATTTCCCTACCCCAAGAACTGTGCTATCTCACACACCTCTTGACCATCTGTGCATTCATATATATTCAATTCCCCTATATCTATGTTTATATCTATACATACATCAATTCCAGGGTCATATAAATACCAACATGGGATAAATCTTCTAAAACAAATAAGTTATTATTAGTGCACAAGTACAAACAACTTTAGCAGTCACTGGATTTCCTATACACCCAACCCAGACCACAAGTAAAACAGTAAACCAAATCGTGAAAATAAAATAAGAGCAAAGTATCAAACAGGCACAAGAACTGCACAAGAAAGGACTTTTTACCCTACGCAGCCAAATCACATCGACTTAAATTGTAAAGCAAAAGTGTCAGAAGTAATGAAAAAAGCATTACTCTTACCCTGTGTTCTGCAAAACACCACAATTCAACAACATATAGTTTGATATGCTTACCCATCAAACAAATGATATCGGGAACAAACACATAGCCCCTGCACAAATTCAGTCTAAGTGTACATCACCCTGTTACCTGGCACCTTATGGTGTGTGTGTGTGTATATGCAGTCCACAGTAATGTAATAAAACATAATATATATATGCATGGTACCATCAAATATGGTCAAAATTACTTAATATCAACATCTGTTTAGTCGACAATTTAGTTGACTAAACAAATAGATAATGTGTAAAAACTGCATAATTTCTGAGGTTGGGGAATATGCCCTTTCCCAGTATTGTGCTATTACAGAGTTAGTACATATAATTAGCAGGGAGCATGGGGGCGCAGGAGGGCTTGACAACCCCCCCATGAAAAAGTGTGTTATTTTTTGATTGCATGCTCTGAAAGATTCCTTTGGTGCATGCAGATTGGCATGTCGATGATTGTGTTGTCAACATTTATATGTGATAATGTTATTTAGTAGACAAATATATAGATGAAACTTCCACAGGCTACTGACATCACCCCCCATCACATCATGCTCCTTTATGATCTTCTCCAGTCTTGAAGACAATGGATCCAGGTTATTCTTTTAATTATTTAGTGATATTACCATTTGCCTTTTTAGGCTGTTTCATGAATTTTTTCCAGAATTTACAACTTTTTCACAGATTTCTGATTTGTTAGGCTGAGGCCTTTAAGTAATCACCAGTATGACTTGGTTACTTCCATGGGTAGACAAGTACACATCTGTTATCAGGCATATAAAAGTTCTTGGGATTGTAACATGACAACTTCATGTGTCCCATCTGCATACATTTCAGTAACATGATGACTAAGAGGCATCACAAGGTTATTAAGGCCTTCATGACATCTAAAGCCTTAGAGAAGCTGCGGTGGTACAGCGGTAGCATTGTTGCCTCACAGCAAGAGGTTCTCCTGTTCGATTCTCGGCTGGAGTGCCTTCTGTGTGGAGATTGCATGTCCTCCCCGCGGTTGAGTAGCCTCTGAAAGACATGCGTGAATGGGCGTGCCTTCACTGAAGGTTGGGCATCGGGCTGGCAACTCGGCACCGTAAAAATCTACTGCCAATCATTAGCAGACCCAAGTTCCGCTGTGGCGACCCCTAACCAGGAAAAGACGAAAAGACAAACAGCTACATCTACTTTGGGTAATATATCACTATGTCCCACTGCAACTTCTGATTTCTCTACAGTTTCTAAAACCCTTTGCTGATCACCTGAATGAAAAGATCACATACACCCAAAGAGCCGGTAAAACAACAGGACTTATGGATTTGGTATTAAAATATTCTCATAAAGACACGGATATGGCTGTACCTTACTTTAAAGCTGAGAAACATGAAATGGAACAGCTAAAACAAATAATGTTAAATTCAGATTTGGATAAATTTGCAATATTTCATGTTACTGATTCTAAACCAGAAAAAAATAGAATCAGAAGAGCAGTGAGAAGACTGTTCAGTCTAATTGCTTACCATTACTGTCATAGGTACGTACTAGGCTAGCTGCCCTTGCAGGCCATTTTAAGCCTATCCATTTTCCCATTTTGTGCTTGACATAACCTATCTCATTTGGTTATAGACTGGTCTTACCCATCCCATGGTTGATAACTAGAAGTAGAGGTCTCAGCACAGAACCTTGGGGGACTTGATTGGTGACTGGTCTCTTTATGAAGGTAAATTCCTCTATTTTGATTATCCTGTCTGTATGCCAGTTAGCAATCCAGCAGGTGGCATAGAGGTTTATTCCCAGCTTATTTCGCTTTTCTGCTATGCGTGAGTAGGAAATCGTGTTAAATGCTTTGACCTTTTCAAAAAAATACAGCAGGTTGAAGAAGCATGACCTGCCTTTAACAAATCCATACTGAGACTGGTCTAGTGTTTGGAGGTTCCAGATATCCTAATTAATTAATTCCATGATAAGTCTTTCCATGGCTTTGCATATGAAGCTGGTCACACTTATGTCTCTGTAATTGCTTGGATCTGTTGAAAGTCCTCCCTTATGCAGGGGGATGACTGTAGCTGTTCTCCATTTGCTTGGTAGAAAACCTGTATGCTTTATTGTTGAATACATGACAGAGTAAAGGCAAAACTTGAGTATTGAACAACCTTCGCATCTCCCATTCATCCTATACGTTAGAAATTATACCTAAAATTCATTAAGAGCAATAGGTAGCAGCTATTACATACTTGGATGATAGAATTCAGACCAGAGTTAAGACTCCCATCACCATGAGGCTACAAGGATCTTTGAGTTTCTCACAGTACCACTACTGATACGATTCCCAATTATGTGCATCCCACCAAAAGCAGCACTGCTGCTCCTTTCTCATATGTCAGCCTTTGAGGTCTACAGTCCAACTTGAATTTAGCAGATTCTGGTCTCTCAGCTCCTTTCAACCAGGTTTTGTGAAGCAGATGTCACCAGGACTGATATCAATGATCCAGCTGTCAGTCAAATTGATATTAGTTTGTCCACTGTCACTTCAGCCAATGTCAGCCAAATTAGTTCCTTACCTTCATCTACTCATTGTTAGTCTATACAGTGTTTGCATACCTAATGTTGATGGTTCTAATGTCAGTGCACTGGACACCACTTAGACTGACTTTGCTGTTCCCAGCATCTCTTACTTGTTCTCTTAGAAAGGCTCTTTCTCCTTCACAGCTGGTAATTATTGTACTACCATAGAGTAACTTGCATTACTGGTATCAGCTGCTCACTCTTCACATGCAGAGAACAACCCATTACATTCCATGAGAGAATCTTGACTTTTGATTTAGAACTGCTCCACCTCCTCACTTGTACAGAGCAATCAAGTATTTTCCAGGGGAGAACCTTGACCTCTGATTCTAATCCCAGCTGCTGCACACTCAGCAGTGAACCACTCAGTGTACATCAGACAGCACCAGTAGGACAACATCATCTGTAAACATCAGAGTTACAACCTTACTTTCTCAAACTAGATACCCTCCAAATCTCAGTTCTGCCTTAATATCTTGTCTAAGAAAGTTATGAACAAGGGGAGACCAGGCACACCCCTCTCAGGGTCTTGTACTCCTGTTAAATATATATGACATAACAATGAGGACATAATTCTCATTCTGTAAATACAGGGACCAAATGGCATGCAGCAGTGGCCCCAGAACCCCATAGTGTTATAGCACCTTCACAGAATATTCTAGGGTACTTGGCCACATGTTTTCCCCAGGTCCACAAAACACATGCAGACAGAACTGCCAAAATCCAGGGATCTATCCAATATGCATGTATGAGCAAACAGTTATTCCAGGTTGAAAATGGAAACTGCATTGCTCCTTCTGAATCATAAGATCAGTTAACAGACAGTCTCTCCTTTCCAGCACCCTGGCATAGATTTCCCCAGAGGGTTCAACAAGTGTCATCCCTCTATAACTGTTGCTTCTGTCCCTGTTTTAAAAATGGGGACCACAACCTCAGCTTAGCAATCCAGGCATATTGTTCCTGCCTTCTAGGCAATGTTGAAAAGATACAGTAACTATTACACCCAAAAACAGCCAGTGCCTTCAGCATTTCCATTCAGATTTCCTCCACTCCTGCAGCCTTGCCACTGTGGAGCTTTTTAATCACTGCTGTGACCTCATCTACAGAAATGTATCTAATCTCACCTGCTGCTTCTACCACTGCCTCTTCAGATACAGACACGTCCACTGGATAAGGAGTTCCCCAGTGTTTTCCTTCCACCTTCAAAATGTTCCCACTGAGGTCAGTTTTTCTTCAACCTTGTTGGGAATAGCCATGATGATGTCCTTCTCACCCCACTGAGTTGTGAGATGGTTTGCCAGAACCTCTGTGAGACTATACCACTAGTCCAAAGTGAGAGAAAAGTAGGCTTACGGTACATTTAGAGAGAAAGCCAGAGGAGAGAAAAAGACAGAAGTAAGGATGTGAGTGAAGAAGAGAAATGTAAGGTATGATTAAGTATTTGTTCACATCTAGGGATATAGTTTATCCTGTTGTTTTTTAACATGAAACATCTTTATTAAATTATCATGGATGACATAGGCCATGTTACAATCATATAAATAACAATAAACCTTAGCGACACAAACCATGTGACACAACTGTAACTGTAAACATTATACATAACTTTTAACATATCCAGTCATTGTTAGTCAACCATTACACAGCTCATTTAAATCCTGCCTTCTTTTAAACCTCATTCCTCCTCTACATGTATTAATCCCACAGTTCCCATATTTCCTATGTAATTTGCTCCTACCCTTTTCTAAAGATCTCAGTTCCAGCTGCTTTAACTCTGTTACTATAGTCACTACATCTAGTAAAGTTGGTTTAAACTTTGATTTCCATTTTCTAGTAATTGCTTCTTTGGCAGCAATCATAATTAGACTCAGCAAGGCCTTACTATGTCTAGGCAATTCCGAGTTTGTATCATAGCTCAAAAAATACTTTATGTTGGTGTTGAGTAAGAACATAGAAGGTTTTTGGCTAGGAAGTCTTTCAGAATGGTTTGGAAGGATAGGAGAGAGGGTATTGACCTGATGAACAGAGATAAGATTTGTGGGGACACAGGAGTTTTTGGCCGCTAGACCATAATGACTGACTAGGAATACAGTTGTGTAGAATGTTATTTAATGCTGGACAAGCATATGGATTCTAGATAATTTTATAGACGGAAAGAAGCTGTGTATATGTCAGTTGATGGGGTAGTTCTGACCAAAGCAGGCCTTTTAGTGCTGTACAGTAGTAGTTTCTGAAAGGGGTATTTGCTGCAAATTTAGCAACTTGAGGAGAGAAGTAGTGGCAAGTTTAGCTTTGGTTGCATCAGTGAGAATGTTTTTGGCTCCATAAAGCATCCCTAGTTTTTGGTGAGTTTGTCTTATGCAATTTTATATATGCAGGCCAAATTTAAGATTATCATCCACTGTCACCCCTAATAATTTGCTATGAGAAGTGACTTTAATGATTTATTTATCAAGAGGGAGGAATTTTAACTTTTTTTTTCAAGGGAGAGTGATTTGGGGAGAAAAGGAGTAGTTTGTTTTTCTAGGCTTGAGCATGAGTTGTGAGTTACAAAGCCATGTTTCATTTGGTGTTAAATCTTCCTGAGTAATTTTATGGAGGTGTGCATGTTGTCAGATGTGCAAACAAGTGTGGAGTCATCTGTGTACTGTATTAGGGAGGCTTGTTGTGTGGATGTGTGCAGAGTGTGGTGAGAAAGTTAAAGAGGAGGGGACCAAGGATAGAGCCTTGGGGTAGACTGGTGGTGACTGGGAGGTGAGGAGACAGCATGGAGTGCCATTTTACTGACTGATACCTATTTAATCGGTAGCCTTTGAACCATAGAAGGGTGGGCTGAGAGAGACCTAATGATGACATTTGAAGTAGAATTTTGCTATGACAGACTGCGTCAATGGCTTTGGACATGTCTAGAAATAAGGAGGAGACTAGTTTGCCATTATCTCTAGTTTTATTGATACTATCTGTATAGGTTAGAAATGCAGTATTAGTACTATATGAAGGATGGAAAACATGTTGTGTGGGAGACAGAAGAACTTCCTGCAGGAGATAGTTGAGCAATTGTTTCTGAATACATTTCTCAAGTATTTTGGTGAAGGGAGATAAGATTACTATAGATCTAAAGTTAGTAATGTCTGTTGATTTTCTTCCTTTGTGCAGAGGGATAATGTGTGACTTTTTCCTGAGAAATGGAATGTGGGATTCCTGGCCTGACCTATTTATAAGAAGTGAGACACGATACGCAATACTGTCAGCTGCTATTTTAAGGTATTTGCTTGGAAGGCCATCAGCTGAAGTACAGTATGGTTTGAGTTTAAGAGTAGTTTTATGTGGGATCTAGGCACAGGTTTGAAGGTGAGAGTGGATGTAGTGATACAATGCTGCTGGGCAGGTTTAGGATTAGATGTCGGGAATCCCTGGTAACAGATGCTATACTATCTATGAAATAAAAGTTGAATTGTATTGGGAGAGGGGTTAGGGTTGAACTTATGGCCAGGATGCAAGATTTCTTTAATGGCTGTCCAGACATTTTCAGGGCTGTGTTTACTATTATTCTGAAAGTTACTGTAGTATAGCTTTTGTCTTTATTAATGTGATTTTAGTATGATTATGAAGCATTCTGAAGTTTTTAAGATATTGTGATGTGTGAGGCCCCTGCACTGGCACAGTAATCAAGGAGCCTCAATCCTCACCACTAGCACCAGTGAGGGATGTGCACATTGGGAGGATGACAAGTACATGCACAGTAAAGTACAATTTCTCTTAAGAGCATGAAGAGATCAGTCAGTCTGGGGAGGTTTCTCCCTCTCTCTCCAGGTACCCCAGTAAGACTCCCCACTGGCACAGCTATAGGGTTAAGATCTCAGCAGAGTGGGCAAGCCAAAACCTCCAGCACCCACTCTGTCCAACCAGCACTTCATGTCCCTGCCAAAGTAGCTGACACACACACACACACACACACACTTTAAGATTTGATTTATATACAAACACACAGACACTCTTGGGGAAGGCTGGCACAGGTTCACTGCCACCAACAACTAGTTATTGGCTACTATAAGGCCCTTCCCAAAGGGTGACATATTCTACTGTGTAATGTTACTATTATCAAAATGGTAAGCGTGACCAAGACTAAGGCTATTTAGGAGTGGTCTATATAGTGTCACCAAATACATATGCAAGTACTCTAAGAACTTAAATATCGCAAAGCAAACCAGCCACAATTAAACGGTTTAAATATATTTAATAATAACTTCTCTGAAGTCCAGGTCAATACAAAAGGACTCTGGCTGAAAAATTTTTCAGATGATTGCAAGTTGCAAGCTTTTATTAACTCCCCAAGTGATGTTGACATCCTACAGAATGGCCTCACTGAGACCAGTGACTGGTGTCAGAACCATGGCCTTAAGCTCAATGCCAAAAAATGTGTCGTCATCCCCTTTGCAAAAAAACCCGGTTCCCATGAATTATCACACTGATGGTAGTCCACTGAACACAGAAGGTGTTATAAGAGATCTGGGAACACAGGTTGACAGCAACTTCTCTTTTTAGCACCACATTGCCACTGTGGTCAGAAAGTCCTTCTATGTGGCACATCTCATTAATAAGGGTTTTGCATCCAGGAAGAAAGAGGTAATTGTCTCCCTCTACTCTTCCCTCATTAGGCCAGTCATCGAGTACAATGCTCCATTTGGCATGTACCTCACTAGACACCTGCAACAACTAGAGAGGCTGCAAAAGTACCTCACAAAGAGGATCCTAGGCCTTAAACACTTGTCTTATATGGACAGACTCAAAAAACTCCAACTATTCTCTGTCTCATATCGCCTACTTAGAGGCTTCAGAATCACAGGAAATATTTTAATATAGCATTGCAGGACAGTCTCCCATAAATACAGAAAACATCTAAACTAATCTTACTATGTTCCTACCTATCTCTAAGAGAAATACTATACCTAAATCCAACTTACAGAGCAAGGCAAATAAGGATATAGTGCTAGAGATGATCACTGACAATCAGGTATTGTAGCTGAGATGGTGTAGTTGCTAGGGTCTGATATTAGGATCCATTCTAATAGGGAATTTGATACCTTGCTATAATGTGTGGAACTATAAATTAGTAGTAGGAAACCAAATAAGTTCACTCTAGATGTAGAGGAGTTAGAGTTTATGTCCAACCAATTGGCATTCACATCACCTGGTAGTAGTACTTATTGTGGAATTGTGGTGGATATCCAGTGCAGGATATCTTCCAGTATAAAATGCAGAAAACAGAAAATCCCTCAGCACTGAATAAAGCAACCAACGTAGAACTCCAAGTAACAGAAAAGCAAAAAGACACGTTGGTCACACACAGCAGGCAACTTTAATCCAAAAATAGTAAGCGCTTTCACGGAATCCTTCTGCTTCATCAGACTAGCGGAAGGATTCCATGAAAGAGCTTACTATTTTTGGATTAAAGTTGCCTGCTGTGTGTGCCCAACATGGCTTTTTGCTTTTCTGTATCATCCAATATAGTTGTATTGTCACCAGTACTGATGTAAAGGACAGTAATACATATTTGATTATAATTGTTTAATTTCAGGAAAGTAATAAGAAGCTCTTCTGAATTTTGGTATTGGTTTGTTATAAGGGGACATGTGGTATTAAAGCGATACTGCTATCGTTCCTCTTTATATGGTCATTGCGGATGATACTATATCTGGCAGGAAGAAATTTCAGAGTTTTTATGCTGGGTTTAAGCTAAGTTTCAGTTATAATAAGAATATCAGGCTTATGATGGGTAATCCAGGCATGTAGTCCAGTAATTTTATTTCTAATGCTTCTAACATTTATGGCAGCAAAAGTCAGATTACCGGGTTAGGGGTTTGACCATTGAAGGGATAGAGTATGGTGTGGAAGAGAATTGTCTTTATGTTCATTGTGACACAGGTGGGGACAAGATTAGCTTGACTGTCTCCTACTAGAAGGATATGAATATATTGGGGAATTACTGATACATGTTTTTTGGCGAGTATTTTTCCACTTAATTTTGTTTTAGTTTGAATTGAAATGGAGTTTATCAGGCTATATTTGGATTAAAGGTGAGGGGCATCATTAAATAGATTTGGTGCAATGTATGGAGAGTCCAGGGAGAAAGCATGACTAGGTGGTTGAGAAAGAGTTGGAGATATGTTGGGAGCTATTATAGAGCCATGGTAGGATGAAAGATGAACCAGTAGCAGGACAAGAATAGAGGAGAAGCTGAGTAGTAGTATGATTAAGTAAAGGGATCTGTGTGTTACATTTGGCAGGTAGTTAGGGATCAAGAAGGAAAAGAAGCTGCAGAGCAGAAGGATATTTAGTGGTGGTGGAGTTTGAAAGCTGATAAAGGATAGGTAGAAAAGAAGTATTTTCAATGAAGGAAGAGAGTTGGGTTTTCCTAGTATCTTCTCTGGAATGTAAGGAACAGACAGGGTCTAAAAGGCTAGAGTATGAGAGTGCAAGTAAAACTGGAAAAAGTGAGGGTTTATTTGGGAAAAGTAGAGGATACAATGTAGAATAGATAGGTGCTGTTTGGAAGGAGTGTGACTATGAAAGTTGAGAATTAGGTAAAAAGAAACAGGAGTGTGTGTATGATAACAAAAAGGTTGTTTGGGAGAGTTAAGGAGTACGAGTCACAAGTTTAATGTGTGTGTAGAATGTAATAGTAGACTAAGAGGGAGTGAATTGGGGGTAGGGTAGTGAAGCAAAGCCAAGCATAGTAGGCTTCCACCCTCAGATCAAATTACAACAGATAGTAATCAGTCTATAGATAATACAAAATAATTTACAGACAGGTACAAAGTACAAAAGGTTTTCTTTCACTTCCTAAATGCAGACACCTGCAGGCCAGGAAGACTAAGTAACTGTCATAGTTGGTGTACTCTACTGGTCAAGAGGAAGGACAGAGACCAAATTAATGTCTGGTTATTAGACTGCACGGATAACTCTGTCAGTATATGGTTAATAGACTGCAAGAACAGCTCTGTCAGTGGTGTGGATGTTAAAAACTATTTTCCCGCACACACAGGCACATATATGACTAGATAAAGTTAATACTCGGTAAAGTTCTTCAAGTTAAATTTGCTTACATTGTACTAAGACCAAATTCTCAGTGAAAATGTTTGGGCATTGGCCCTTGTGGCAGAGCTTTACAGTATCAGGGTTAGATGTACTGACCTGAGGCTCTGAATGAAAAGAAAAGAGAAAAATTCTACTGAACTGTCATATTACATTGAGGAAATAAATGTAGTATTCATTATAAAAAGAGATGGAGGAAGGACCACAGTGAGTCAGAGCAAGAGTATATGAGGAAATGATAAGACTATAGAAATGGTAAAAAAGTTTATGAATGCAAACTGAAAGTAGGTTAGCAGGAGGTATACTGATAGAAACTACAGTAATGCAGTTTGTGTGTGTGTGTGTGTGTGTGTGTGTGTGTGTGTGTGTGTGTGTGTGTGTGTGTGTATATATATATATATATATATATATATATATAATTGTATAAAACAAGTTTTCATAACACAGTACTACACTGATAAACACAATATAAAACCATCACTTAGTAACATTCATGGGATTAACCAGTATATCAAGAGAGTGTTTTATATATATATATATATATATATATATATATATATATATATATATATATATATATATATATATATATATATATATATATATATATATATATATATATATATGGGTCTACTTCAGAATGTCGACCGTTCAGAATGTCGACTTTCATATGGCTGACACCATATGATCGACATTCCGAAAGACTGACATCCTGAAATAACACCATTTACCTACCTGTAAACACAGTAAAACTGTGTTATGCAGGAGGACAAGCCCTCCTGCACCCCCCACACCCCCTGCTACTTAAATATTCTCACTACGAGATCCCACTACAGTGCAGGAAAGGGGAATCTCCCAGTCCCGCACTGTAGTGCAATCTCCGCTATCATTTCTCAGCCTTTCAAATGTTCGCTCATATGGTTTACAGTGTTTATCACCACTGTGTCTTCATTCTTACCATATTTCTTCTGACTTTCTACATACTGTTTAACACCACTGTGTCTTCATTCTTACCATATTTCTTCTGACTTTTTACATATTGTTTATCACCATTGTGTCTTCATTCTTACCACATTTCTTCTGACTTTTTACATATTCTTTATCACCACTGTGTCTTCATTCTTACCATATTTCTTCTGACTTTCTACATATTTTTTATCACCATTGTGTCTTCATTCTTACCATATTTCTTCTGACTTTTTACATACTGTTTAACACCATTCTGTCTTCATTCTTACCATATTTCTTCTGACTTTCTACAAACTGTTTAACACCACTGTGTCTTCATTCCTACCATATTTCTTCTGACTTTTTACAGAGTTTATCACCATTGTGTCTTCATTCTTACCATATTTCCTCTGACTTTTTACATGCTGTGTATCACCATTGTGTCTTCATTCTTACCATATTTCTTCTGACTTTTTACATATTGTTTATCACCATTGTCTTCATTCTTACCATATTTCTTCTGATTTTTACATATTCTTTATCACCACTGTGTCTTCATTCTTACCATATTTCTTCTGACTTTCTACATATTTTTTATCACCATTGTGTCTTCATTCCTACCATATTTCTTCTGACTTTTTACATATTGTTTATGAGTGCCATACATGCCGAGATGCAACCGAGCAGGATCATAGAATGAGCCCACTTATCTGATCAACTCATTCCCACCCAATAGATATGAAAAGTGGCACCCTTAACAGTCTAAACATCCTCAGAGTCCTAAGTGTTTGCAGAAAATCAGGTTAAAAAGAAGCCAAGCAATTGTAAATATCTTGTGAGCAATAAATTATGTTTAAAAAGTAGAAACATCAGCACTGTTCAAGAAAATCTCTCTATTATAATGATCACACTAAATGTATTCAAAGCCATTTCTTCATTATTATATTATTTTGAAAACAGTTCTAGGCCCACATATCTAAATTGTCACAAATTTTGATATCAGGGAAACTGCAAGTTATATATTTTATCAACAGCACTTTTGCTCAGACAAACTTGAGGCTTCAGATCTTTAAAACCAATACATAATGGATGTTTGTTTTTGAGATATGCATGAAAGCATAAAAAATATATAAATTTGTCTTGTTAAAATGCAAACATTCAGTGGGTATTCAAGTTTATAAGTTAAAGTTCAAGTATCAGTGACAGTTATTTTAATGTTTTATCTGAAATCTCCACAACAGTCTAAGTCATTTGGCTTGGAAAATATTAATACAGATAGGGAATATTGCATTTCTTCATATTAACTGTCAAACTTCCACCACCATTCCTAGCTCAGCACATGCCATCCAGTCGATAGAAGGATAGTTGAAATCTCACAAAAGTGATGGGCTGTATGGAGAATGACTCCAGTAAGTCCAAGTAGGTGGTGTGCTTTTCTTGGTTCATGGTGGTGGACCTATAGGACCTGTAACCAGCAATGATGTGTTGGAGTATTTTGCCTATAGTTAATTGGACATGGAGTAGTTCAAGAGGGTCGTACTGTTTGATCAGTCTTGTGAAGTACTTGGCTTTAATGAAGATGGATACACCTCCACCTTTGGTTCTTCCATGCTCAGTTTGAGATCTGAATGTGTGGAAAACATTATAGCTTTGCATGGCTGGGGTGCTCTTTGTGGCCTTGAACCATTTCTCAGTGACTGCACAGATGTCAGCAGAGGAGTGCTTCTAGGGAGTGCAATTTCATGTTTAGAGTCCTAGCATTAAGCAGCAGAACCTTGAGTTTGTCTCGAGTGAATTTTATTACATCAGAAATTTTGTTGTTTTGACATTGCCTAAAAAAGCACTACGAGGGAGGCAAGCGCCTTTGCAAGTATCCAAAACCCTGGATGTGACAGGTGTAGACCATCTCTGGCAAAAGAGCATGACCTATCAACCATGTCTTCCCAGGCTGACAGATACTGGAGTCCCTGGACTGATACTATAAGCTAAGCCAATAATTGAAATCAATCACTTTTTGTTTATATTGTGGTATCATCCTTAGTGAATTTAGAATGCTGCTTAGGGCTAGGGTCATACCTGTATGAGAGACAATCTGCGAACTCAGTCATGTCTCTCTTCATATAGTCCAGAGAGGTATGTCTCAAGTCATTCCCCCAACATGGACTATGACAGAGTCATAACGGTACTTGTTGTTCAGTGACTTGAGTGCATGTGTGATTACCTCTCACTCAAACATTTAGAAGAATGGCTGTTTGCAATTGAAGCAGGCTGTTGTACTGCTATAACTGCAGATGTGCATTATGACACAAAGTAATGCATCTTCCCATGAGCTTTTGCTTCATTGTTTATAGAAAAATGGCCTGAAATGAAAGCCGTACACACATACTTTCGACTTCAACAAACTCAGTTTCTCAGACAGACATTTGGTAAATGATTTCTTCCCATTACTCCTCTTCAGTAGTCTTCATCAGGCCGCCAAAGTATCTACCTTCACTAAAGATTCTTTTACAGAGAAAACTAGCTGCCCTCTCTCCATGCATTTGTATGAAAGCAGAACATGCTCAGGTTTTACTGGTAAAGCAAGATGTGTGTGCATATCAGATTAATAACCTAACTGCAGTCCAGAACTAACAAAACAGATATAAGATTTATATCTTAAAATGCAGAAGAAAAATATTCACATTTACTTTATTGGTCAGCCTCAGCATCTGATATTATATTTATTTTCCTGACAAAGTTATTTAAGTTATTACCTCGAGAATGAAATTCTATAGAACAAAATTGTCATTTACTGCTGGGTCTTCAACAATAGTACCACAAAGCACACTATCTTCTGAGCATACAAATATAAAAATAGTAAGAACCAAAACATTGTAAGGCCGGACATCCAAAACAAAAACATAAAACACAAACTGCTGGAAATGTTAGCAAATATAAAAATGGCAGAGGTTAATACACAGTGCACCAGTTGTGCATTTTTGTACTTCTAGGCTCAAAAATTAATTCCATCTGGACTACCAGAAACTCCACTCTGAACTCAAGGATCATATAAAAGAAACTTCTAAATGTGTATTATATGTCTTAAACAGAGCAACGGACACAATTATTCCAACTTTCAACCAAACGTTGCTAAACACCACTTGAATTCTACTCTAAGATCAGTAGTTCTACTCCTATTACTTCTCCCTTACTTTCCTCTAACTGTCTGCCTCTGTAATATGAATTACTAGGTTTAAAATAATAGAAAATTGTTACGTTTAGTTGGATTAAAATAATTTAGGCTAATATATTGTAAATATTTGACGTGCACTAAAATTGACCCATGTTTCAATAGTCAAAGGTTTGCTTACGATAACTTGAAAACAAGTGAGATGATCATTTTAATGGACAGGAAAATAAATTCTGCTTTATCATTATCATCTTTTTTCTTTGTAAATGTGTAGAGAGTTGGTACCACTGGTGTTGACTTGTATATCTTCTGATGTCTGTGTCACTCATGTTTGCTTTCTGTTGTCCAGATTTGTATGCTATTAGTTCCTGGGCTTAACTTGAAATAGGTCCATACATGGATCAGTGACATGAGTTAACAAATATCAATTAACACAGAAATAAAAAATAAATAGTTCTGTCATGGATGTTAGATTTCATTAGGGTTATACTAATCATCATAACTTGAATGGCAGTCCATTTCTGAGTTTGGCCTGCAAAGACATGAACTGACTTCATATGTCATGGACTGCAGATGAATCTGTGGTGCTACCACAGCTATCTGTTATTCTTGGAAATATAGTTCTAAAAGACAGCATAGTCATTATTCTCCATACCTAGCCTCTATCTGTACTGTTACAGGGATTATTCTTTTCACATAAAATTTACTTTGTTCTTATGGGTAAACATGATAGTAAGAGTAAGGGGACTGCTGACCTTTAGCCACCATTTTTATGCAGGATTTATCTAAATATTGCTTTGTACCTGAATTATGTCCTGAGTCCTGGTGACAAAGTCTGTGTCTAGATGTATTTAAGTATTTATCTAGTCAATCATTTCATACACAGAACAATATTTTAACAAATTAGTAGCAGAATATGTGTGCAACATTATTACACATTATATTTTGTGTGTATCACACATTTTATAACTACTATGTTGTCATTGCCCATATACATCTGCAGATATAGTGGCAATTTAATTTGATATTGTGGGTTTCCTTCACACTTCATATTTTGTTAATTACTAGCTAAATAACATATTTCCAATTAATTCATTTTATTTCCTCACCATAAAGCTAGATTAGTCCACCGTTGTCTAAACTATAAACCTTCTGCTACTTATTTCTAATACTTTATGACATAGTTCATGCCACTTTGCTTATCAGTGCACCTTGGAAGATGGAGTAATTGAGGCTTATTATAAGCTGTGAAACTCAAAGCTGTCAGTTCCTAGACCTTCAGTGATGGAAGTTTTCTTTCTGTAGGCTACCAATAACGAGAGTAGACTGCTCAGAGAGGATTAATTTTGTACAATGAAATGGAATGCTTTTTATAGCATACCTGCTGGTTCAGAGAAAAACAGACTGCTTGTCTGCCTTTAAAAATGTCAGATCTTCATTTAGAGTTTGGCAATGTGAAAAGCAGTTCAGAACACTGATGTCAAGCACTGTCAAATCCAGATGGCCTAGGCATTTAAGGTAACATGATACACTCACCTTGTTCTTCTAAACTGCAGCTGTTATATCCTTCCTGACAGACGTAAAACAACAAGAATGATACTTGCAATAATGTAAAGAGAGAGAGACAAATATTACATCACTGGAATGTTCCTATAAAGTCAAACTATGTAGTTAAATAAACTGGAGGCGCAGGAGTCCTCAATTCACTCTGTGCCGAATATCTTATGGAGTAAAATGGTCCTGTTTATTATATATGTGAGATACAAATCTGCTTCAAATACAAAAAGTCTGACTTGTTGAAGTGCACCTCCTCCTGGTATAAATCCACGCAGGGGTACATAACAACCAACACCAATCAATTATATTTTGGCACCAACAAACAGCACAGACTTGCACCAGTATTAGCATAACATCAAGTTCGCACACACATTTACAAACTGCTGCGGTGGTGGTGCTGCGGTAGCGTTGTCGCCTCACAGTTAGACGTTGCATGTTCGATTCTCAGTAGAGGGTCTTCTGTGTGTCGACATGCGTGAATGGGTGTTCCTTCGTTGAAGGTTGTGCATTAGGCCCGGCAAGCCAGCACGTAAAAATCTACTGCCAATCATTAGCAGACCAGAGTTCCGCTGTGGCGACCCCTAACCGGGAAAAGCCAAAAGACAGTTTGCTAAGGAGTTCTAGACTTGTTTCTTCAACATAATAAAGTTTTGGATGATGTAATGTGAAAATAAATCACTGTATGATCTCACCAGTAAAAGAAAAGTTAAGCATGATTTAAAACAATTGTGTTTTCAGTGTTGAATGTGGATTTGCACCAAGTAGAAACTGCAGAAATAGTCATTAAACATGTGTTCTCAAACTGTTGGCTTTACAGTGTAGAGGGATGAAGCCCTCTCAGTAGCCCAGATGATCTGGAATTGACTAGTGGCTTAAGTGTTGGAGAAGCTGACAAAGAAGGGCAGAATCGACCAACTAATGTCAGCTCTCAGATCCTGAGTGGAGTCTTTGAGAGGTTGTTTGTCCCAGTACATTGCTGACAGCACATGATGAGAGAGAGTTAAACAACATGAAGCATAAGGCTCGGGACATGTGCTTAGCTTTACCAGGATACGACTACATGGCAAACTTTGTTGTGGGTGAATATAGAAACATACACACTCACAATGGAAGGTGTTGCAGGTTGTTTCATCTGTGACTGTACACATCAATTGCTGAGGGATGAGTGAAATCTAGAAAATAGAGACAAAACCCTCATGTTTGCCTTGCAAATGGCTGTGCCATGGCTGGCTCTAATCCCAGTAATGGGGAATGAATAGGCCTGGAACTGGTGGAGGTTAGATGGTAGTTGTATAGTGAAATAAAAATAAATTAAAACACTTCTGTGATCAACAAATAAGGAAGTATAAGAGGCAATGAAGCAACACAAAATAAAATGCCACTGATTGCATTTTTACACTTTATTGCCCAGTATATATACGGATAGGTTAAATGATGGAAGGTGACACTCATTTGTCTAAGTGAAAATCGTATCTTGACATCCATAAAGTGGGTTGCAACAGAACAGTTACATTTTCAAAATAATCTAGATTGAGTATGGGCACATTTTTAACTTTGGCACTTTAATAGTTATCATTCAGGTAATCAACATTTTAATGATTTTACCTGTCTTCATGAAGTAATGGCATAGAAGTTGTATGCATGTGCTTTGAATAGTGATTTAAAAGAGAGGTGTTAGATCTTCTAGTAATACAAAAGCAAAATAAAAAAAAAAAATCACAGCTTTGCTATCCTGACTCTACACCCAAATGCAAGTAATCCCCAAAATAATATCTATTACATACAAAAATAAAGGGAAAGTTCATATTACCTATATTTGGCAACAAGCTTTCACTTATGTGGTCCATTGTATATGCCTGCAAGTACATATAATTAACTAGGTTTTTCCTCATAATGAAAAGAAGTTATGTTCTTACCATAACATTCCATCTGTTTTGTTGATCTTCATTCATTCATTACTGATGGGTGTCAGTTCCGTCCTCAGAACCGAGTCAGCCATTATAACAAGCTCGTGCTAACCAAAAAAACTCTCAAGCTAAGTCTTATCCATAGTACCCCTCTCTATATTACCTCAGAGTGAGTTTGCCCTTAAGGAAGGAAGAAAGAAAGCATAGGCTTTATCTGAGCAACTTCCCTATTATAGACTAGGACCATATCCGAACTTCCGGGAGTCTTTTGGAGGGGGATAGTGGGTGGGTTGTAATGAATGAATGAAGATCAACAACACCGATGGAATGTTATGTTAAGAACATAACTTCTTTATCTGATGTTGTTAATCTTCATTCATTCCTTACTGATGAGACAGAGTCCTTAGCTACTTTGTTTCCTGGGAGGCCCTATGGAAGAATATTCCTGAGTACCATTGAACCAAAGTAAGCTCTCTCCCTGGAAACCATATCCAATTTGTAATGAGTGAAAAAAGTATGAGGGGTAGACCATGTCGATGCTGCACAAATGTCATCCATAGAAGCTCTTGCATGGAAAGCAACAGACATTGCAACTGATCTTGTGGAATGTGCTTTGACTTTAGATAGTAATGAGGCTTTGTTCCATCGATAAATGAAACAAATACAGTCTGTCAACCATTTAGACAAGGTAACTTTGGAAACAGGTCTCCCCAATCTTGGTCCTGAGAATGACATGAATAACTGGTCAAATTTTCTTAATGACTTAGTTCTATCAAGATAAAAACGCAATTGCCTATGCATGTCAAGCAAATGTAGTGCATATTCTCCTTTGTTAGAAAAATTTGGAAAGAAAACTGGCAGATTTATGGTTTGATTAATAGTCAAGTCTGAAAAAACTTTGGGTAAAAAGGAGAGGTTACACTGGAGCGATACTCTGTCCTTATGGAACACTATGTAAGGACGTTTTGGTTGTTAGTCCGGAGCGATACTCTGTCCTTATGGAACACTATGTAAGGATGTTTTGGTTGTTAGTCCGGAGCGATACTCTGTCCTTATGGAACACTATGTAAGGATGTTTTGGTTGTTAGTCCGGAGTGATACTCTGTCCTTATGGAACACTATGTAAGGATGTTTTGGTTGTTAGTCTGGAGTGATACTCTGTCCTTATGGAACACTATGTAAGGATGTTTTGGTTGTTAGTCCGGAGCGATACTCTGTCCTTATGGAACACTATGTAAGGACGTTTTATGCACAAAGCTTACAACTCAGAAATTCATCTTGCTGAAGTAATGGCCACCAAGAACAAAGTCTTCCAGAATAAGAATTTCAGATCGCAGTTGGCAGCAGATTCAAAGGGAGGAAGAGTGAAGGATTGTAGAACTAAACAAATGATAAAAAACAGTTCTGTTTGCATTAGAACCAGGCTGCAAGTCAATAATAAATTGAAGTGTGCAATTCAACGTCTCTTCAGACCTTCAGATAAATACAAATCCAGACCAAATGGTACAAATAAATCCAAACTCAGTTCTGAGCATGAGCATAAAAACTTCCTTTATTGACAGCAAAATCAGTTGGTAAGCGCTTTCGCAATACAGCTTTATCAAACCTATACTGACCACTACTAAAAAGTGCTTCTCTAATGAGATCATTAAAACAATTAATCAATAATATAAAACATTCCTTAAAGAAACACCTACTTTAAAAAACTTAGTGCAAGAAACTACTTGCAACTGTCTTAATCATTCTTTATTAAAAAAGATATCATTCATGAAAGCCAAGAATCTGTGAGTACTAGATACTAGTATATAACATATAAAAAGAGTGGGATAGAAAAGGCATTCAAAATTAATTATATATTAGTTATTTATACAATTATTTCATTTCAGCCTATATCTTCTATTTTTAAGGGCAGGTTTCAAAGGAATCCTATCATTAAGCCCAGGGAAAATGTGAGCTTGTAGCCTAATAATCCATTTAGTTTCCGCTTGCTCAGTATAATTCTCTAAGTCACCCCCTCTAATATTAGGTGAATAAACATGTAGTACTGAGAACTTAAAAGTATGCATGGCATTATTTTGCAATACATGCTTAGATAATGCATTAACTTCAGACTTAACATGAATCTGATAAAGATGTTCCCTCACCCTTTCTTTTAACTTTCTATCGGTCTTACCTATATAAAATGCACTGCAGGATGTACAGATAGCAATATAAACAGCATGTCTAGTATCACAATTTGGAACTGCCTTACAACCCTGATAATCTACTATCGAAAAGACCGCCGCATGAGCGGCTTCAGCGTTGCCTAGCTGCTGACGTCAATCCGTTAGCTCACATATATAAGCACTTTTTAGTATTGGTCAGTATAGGTTTGATAAAGCTGTACTGTGAAAGTGCTTACCAACTGATTTTGCTGTCAATAAAGGAAGTTTTTATGCTCATGCTCAGAAGTGAGTTTGGAATTATCTGCACCATTTGGTCTGGATTGGTATTTATCTGAAGGTCTGAAGATATGTTGAATTGCACACTTCAATTTATTATTGACTTGCAGCCTGGTTCGACTGCGAACAGTAACTGTTTTTTATCATTTGTTATATTCTGGCTTTTTATTTCTTCCTGTTTGCGGTCGTTTATCCACTGTTGGTATTTTCGTTTATTGTGGTTACTTATTACATTGACATTCCATACCACAGTGGTACCATGGCTGAATTGACGGCAAGTAACCCGGAAGATAATTTGGAACTGCCTTACAACCCTGATAATCTACTATTGAAAAGACCGCCGCATGAGCGGCTTCAGCATTGCCTAGCTGCTGACGTCAATCTGTTAGCATTGTATGAACCAACTATGGCTAAGGATAGTGCAACACTAACCAGCGAAGATTTTGAAAGACTGAATTCGGCTCTAAATTCGTTAGAGTTTGATTTATTGAAACTGAAACGTTTGCAGATGCAACGTTTTCATTTTGAAATTTGTATACATAAGAGGATTATACCACGGGGGCTGAGGGTATTGAAAATGCCAACCACCGGCAATACTTATCCGGGCCTTCTAAGCCGTTGGCAGCAGCTCAACATAGAGGTGAGCATCAATTATATGAAACTTTTAAATGAATTCTTCATGCCTGAGGAGCGTTTATTACAAGAAGCTATCAAGAAGAAACAAATTGACTTATATAATAGGTTCATAGGTTCATACTAGACTATCTGCCCTAGGGCATTTATAAGCCTAGCCAGAGTGTGTTTGGCTTTCGCCACCCATTTTAAATTAATTTTGCTATGCCCTTTTTTGAGGTTAATATACTGTGCCTCTGTCTAACAGTGACACAGAAGTGATACCCGGGGTAAACCCACGAACTCCCATCCACTCATCAAGATTCCTCTTGAAGAGAGTCAATGAGGGACTCTGCCTAACCTGGACTGGGATTTTATTCCAGAGTGAAGGGAGCCTCTCGGTTATGAATCTGTCCCTCCAGCATGTCCTATTTATTTCAGTGCTGAGGTTCAAGTCTCTCGAGCACATAGCTCGATGGGATTTGGATTTTCTGAGATGCAGCATGTCCATTAATTCCTGGTTGGACATGCCTTTATACGTCAGGCACAGATCGCCTCTGAGCAGGCGGTATGCCACTGAGTAGAGCTGGAGTTTCTTTAACCGGGCAGCATATGTCATCTGTTTGAGCCGTTTGATCCTCTTGGTGAGGTACTTTTGGGGTCTTTCCAGTTGCTGCAGGTGTCTGGTAAGGTACATCCCAAAAGGGGTATTGTACTCAATTATGGGCCTGATGAGGGATGAGTAAAGAGGCACGATGACCTCCCCTGATCTAGATGTGAATCCCTTCATGATTAGGTGGGCTATATAAAATGTTTTTCTAACCACTTTGGCCACGTGGTTTTCAAATGAGAGATTGCTATCAACTTGGGTCCCCAGGTCCCTAATTACTTCTTCCGTACTTAATGGATTACCACCTATGTGGTAATTTGTGGGCACTTTGTTTTTGCCAAAGGGGATGACTACACACTTTTTGGCATTTAGCTTGAGGCCATGGCTCTGGCACCAGCTGTCTGTTTCTATGAGGCCCTTTTGTAGGATGCTTGTGTTGGCTGGGGAGTCAATTATGGCGCCCGTTTGCAGTCATCTGCGAACTTGGTCAGCCACAGTCCTTCCGTGTTGGCCTGTACCTCCAAGAAATATATACCGAACAAGAGAGGTCCCAGGACTGAGCCTTGTGGGATGCCACTTGTAACTGGTTTGGAGTCTGACATGGCTCCAGCAATTCTAACCATGTGGGTTCTGTCCTTGAGCCAGTTTGCAACCCATCTAGTGACATAGGGGTTTTTATTTAAGCTGGTGAGATTATCTATAATGCCCGATTGGGGTATTGTATCGAAGGTTTTTGCGAGGTCCAGGTAAGCTGTGTGGACCACCTTCCCCTCGTCAATGGCCTTGGTGACTGTTTCAAAGAAATCAACCAGGTTTAAGAGGCAGGATCTGCCCTTAACAAAGCCGAACTGGCTAGGATCCAGTGTCTGTAGGTCCCCAATATCTTTATGTATGAGGTCCATGATGATCCTTTCCATAGCTTTGCAGACCAAGCTAGTCAGGCTTATGGGGCGATAGTTTCCAGGATCCGTTGAGGCACCACCTTTGTGGAGAGGGACCACTGTTGCTGTACGCCACTCTTTGGGTACATATCCTGTAGTAAGGCTGAGATTGAACAGTAGTTTTATGTTTGGGTTTAGCTCTTCTTGGAGTTCATGTAGGACGCAGCCTGGGACACCGTCTGGTCCCATTGATGCTGTGTTTTTTGCTTTGGAGAGGGCGGCTCTTACCTGAGCATCTGAGATGTCAGGGGGGCAGCAGCAGTCTGCTGGGATAGATATTTGCCCTTTTGGTGGGGGGGGGGAGTTTGCGCTGAACCTGTCAGCTAGGATGTTGGCAATGTCTGTGGGTTCGGTGTACTTTTTGTCATTTTGGACTAATTCTGAGCATATCTGGGAATTCCCACCCAGGTTCCTAACATAACTAAAGAAAGCCTTGTGATTATCCTTAGTGTCCTGTGCAATTTTTCTCTCGAAGCTGGCCTTAGACGATTTTATGAGTGCCCGTAGTTTTTTGCTAATACTGATCAGAGATGGCTTCCCTTTTTGGGATTTTGCTCTATCATGTAGTAGCTTCCTCCTTCTATTGTATAGTTTGTTTATGGCTGGGGTCCACCAGACAGGACGCCTGCCTTTGGAGGATCGGGTCTTGGTTTTATTTGGGATTGCATGATCCATGCATTCCTGAAGGTGTTCATAGAATGCGTTTATAAGGGATTCTGCGGTCTGGGCCATATTTTCCACAGGCCCGGGGGCTTTGAAGGATTCCACCTCGGTTTTGAGGAGTGTGAAATTTGCTTTAGAGAAGTTTTAGTAGTAATGCTATTGATTCACGACTTGATCGCTTAATTGACAATGTTAATCTCCATGAGAAGAGACTTCTTGAGCAGAAAAAACATAAATTGGTGAGAGACACTAATGATTTTCTGCATGGCCAGGTCTTTACCTGGCCTAGGAACAACATGAATGTGTCGAATAGACAGTTTCCTTTTCGCAATAGGCCAGGTAATTTACCTGTGTCTAGTAATAATGAAGATGGTGTGATTAATAATGTTTTAAGTGAACGACATGTTATTAATGATATTGTCTGTGATAGTCAGGCTGTTAAGGTGAGCACTAATAGTAATAATAATGACCACATTGAATGTCCTGCAGTAGCACCTGATGGTAATGAATATATAGCTAGGAAATTTAATGCAACCATGTTAATTAAAGAATGCGAACAGCTGAATGGCTCTAGTACATCTGCCATGAAAATTATAACTAGTGGTGTTCCTAGCAGTAATGGACCTGTAGTACATAGTAAGATATCTAGTATACAGAGTGGTATTAGTAAAGAACAAGAGACACTTAGCCCCTTCCTAATAGCAGAAACACATCATCGGGGGAGAAATCGCTCAATGAGCAGGGGGAGGCAGAACAGGAAGGCACTAATAGGTGAAATGAAGGAACCCACCCTAAAGAAAATGTGGGAATGGATGACATAGTGTGGAATCTTTCACACAGGCCATTAGATAGGCATGAGCTTGAGGTTTTGAATAAGGGTCTGTCTTTTATTCCTTCAAGACAGAGTAGTTTAACAGACACTATTTTAGACGTTAAACTTTTTGTGAGAAACCTACAGTTAAAAATGCTGTTTTCAGACTTTAATTCAGCAAGTATAAATAAACAGTTTAAGAAACACAGTTTATTTGTACCTAATTTGCATCCTTTACTTGATGCCTTTAGCAAAATTGTAGAGAAGGATATCTATTCTTTAAGTACCAATATAGATACTTTTATGAATAAGAATAACTTGAACTCGAGACAGATTAGAGCTCTGCATGACTTAATGAATGATGGTAATATCTCCATTAGACCTGCAGATAAAGGAGGCCCTATAGTAGTACTAGACAAAGCGTTTTATGATAACAGCATGATTGAAATGTTGAATGACACACACTACTATAGTCCTGTTTTGGATTTAGAAGTTCAGGATCTTGTAGCCAAGGTATATAGAACTCTTGATGATTTGCATAAATTGGATATGTTGGACCGGCAGTTATATGAATATTTCTTAATAGAGAGTCCTATGATCCCTGTTATTCAAGGTCTACCCAAGGTCCATAAGGACCCAATTAATCCCCCAATGAGACCAATTGTCTCAGGTCGAGGATGGATCACAGAACATCTATCTATTTTTATAGAGAAAACTTTAAGACCTTTCGTAGACTGGAATCATTTTATACGTACAAATTCCAAAGAATTTTTGTTGGATTTCTATGAAGTGACTAAAGGTTTGTCTGAATACCAAGTACTAATAATGGTTACCATGGATGTCAAATCACTTTTTACAAATATCCCTAATGTTTCAGGTCTTGAAAGCATCCAGACATATTTAGCTTTACATTCTGACATGTCATCGAGCAGAATAGATTTTCTTTGCTCACTAATAGAAATTGTTTTGGAGAGTAATGTGTTCCTGTTCAACCATGACCTTTTCTTACAAAAGGATGGCGTAGCTATGGGCACTTTGTGTGCCAACAGCTATGCCAACTTGGTCATGGCTTTATGGGAAGAGGAGAAATTCTTTTGCTTGGACCTTTTTCAGAAACATATACCCTTCTATAGGCGTTTTGCTGATGACCTATTTTTTCTTTGGAAGGGCACCCTAGAAGAATTGAAAAGATTTGAGAAGCAAGTTAACTCTCTGACTCCCTACCTAAAATTTACCATGGCTTATTCCAATCAGAATATTGCTTTTCTTGATGTCTCTATATGGCGGATGGCAAATGGGCAGTTCAATACAGGTGTACATAGGAAACTATGTTATAAAAATACACTTCTGCACAGAAACAGTATGCACCCCAGTCATATTTTTTCTAATATTATTAAAGGACAAGGCATTAGGGCGTCCAGGTTAAATCCCTTATTGAATGATTTTGAAGAAGAATTAAGTGATTTGGGTGCAAGATTACATGTCAGATGTTATAAGCCAGCGGAAATAGAGAAAGTCTTTACTCAAATTAGAGACATTAAAACAAACAGAGCCTGTCCTATTTTTTCTGAAGCAGGAATGGAAGCCTATAAATCAAATATTGATGGTACATCTAATATAGTTAGTGAGCAGCAGCAGAGGTTAACCTTATTTTTTACTCAGGATATTCAGTTAATTAAAGGGATTTACTCACAATTGATCCAGAAATAAAAAAAATGTGTTGGGGAACAGCCACGCTTTATTTTTAAAAATAAAAAGAACTTGCATAGGCTGTTATGTTTTCCCAGTCATAAACCATCAACAGGAACATTAACTTTTAAAGGTACTCAACCATGTTATAAATGTAACTTTTGCTGCTATATTTCCAATATTAGCATGTTTATGCACCCAGTAACTAATCAAGTTTTTTCCTTGAATGTTAATGCCAATTGTGATACTAGACATGTTGTTTAAATTGCCACCTGTACATCCTGCAGTGCATTTTATATAGGTAAGACCGATAGAAAGTTAAAAGAAAGGGTGAGGGAACGTCTTTATCAGACTCGTGTTAAGTCTGAAGTTAATGCATTATCTAAGCATGTATTGCAAAATAATGCCATGCATACTTTTAAGTTCTCAGTACTACATGTTTATTCACCTAATATTAGAGGGGGTGACTTAGAGAATTATACTGAGCAAGCGGAAACTAAATGGATTATTAGGCTACAAGCTCACATTTTCCCTGGGCTTAATGATAGGATTCCTTTGAAACCTGCCCTTAAAAATAGAAGATATAGGCTGAAATGAAATAATTGTGTAAATAACTAATATATAATTAATTTTGAATGCCTTTTCTATCCCACTCTTTTTATATATTATATACTAGTATCTAGTACTCACAGATTCTTGGCTTTCACGAATGATATCTTTTTTAATAAAGAATGATTAAGACAGTTGCAAGTAGTTTCTTGCACTAAGTTTTTTAAAGTAGGTGTTTCTTTAAGGAATGTTTTATATTATTGATTAATTGTTTTAATGATCTCATTAGAGAAGCACTTTTTAGTATTGGTCAGTATAGGTTTGATAAAGCTGTATTGCGAAAGCGCTTACCAACTGATTTTGCTGTCAATAAAGGAAGTTTTTATGCTCATGCTCAGAATTGAGTTTGGATTTATTTGTACCATTTGGTCTGGATTTGTATTTATCTGAAGGTCAGAAGAGATGTTGAATTGCACACTTCAATTTATTATTGACTTGCAGCCTGGTTCAACTGCGAACAGTATCAATGTATCAGTATCAATGTGATCATTTGTTATATTCTGGCTTTCTATTTCTTCATGTTTGCGGTCGTTTATCCACTGTTGGTATTTTCGTTTATTGTGGTTATTTATTGGATTGTATAACTAAAGTTAAATTCCAGGGCTTGATCGGTGGTTTGAAGGGGGGCCTAATGTGTGTAACTCCTTTCAAAAATGTTTTACAGAGGTGGTGTGAAATCAAGGAAGAGTCCTCGTAACCATTATGAAAATAAATTGGAGATTGCCGCCAAATGTGCTCTAATAGTTGATGTTGCAGCTCCTGAGTGGAGGAGGTTAGATAAGTAATCAAGCACCGAAGAAAGTGGGTCTGAAAAAGGATCAACTCCATTTTTATGAAACCTAAATATGAATCTTTTCCACTTACTTAGATAAAGTTTACTCGTGGATGGTTTATGGGAAGCCAGAAGAATGTGGCGTACAGGGGAAGACAGCTGTTTTGCCTGGAAATTACTGGAAGTGGAGCAGCCAAGCTGTCAGCTTGAGGCTCGATATACTCAGATGAATCAGCCCCGGTGGGTGTGACAGCAATTCCAGAGTTGGAGCCAGACTCCATGGTTGATGTACTAGGTGAAGACAAAGAAAGGGAAACCAAACTTGTCGAGCCAGTAGGGTGCAATGAGGATTACTTTGCTTTTGAACTGAAAAGCTTTCTTCAAAAATTTCAAAACAGAACTCCAGAAGACCAGGAAA
Source organism: Protopterus annectens (assembly GCF_019279795.1). Classification (NCBI taxonomy): domain Eukaryota; kingdom Metazoa; phylum Chordata; order Ceratodontiformes; family Protopteridae; genus Protopterus; species Protopterus annectens. The sequence continues at coordinate 139,618,682 of NC_056743.1, read as the reverse complement.
CTGACCACGATAACCAAATGTCTCTCCCAATTCGGATATGACAAAGAATGATGAAACGTTCAAAGTTCAGTAATACAAAATGTACTAGCCACAAGTTGTATTCAACACAGCTGGTAGGTCCAACAAAAGCAAGAACACCAATGAATAAAAAACGAAGTTGTTTTAATAATCCACAGTCAGTAAAAACAAGCGCTTTCGCCTGGTGTGTCCCAGGCTTTATCAAGTTACAAAGTGTAGTGTGGCCATCCCTTTATTTATACTATGGGATAGGCCAACTAATTAATTAATTAAACATTTAAAACATCCATCAACAATAAAAAGACTATTTAAAGTACCTGTATCTATATGATACTTGGAAATGCATGAAATAAAATAAAATAAATTTATAACAAGTACACGTTGTGCACTGAATAAAACATCAATGTTAACTACAAACATTAGACCTAGATGTATATACTAAGTCATTTCCTTAAAAATCTTCCTTGTGTGAATATTACATGGTCATTACACAACCCAAAAAAACTAAAGTATTGATAAAACACTGTCAACATATTTGTTTATAAGAATGTGATTTATCAAAAAATATTGATTTAAAAATCAATAGCATATGGGTCCAAAATATAGGTTCATAGGTTCATAGGTTCATACTAGGCTATCTGCCCGAGGGCATTTACAAGCCTAGCCCATAGTTTTGTGGCTTATGCCACCCCTTTAGTATGGGGAACTATACCCATTATTTTGCTGTGCCTCTGTTGAGCAGTGACACTGAGGTAATCCCTGGGGTATATCTGCGATCTCCCATCCATTGGTCAAGATTTCTCTTGAACAAGGCCAGCGAGGTGCTCTGCCTCACATATACCGGGATTTTATTCCACAGCTTAGGGAGTCTTTGGGTGATGAATCTATCCCTCCAGCACGTCCTATTAATAGCCGTGTCGAGGTTTAAGTCTCCCGCCCTTGTGGCTCTGACGGATCTAGATTTTTTGAGGTGAAGCATATTCATCAAATCTGGGTTTGACATGGCCTTGTATGTTAGGCAAAGGTCACCTCTGAGCAAGCGGTAGACGACTGAATAGAGCTGGAGTTCTTTCAGTCGGGCAGCATAGGACAGATGTTTGAGACCCTTTATCCTTTTGGTGAGGAACTTTTGTGGCCTCTCCAGCTGCTGCAAGTGTCGGGTCAGATACATTCGAATGGGGCATTGTACTCAATCATTGGTCTGATGAGTGATGAGTATAGGGAGACTATGACCTCCCTTGATCTAGATGAGAATCCCTTCATGATAAGGTGGGCAATGTAGAAGGTCTTCCTAACTACTTTAGCTACATGGGTGTCGAATGACAGACTACTATCAACCTGGGTCCCCAGGTCCCTGATAACTTCTTCTGTGCTCAGTGGATTGCCACCTATTTGGTAGCTAGGGGTAACCTTGTTTTTCCCGAAGGGTATGACTATGCATTTTTGGCATTTAACTTTAGGCCATGGCTCTGGCACCAGTTATCCGTTTCTGTGAGACCCTTCTGAAGGATATCTGTGTCAGATGTGTTTTCTACTATGGCGCCCAGTTTGCAGTCATCTGCAAACTTTGTCAGCCATAACCCTCCTGTGTTTGCTTGTACTTCGGAAAAGTAGATGCCAAACAAGAGTGGGCCCAGGACTGAGCCCTGTGGTACACCACTTGTGACAGGCTTTGAGTCTGACATGGCGCCAGCAACTCTGACCCTGTGGGTTCTGTCACTCAGCCAGTTTGCAACCCATCTTGTGATGTATGGGTTAACTTTTAAGCTGATGAGTTTTTCAATGATACCCGAGTGGGGTATTGTCACACAGGGCTGTTATGCCCAGCTGATGTTCATTATCATTAGGGTCACTGCAAAAATATCCCAAACAACAAATTAAAACAATAAGTGAGAAGGTCACTGAAAAACCAATCAGTAAAAACAAAAAGAAAACTCTAGCAAAGCCAGAACATTTACTGAGTAACCTCCAAAACCTATTTTATCAGAGGCACATGGCATATATGCAAATGACCCTTATGAACATCAGATATCAACTAAAACATATATATGCCATAAAAATATTAACATAACAATAATGTTGGTATATAACTTGAACCCCTTACACCAAAATTAATTGTCTAAGTAAATAAATAAATACACCTGGATACCATCTAACTTTCTGACCGAGCCCAAGAGTTAAGTGAACAAAGTACCCAATAATAGAATTAAATATCCACTCCTTTACAGTTGGTTGTTTCTTAATTTGTTTTTACTGACTGTGGATTATTAAAACAACTTCGATTTTTATTCATTGGCGTTCTTGCTTTTGTTGGACCTACCAGCTGTGTTGAATACAACTTGTGGCTAGTACATTTTGTATTACTGAACTTTGAACGTTTCATCATTCTTTGTCATATCCGAATTGGGAGAGACATTTGGTTATCGTGGTCAGTTTCCTGGTCTTCTGGAGTTCTGTTTTGAAGTATTTCTTCAAAAATTGTCAGATCAGAAGAAGGGGAGGGTATGCATAAAGAAGTCCTGTAGGCCAATCATGCACCAGAGCATCCCTTGGGGACTCTCCCTGTGAGGGAATTAGGGCAAAGTAGCTGCTGCATTTGTGATTTGCGGGAGATCAAACAGATCGCAGCAAGGCTGGCCCCAGCGATTGAAGATTTCTGCCACTATGACAGGACTGAGGGAACACTCATGAGGCAGGACAATGCATCTGCTCAATTTGTCTGCAATCACACTGGAGTCCCCGGGAATATGCATTGCTATCAGAAAGCGGTTGGAAGCTATCACCCATTGCCAAATTCTCATGGCCTCTCAACACAATGGGTAGGACTTGGTTCCCCCTTGTTTATTGATGCACTAGACTACTGACATGTTGTCGGACTAGATGGTAATCGTTCCTGAAGGGAGAACAGGATGAAAGGCTTGCAATTCTAGAAGCACTGCCCTCAGTTCTAGGGCACTGATATGCAAGTTGGCCTCCAAGTGTGACCAAGTGCCTTGGCCTGTCCTTCCCTGGAAATGCCCCCCACCACCCAATCAGGGAGGCATCAGTGGTCACTATGGCTATGGGCTGAGGGGGGAGAAAGCACGACTCCATAGGTGATCCTCTGGCTTCACCTACCAAATTAAATCTTGTTTGCACCAGTTTGCTATCCTGATTTGAAAGGACATAGGGTGAGTCAAAATATGAGTAAAACAGTAAGGAATATTTTAGAAGACTTAAATTAATCCTGAAAACAGCATTGACATCTAGGAACAAAATCCAAGCTATAAACCAATTTGCTCTTCCTGTCCTAACTTACAGTTATGGTATGACTGATTGGCCCCAAAATGTGTTGGACAGATTAGATATTAAGGCAAGAAGGATGCTTCATGCTCAACAAATGATTTATAAAAATCAGTGCATATCAAGATTATATATTCCCCGTTCCAAAGGAGGGAGGGCCTCCTTGAAATTGATTACATGTATGGATCTGCAATCGTGGGACTCCACACATATTTGCTGACCTCACGAGACCCAAACATAGTGAAAGTTTTGAAACTTGAGGAGAATAAATCTAAGATGACTTCCCTGCTTAACTTAGCAGAAGCATATCGGCATCAAGATGGAATGGAAATCAAACCAGAAGTAGATAGAAATCAGGCAGCAAATGAATGTGCCAAAAAAAGAAAGAATTTAAGGTGAAGGATCAGATGAAAAGGCAAGAAATGTGGAAAATGCAAAAATATAGTTGCAAGTATAGAAAACTTCTAGAATAACCTCATGTTGATCAGGAATGAACACAGGAATGGTTAGGGACAGGAATTCAAACCAAGAGATGAAAGGTTAATATTGGCAGCAGATAGTGGGCTATGTACACGTTGGTTTACAAAGTCCATTGAACATGTGGGAGAAACAGACAAAATGTAGGTTTTGTAAAACAGAACTGGAAACTGTTGCACACCTGGTTTTTGGTTGTGACATACTAATGGCAGAAGGACTGTATAGTGAAAGGCATAATAATGTGGCAAGCCTGTTGCACTGGGGATTGTGCAAACAGTATGGGGTTGAAGTGGCTGAAAAAAACTGGAAAGATGAGCCACAAAGCATCATAGAAAATGAAGTCTACATCACATAGAATCATCCTTTACCAATGGTTCAAAAGATAAATGCTAGAAAAATGTATATAGTGGTCCAGGAAAAGAAGACAAAAGTAACATTAATCATTGAAATCACCACACCCAGTGACTACAGTGTCCTGCACACAGAGAGACACAAAGTTATAAAATATCAGGATTTGCAAGCAGAAATGAGAGCAATGTGGAAGAAAGATACCAGCAACAGGTCTTATAGAAAAGAGCCTAAAATCTTATTTAGATACACTACCAATACATGTAACTCCATACAAATAACAGGTGGAGTCATTACTGGGGACATTGCAAGTGCTGCGAAGAGGCCTTTTGACTGACATCAAAGACTGAAACAATACTAATTTCATGAACTTTAATCGTACATTGACTTAGAAATGGGGTCCATTCCTGTCATGGTATTAGAAACCCAAAATATTTGGAGAAATTAAAAAAGGGTGAGATCATTGTGTTAGTAAACCCCACTGTAGTAGTCTCATGTGTAGACTTGCAAGTGGAACTAATGTTATCGATGCTGCCATTGACCCTAACAGTTGAGGGCATTGCCCAAGCCAGAGCTTTGTTCTGACAGAGAATCACCCGGAGTTGAAATCTGAGTCTTTCTAGTCTGTGGAGTGGGAGGGAGACTAGGCAAGACTGAGTGATGACATTGGCTCCTATGAACTTCAATCTTTAAGGAGTCAAGTTGCATTTGTCCTTGTTTACTGTTATCCCTAAGTGTTCCAGTAGTTGTAGGGTGAACGAGTGGCTGAAACCAGTAGATGCTTGGTAGAGGCTATCCCTAAGTGTTCCAGTAGTTGTAGGGTGAACGAGTGGCTGAAACCAGTAGATGCTTGGTAGAGGCGTTGAGGAGCCAATACTCTAAGTATGAAAACACCCAGAATCCTTGCAGTGTCAAGTGAGCTGTTACCACTGTCATGCATTTGGTGAACACTCTGGGTGCAGTAGAGAGACCAAACAGCAGCATTTGGAATTGGTAGTGATTGGCTCCCAGCTGGAAGTGGAGGAATCTTCTGAAGCATTTGTCCATTTTTATGTGGTAATATGCATCCTGAAGATCTACTGAGCACATCCAATCGTCTTTCTCCAGAAAAAGAAGTATAGACTAAACCATAACCATCCAGAATTTCATTTGTTTGACAAATTTGTTTAGGATGCTGAGGTCTGGAATTGGCCTCCATTCCCCTGTATTTTTTGGCACTAAAAAGAACCTCAAGAAGATTCTGGATCCTATCTGGTCTGGTGGGACTGTTTGGATGGCCCTTTTTTGAAGCAGCATTTGGATGTCTTGAGCTACCACTTCCCTTTGACTGAGTGGAACGTCAGGAATATGTGTTAGCTGACTTGGGTAAAAGTCAAAAGGGATCTGGTAACCTCTGACAATTATCATCTGCTCCCAAAGATCTGTGGTTATCATTTGCCAGGCAAGGTGGTGCAGAGAAAAATCGTCCCCTGACTGCTTCCAGAGGTAAGCAATCAGTCAGCTCTTCAGCAGCGCTGTAAGGGTTGTCCAAAGAAGGAATTTCTGTTTCCCTGATTACGTGAACCCCCTCTGCCTCTGAAGGGGCATGTTCTGGTTGAGTTCCCCTGTCTCCCCTGGGGAGAAAACTCACCACATGTGTTGCGGAGAGGACCCTGGGATTTCTTGTACCACATTTTTCCACTCCTCTGATTTCTGGAATAGGATTGTCGGGGAGTAGAAAAACATATGCCTACCGTAGACAAGGTCTTACCATCCTTTTCATATCTGGTTAAAGTGTCTTTTAACTAAGGCCAAAAAGAGAAATGGCCTCTATGGGGGCATTCAGGAAGGAAGACTTAAAGGGATCCACAAAATCACATAAGCGCATCCAGGCATGACGTCTCATGACAACACCTGCACCTGCTGCTCTAGCTGCCCCTTCGGCAGAATAATAAATCAACTGAATGCAGGAGTTAGAGACAGATTCCAGGGTGGCAACTTTGTCATGTACCCCATCAGCAACTTCTCCTGCAAGGGTTTCTGAGAGTTCTGAGATCAGATCTCTCTGAAGCCGAGTTAAGTGTGCCAGATCATTCAGGGACCGAATGGCAAAGGTCACTGAAGAGTACACCCACTTTCCAAGTCTGTCTATCACCAGAGATTCCCTGTTAGGGGGATGGACAGTAGAGCTCTCCTTGGCTAGCTCTTTCTTGGTGGCTGCCGCCACAACCATAGCATCTACTGGCAGGCCCTTGGACCAATGTGGACTGTCCTCTGGAGGAGAAAGTATTTTGTTTGGTCTTCTGGTGATAAGTTCAATGGTATCTGGATTCTTACAGGTGCGCTGCACTATAAACTGTACCAGGTTATCTGGAGGTGGGGTCACCCAGGAAGTAGAGGACAAGGCATGGAAAGCCTGCAAGAATAGAGACTCTTCCAAGGAAGGAGTGGTGGACTTCCAGTCCCCCCCACTGCTTCAGGATCTCCAATATGTCTCCAAAGGAGACATCCTCAGGGGGTGACCATGGGGACCTTTCCTTTTCATTATAGTCTGTATCTTTGGTGAGGGATTCTTCAGGGGAATCCACATGCTTCCTCCTGCATGATCTCTTGTGAGGTACCTCCTCAGCGAGGCATCTGAGGTGGACTCTGCAGAGTGGGTACCTTGTAGAAATATGTCTTGGGATTCCTATGCCCAGTGTCCTTGAGTAGTGGACTGTGTCAACTGTGGCTCAGAGGAAAGGTATATATGGGTCTCCAGCTCTGAAGGTACCAGCTGTGAGCCTGCTGAGGCAAGCAACCTCTCCATCAGTTGGAAAGCAGGTCAACCCGAAGAAGGATGGGAGCTCAGAACCGAGAAAGACAACCTCGGGACTGGGATCACACCCTGCTCTGATGAACCCACTCTCAGGGAAGGAGCCACAGGATGACCCGGTTCCGTCAAAGCAACCGGAACTGTAGTAGATGGCGCCAAGGAAAAAACAGGTGCCGCACTAGTGATCATGTTGCCAACAGACTAGTGTCAATCCCGAGGATGGCCCAGCTCCGAATGAGTCAAAGGCCAAAGGGTAGACTCCAGAGCCATGGTAAGGTCTACCATGGAGCTGAAGAAGCTGAAACCAGGGTTGGCATCGGTGTCAAAGGCTCTGATACCTCCAGGGAGGTTGAAGGAGGAAAGTATATAGGAGTCTGTGGAGAAATATCCTTGGCTCCGGGTGGAGGGAGGATTTGGCGGGTGTTGGAAAACCTCTGGCTGTCAGGAGCTAATCCACAAGCCTTACTATGTCCAGTTCCGAAAGGCTCCTGGAGGAGTAGGTGGATATCCCTGATGAGGATTCAGGACGCTCTAGTAAGGGGCTACATTGCTGACCAGGAAACGGATCCACCGAAGGGGAATATCAGGTCTGAGGAGTTATTTCACCTTTCAGCACTGAGGTCAAAGGACCAGCATGATGTGTAGGTAGGGGGGAAGTGACTGGTGTTGCAATAACTATTTCTGGTGCCAAAAGGGAAGTTGGTAATGTTGTCACAGTCAGTGTTGAAGTCAGAAATTGAGGAATAGGTGCCGAGAGTAACACCATAGTGGGCTGCTGAGGTGTCGGAACCAAAGCTGGCACCATGGAGGGGGGGGGGGTTGAGGCCCGAGGGCTGAGGATGTTGGTACCAGTTTAGAAATTATTGCCTTCAGTTTCAAAGATATGGACTCAGTAATATGAGAAGAGGGTAAAGATTTGCTTCTCTTTTTGTGTTCTTTCTTTGGAGGAGATGAGCCCTCCACCTCAGAAATAGCCTCTGCAAATGGAGATTTAGAAAGGCCTTTGAGCATAAATTTATTTTTTTTGTTCCACCAATGTGCGGGCGCTAAAGGCTTTACAAATGTCACATGGGGGTTTTACCGATCGGTGTGGTACCCAGAGACAATAAACACAGGATGTATGGCTATAAACATTAGGCATTTTCCTGTCACATTCTTCACAGTGCTTAAACCCTGCACTACTCTTTTTCTCAGACATAGCACAAAAATTATACAATTCAGCCACAAAAGCTAAAATGCAGAAGAAACACACACTCAATCACACAGGAACAAGAAAGGAGTTATTTTTTTTTTTTAATACACTAGAAGAGGAAAGAAAAGGGGGGACGGATAGCAACAATGGTATTGGGAATTAGTTCAGAGGTAAGGGAAGGCCTGTACCAGCAATGGTACAAAGAGTAGCAACCTTGGTAAAAAGGAAGGAAAGAGAGAAGGACACTCTCACAAATAGTTAAAAGGTATGCTACTAATGGTAGGTAACTAGGTATTAGCAAAGAAGAGAGAAAAAGCTCTAATAATAGACAAAATACATTTATAATTGACTTAGCTGAGAGCTGGCCTGACTCATCTTTATTCAGTACATGGCAAATGAGATCTGAGGTAATATAGAGAGGGGCACTATGGGTAAGACTTAGCTCGAGAGTTTTTTTGGCTGTTGCGAGCTTGTTATAACGGCTGACTCGGTTCTGAGGATGGAACCAACACCCATCAGTAAGGAATAAATGAAGATTAACAACATTAGATTATCTGTTACATACAAAAATAAAGGGAAAGTTCATATTGCCTATATTTGGTAACGAGTATTCACTTATGTAGTCCATTGCACATGCCTGCAAGTACATATAATTAACAGACTTTTTCCATTATTAATCTGCTCCTAGCAGAAAACTAATATAGAAGAAAATGGTTTGCGTCAACAGACAAAAATACTTAAATAGGTAGATATATCACAGAGGATAGTCTTATCTTAGCTTGAATGGGTCTGGATGCAATTGAAACACTTGAAAAGCATTGCAGAATTCTCTGTAAGTGAACACAGAACCTCTCAAACTTTTTTGATTTATAGCAGAGAGAAAAAAAGCTTGAAATGACTCCTATGCCATCTAGCCAATAAACAACAACACCCTCAGTTCCCTGGGCCAGGTAAACACCTTCTGCCACAAGATGGATAACCCTGGAATTTCTTAATGTAAAAGCACCTCTCAAGTGCAGACTAAACAAATAACTACTAAACAAATAAGTTCCTTCTGCAGAGTGATTTGGAAGCAAATAGAACTAGAAAAAACAAACAGAGAAATGACTATTTTGCCACAAAATTAAACAGATGCTTTAAAAATTCTCAAAAATAGTAGTGATCATTGTATAAAGCAAGTATAAGTGCAGTAAATCAAGAAAATAAATTTTATCCTAGCTTGGATGGCTTTGAATACATTTGAAACACTTGAAAAGTGTTGCTGAGTTCTCTGTAAGTGAAGCAAAAACCCATTCCCTTACTGGGAGTGAAACTTGGCCCATCACATTAAAACAAGTCAGGCCACCAGGCTGTATTATATACAGGTTCTACTGCTTGACTCTGTTATTCTCTTCACTGTGGCGAAATGCAGCCCATGCCGAATATATCTGTTTTGTGTTGTCATTATATATTGTTCAAACTCCATGGTCTCAAGCAGCCAAAGTGGTACTGTCAAATTCACCACTGAGCTGGTGGCATTTACATTTTTAAGGACACAGTTAACCGATCAGAACTTGCAGTGTATTTCCATAGGGGAGCATGTTCACATCAAAGGCAGTGTTGGAAAACTCAAATAAAAAGAAAACAGTACATCAGAATCACTTTTGTCGAACTGTTGTGTGACCTTGTTGTTGGTATATATAATTTGGGGTGGTATGGAGGTGTTCCCCCAAGTGCAGGATACAGAAGAGCTTGCCCCCTGCAAAACAAATGTCTTTAAATGTTGGTTGAAGGTGGTTTTGGTGAATTGCTGTGTTTTCTTTGGGGGGGGGGTGTTTTTTTCCCCCCGTATTTGGGCATTAAGCTGAGCTGATGTAGCTGGGGCAGGAATAAGAGTGAGGAGAGTCTGGGGGTCATAGAATGTTGCCCAGAGTGGTAGTGTCCATTGCCACAGCAGTGGTGGGGGTTACTTGCTAATGGAGTAAGACATGCAGGAATAAAAAGAGATGTGGGAGTTGTGTTTTACAGGCTTTCATATAGGTACATTAGAGCTACATAGGTGCTTGAGGCTTAAAGGGAAGTATTGCTCTTCAGTAGATGCCTGCACTTTTATTCATGTTATAGTTCACTTCACCTTCAAGGGTTCTTCATCAATAGTATTGTGAGCTTGGCCAGCAGCAGTCAACATACCACTGTCTTAGTATAAACCCATGAAATGATCCCTGTATTTTAGGCTTTCCTTTCCGTCTTATGTATGGAGAGCATAAGTTTAAATGCCGACTATGTCTGTTTTATACTTGCAGTCTTTTCAAAAAGATGAAGTGCCTATTCCTTGTACAAATTATATCTTTGAGGAAACCTATGTTCAGAATCCTGAACATGCTAGCATGCTGCTGGAAGATAGCCTTTATCATATGTAAATATTTTATTAATAAGGATTCATAGGCAGTGTTACACCAGTGTTGTGGCTTACTGTCCAGGCTGCTGGGTATGAAGACTTGCAACTATATGCATTGTTACTGTTAACACATCATAAACAATTACAAAAAAAGAAGAGATCGCTGAATGTAGCATTTTGAGACTGAGAAAAAAATGACAAATTGTGACTGCAAAATAAAAAAAAATATAAATTGTTGTAAGATAAATGATACCACCATTGAAGATTTTGAAACAGTGATCGATAACAATTGTAATTTTGATCAATTTGTAGCAATCAAAGTCAAAAAAGTTTTTTTTGCAACATGTTTGATTCTAAAGAGCATATATGTAATTACTCCCGAGAGCTGCAGAATACACTGTTGTGTAAAGTATACATGAATAACCACGTAGGGACATGTTACATGGGGAGGCAGTCAGTTGCACTTCTGGAAGGCAAATGGGGCTGGATAGAAAAGTTGCTAGTACAGCTCAGTGGGGCAGAGGAATTAAATGCAGTAGGTCAAGGCAGCTGTCTCACAATGGCTTGCACAAACGTTATGAGAATGCACACCATGACTACAGCCAGATGAATTAAATGCAGTAGGTCAAGGCAGCTGTCTCACAATGGCTTGCACAAACGTTATGAGAATGCACACCATGACTACAGCAAGTAGGATAAATCAGCACCTGCTGCAAAAGAGCTGACACCATATACCCCATAGCAACCACATATAACATAATATACCCCATAGCAACCACATATAACATAATATACCCCATAGCAACCACATATAACATAATATACCCCATAGCAACCACATATAACATAATATACCCCATAGCAACCACATATAACATAATATACCCCATAGCAACCACATATAACATAATATACCCCATAGCAACCACATATAACATAATATACCCCATAGCAACCACATATAACATAATATACCCCATAGCAACCACATATAACATAATATACCCCATAGCAACCACATATAACATAATATACCCCATAGCAACCACATATAACATAATATACCCCATAGCAACCACATATAACATAAGCTAAAGTCTTGCTATCTAGTGCCCAGCCAGCTAGATACCATCTTGGTTCCACTAAAGAGGTGGAAAGAGGAGTATAGAAAAGTAGGAACAAGGGTAAATAGCAAGCGAAGAAAGAAGAAAAGGGAATTGTAGGTTGGGGAGGTATGGTACAATGATCTTGTGTTGATACATCCCACATTTCATTTATACAAGGAGAAGAGATGTTGGGAAAGATGGAAAATGAATCAGAAGGAGGAAAAGTATTGGAATGTGGACAGCTGGCACAGACAAACATGAAAAATTAAAGAGAAATAGGTGTGGGCTGGCACACTCCAGGAGGGTGAGACATTAGATAAAGACTAGCAGACAAATGATTGTGGATTGGGTGGGGTATGGGAAGCATGCCAGGTGAAAATCATCTCAGAGGGATGTTACTAGAGCCCAGAAGATGCAGATACTAAGTATGGGTGACCAGTGACATGGGACAAATCCTGCTTTGGTGGCCCAATATCTGGTTTAAAACAATCTGTAATTTGTTGTAGGAGAGGGCAGCTGAGTTAGGCTACTTTCTTGGGAGGGGCCTGACCCCCCCTCACTAGGTCACTGTTACCCTACTCAAAAACCTCAGCTACACCCTCCACTGGAGTGGTGGCAGGAGGTAACTAATGTACCTGTGGCTTAGCAGTACCATGATGACCTGCAGGAGGAAAACAAAGGAAAGGATTGTATTACTGATGATGTCCTTCAGATGGTACAAAACTATGGCAGCTGAGGAGATAACACCTCACTGTGCTGATAGTCTGTGTTAACTCCTGCAGCAGACTGCTGCATTCTCCAACCACTCTGCCCTTGCTGAAAGACGACAGGGAAATACCAACCATTAAATGCAGGTAGTGGTGAAATGCAGAAAATAGTGTGCAATGGTACATTTCCACATGTATGTGCAGTGAATTAGAACCAGCAATGCTGCCCAGACCCTGTGAAATTAGCTGCACTACCACATACATTTGCAAATAAGTGGAAGCCTGAAAATGTGCACACAGGTTGGATCATAAGCTGTAGTCCACTTCTATATGCAATTATATAGATAAATGAAATGATAGTCTCCATCCCACACTTAAAATGACAGGTGCCCTGCACCACAAAAATAAAGTACTGTAACATTATAGCAGCCAACAACAGCACCCACAACATGCCTCCAGATACTCACATCTGCCAGTATGCTACATCCTGGTATCTGTCAGATGAACTAAACTTTATTAAGAACACTGCTTTGAAAAACTGATCAAAGTTTAAATTATCGGTATGACGTTCAATAGATATGGCAAACATTTAAAGTATCATTTGGGACATTCTTGCCTCAAATCTGCATCCCATGCCTGGAGATCTTGAAGGTGAAAGTGTCCCTGGTCATTGTACCAGTGTTCCTATTGCTCAAAAATTCAGGAGATGTGGGTATCCTTGTCAAGCAACTCTGCCAGGTCATACCAGACATCCACTGTATGAAACTGACCTGGATAGTGCCCCAGCAGACCCTTTCTGAACTAGCTGTACAAGAGATACTACATGACTATGTTTTTCTTTACACAGCAAGCGGGCACTCTGTGTGAGGCAGAAGCATTATCAGCCATTACCATCTTGGTGCAGCACTTTTCAGTGTTGATATCACCATGAAACTCAGATGCGCTTTGCAGGGACTTCAGAGTTGGAAAGTGTGCAGTATTACTTGCTGCTAGTTGGCATTCAAAAAGTCTAAGCTTCAACTCAAAGGCACGAGTAGAGTCATATAAATCTGTCACCAATTTATTGTGACCTGCCAGCCTTGTATTCAGGTAATGCAAGTGTTCTATCTACCATGAAAATTAGATCTTGAACCATTTATTTTCTTTCAGTTCCTGCACATCCCATTCCTTTCTCATGCATAAACCTCTGTATTTCAATTATTAATTCATAAAAGCACTACAGCACAAATCCTCAGTTTAACCAACAAGCATCAGTGTATATGGCAGACCGTGAGTGTGAATTTCCTCCAATAAGCTGTTGAAATGTCTGTGGTTCAGACCTCGCATGTATATGAAGTTCAGTGCTTTAATAACAACATCCATGACATGACCCATCTTTAATGTTTTACTACAAAGCACTTCTCGGTGAATTATGCAACGGACACTGTGAATGTCATGGTCTGAGTTCATTGCTAGTAGTTTTTCCTTTGACTTTGTTGCAATCCAACCATTTGAGGTGCTCCATCTGTAGCCAGACTCACAGTTTTTGTCTAGTCTACACCTGTTTCATCTAGTGCACCTACCAAACTCACAAATATATCATCCCCCGTTGTTCCCTTCACTGGCACCAGTTCTACAAATTCTTCAGTTACCTGCATATTGTCATCTGCACCACATATATAAACTGCAAGTTCTGCTGTATCACTTAAAACTGTGCTTTCAGTTGCTATAAAAAATGCTACAAATTTAGCAACTTTTCCTTTGAGTTGACTTAAGATTATCTGATAATTCATTAATTATATCTGCAACTGTATTTCTTGAAATGCTATGTTTGCAAATGCTTGATGTTTTTCAGAGCAAATATCTTTCTCAGCAACCAACATACATTTCTTTATAAAGTCCCCCTCTGAAAAAGGCTTCAATGATATAGCTATTTCTTGTGCAATCCTAAAACTTGCTCGAACTACAGCATGGCTGGCTTGATGAGCACATTTAAACAGTAACTGCTGCTTTTTGAGTGATTGTTTTAACTCCTTAACTTTTTCTTCGCGCATTTTTCCACTATATTCATCATACTTTGACAATACTTGTGTAATGCCTGCAAATGTTCTATTCATTCTCCACAGCTATGTTTTGCTTGCAAATCAAACAAGTTGGTTTTACATCCACTTCAGCTAAAAAGTACAAGGTTTTCTACTTTTCCTGCATCACATGATGCTCTTATAGGTTCATAGGTGTGTACTAGGCTAATGGCCCTGGAGTCTTTACAAGCCTAGCCCAGAGGATTACCCTGGCATCAGATCCCTGGGTTGAATTTTTTATTTCCCATCCACTCATCAAGATTTCTCTTGAAGAGGGCCAGTGAGGTGCTCTGCTTGACATGTATGGGAAGTCTCTTCCATAGCATTGGCAGTCTCTGGGTTATGAACCTGTCCCTTCAGCATGTTTTGTTGATTGTGGTAATGAGGTTGAGGTCTCTAAAGCGTGTGGTGCAGATGGATTGGGATTTCTTTAGATGTAGCATTTCTAACAGATCTGGGTGAGACATGGCTTTGTTAAGTCAAGCAGAGATCGCCTGTAAGTAGGCGATATGAGACAGAGAATAGTTGGAGTTTTTTTAGTCTGTCCATATAGGACAACTGTTTAAGGCCTAGGATCCTTTTTATGCGGTACTTTTGCAGCCTCTCCAGTTGTTGCAGATGTTTAGTGAGGTACATGCCAAATGAGGCATTGTACTCAATGACTGGCCTAATGAGGGAAGAGTAGAGGGAGACAATGACCTCTTTCATCCTGGATATACAACCCTTAGTAATGAGATGTGCCACACAGGAGGACTTTCTGATCACAGTGGCAATGTGGTGGTCAAAAGATAAGTTGCTGTCAACCTGTGTTCTCAGATTTCTTATAACACCTTCTGTGTTCGGTGGACTACCATCGATGTGGTAATTCATGGGAACCAGGTTTTTCCCATATGGGATGATGACACATTTATTGGCATTGAGCTTAAGGTCATGGTTCTGAAACCAGTAATTGGTCTCAGTGAGGCCTTTCTGTAGGATGTCAACATCACTTGGGGAGTTAATAACAGCTCCCAACTTGCAATCGTCCACAAATTTTGTCAGGCAGAGTCCCTTCATGTTGGCCTGGACTTCAACGAAGTAGATACCAAACAGGAGAGGACCCAGGACCGAGCCCTGTGGGACTCCACTTGTGACTGGTCGGCAGTCTGACTTGGAGTCAGCTACTTTCACACTGTGTGTTCTATGTGTGAGCCAGTTTGCAACCCACCTAGTGATATAGGGGTTGATGCCTAGCTTAGTGAGTTTTTCTATGATTACTGAGTGGGGAACGGTATCAAAGGCCTTGGCCAGATTGAAGTAGGCTGTATGAATCACCTTGCCTTCATCCACAGCTCTGGTGACTGACTCAAAGAAGTCGACCAAGTTGAGCAGGCATGATTCAACCTTCACAAAACCAAACTGTGTGGGATCCAGAGTTTGGAGATTCCCTATATCCTTGTTTATTAGGTACATGATGATGCGTTCCATAGCTTTGCATATCAGATTCATCAGGCTAATGGGGAGATAGTTCCAATGGTCTGTAGTCACTCCTCCTTTGTGGAAAGGGATGAACATAGCAGTGCACCATTCGATAGGGACAAAGCCTGAGGTGAGGCTGTGGTTGAACAGGGCACACAGGTAAGGTGCCAGTTCACTCTGTAGTTCATGTAGAACACAGTCAGGGATATTGTCAGGTCCCATAGAAGCTGTATTCTTAGCCTTGGACAGTGCTGTTTAACCTGTGCAGCAGTAATACTGGGTGCCTGGCAATCTACTGGTATTGTGATTGGTCCTTTGGGGGGGTAAAGTTGGCACTGAATCTGTCGGCCAGTATATTGGCAATATCTGTTGTCTCAGTATAGGAGGTCCAGGGAAGTAAATAGTGTGGGAAGAAATAGCCAGGGAATTGTTATGGCTAGGCTTTTATAGGCCCTAGGGCTGATAGCCTAGTACCAACCTATGAACCTACCATTGTGCAGCAGCTCAGAGCAAATCTGGGTATTGCCGTGGGGATTCTTTACATAAATATAGAAGGCCTTGTGGTTGTCTTTACTATCTGCTCCAATTCTATTTTCATAGCTAGCTTTAGAGAATTTGATGAGGGATTTCAGCATTTTGTTGAGGCTGATAAGGGAGATTTTCCAGTCTTGGGACTTCACCTTATTCCACATCAGTTTCCTCCTTCTGTTGTAGAAGTTAATGTCTTCATTAACTTTTCTTTTCTTTGAAAACATTATGGAAGGCATTCAAAGTATTTATTTATATATATATATATATATATATATATGTATTCAATCTAACACTCCAACTGACAAAGCAAGACTACTACTCAAAGGCAGATTGTTCTGTGATAGCTACCCAAAACAATAACCAACACCAGCTGTAATTCAATCAAAAGCACAGGACTGGCCACTACGTTGACTACAAGTACCTGCTTATTTTTTTAAAACAAGCCTACATTTCAATTTCTGGAAGGTCTTCTGATTATCCCACACCAATGACTTTGGGGACACTGATTTGCTGCATTCATTGCCTGTCATGGGCCTTTTGGTCCCCCCAAAAAGGATTGACTACAACTTTCATTGATTTGCGAGAAAACTACACATTTTATGAAGAAACCAAATATGAGGCAGACATCTGGACATTCCGTGAAATTCCAGACAGGCGAGAGGTATGTTTGCGATAAGGATGGCAATGAAGAGACTGTGTGAGTGAGCGAGCGGAGTGTGTGAGTGAGGGAATGCATGTATGAATCCTGACTAGAATGTGTGGGACAGCGATCGGAGTGAGTGAATGCACATATGAATGCTGAAGAGACTGTGGGTGAGCAATTGGACTGAGTGAGTGAGTGAATGCATGCATGTATGAATGCTGAAGAGACTGTGTAGATGAGCAACCAGAGTGACTGAATGAGTGAATGCATGTATTCATAGACTGATGGCTTAAAATGTTAACAGGATGAGAGTGCGATGAGTTGCAGATTTGTGTAAGGTTGCTCAGCTGGTGGGGTGGCCATGCTATGTAGGGGAGGGCAGGCTGACTCTGGGACTGGAGCAGTGGGTGTGCCGCAGGCTGCATGTAGAGTGTGGTTGGCTGCATGAGGCCCGCAGCCCATGTGTTTGACTCCCCTGTGCTAGAAGAAAGCCAAAAAATAAATTCTAAAGGCAAACCACACTGGTGGAATCTTAACCTTAACAGGGTACATAACAAAAGAAAAACAGTCAGGGCTAAAAAGGAAGAGTAATTCCCGTAATAATAAGAGCTGTCTAACTAAAACTAAACACGAACTAAGAGGACTAATTAAATTTAAAAAGGCCAATTACGAGGTCAAGATAGCCTCACAGGCTAAAGACAACCAAGCACAAGGCCTTCTACAGCTATTCGCATACCCTCAAAGGCAGCACACAGCAGTATGCCAAACTGCTGGTCAATGGTACCACCTTCACTGAGCAGACTGACATAACAAATCTGTTGGCTGTCATATATATATATATATATATATATATATATATATATATATATATATATATATATATATATCTCAGACTTCACCTCCCAGTTCTCCCTACCTCTCTCCATGAAATATCTACTGTCACACCCCCCACTATTAGCAAGGAGCAGGTCCTGGCATCTCTTGCTAAATCCAAAAACAAAGCCACAATGGACCCCAACAGTATTCTAGGATGCCTCCTGAAAAGCTTGAAACATGACCTATCAGGACCACTTGAGTCACTTTTCAGCTTTAGCCTCAAAACAGGCTTTATAACATGAGAATGGAGGACTGCAATGGTTATCAGGTCTATATTATCATATTGAATGGACTAAATAGCGAAAGCTATTTAGTCGATCCGATACTGTTGAAATGGCAAAATAGTGAAGACACGGAACATCAAATTTTTTCCCAGGGAAAAAATTCAGTGGGCGTCTTTGGGACTTTGCCATTTCCTCCACTATGGTGCGATCTCAGAGTTGGTATATTTAAGTAGGGGGGTGTATCTTTGTGTTTAAGTGTTTTTATTTATTTTATTTTTTTTGCGGAGAAGCAAATTTTTTCCCTGGGAAAAAATCTGCTGTTCCGTGTGTTTGATATTTTGTGGTTTAGACATTATCGGTACGATGAAATAGCATACGCTATTTTAATCGTACGATAATATAATATAGACACTGGTTATCCCACTTCACATGGTTGGACCAGCAACCAACCTCAGAAACTACAGACCCATTAGTCTGACTTGTCTAATATGCAAAGCCATGGAATTAATTATCATGGAAATCATCAATAAAGACATAGGCAACCTTCTGACACTGGATCCAACCCAGTTATACTTTGTCAAGGGAAGCTCATGCTTTCTCAGCCTGGTGGACTTCTTTGAGAAGGTAAACAAGGTAATGGATGAGGGAAAATAGTAGGTACCACCTACCTGGACCAGGTTAAGATGCTCAATACAATGGCCCATTCGGGTATAGTTGACAAACTCACTGAATTAGGCAAAAACTCCTACATAGCCCAGAGGATTCCTAGCTGGCTCACAGTCAGGACCCAGGAAGTCAAGATTTGTGAGACCACCTCCACTAAGAAACCAGTTACCTCAGAGCTCCATGCTGGGACTGCTCCTATTTTGCATCTACCTCTCGCAGGTAAAGTCTAATTTTAAGAAGCTTTGGCTGATCAAGTTCGCATATGACAGCAAACTGGGAGCTATCACAGATTCCCCCAACACACAAACATGTTAAAAGAGGGTCTAACACAGACAAATAACTAGTGACAAAGTCGCAGATTAAAACTCAATGCCAATCATGCAATAATGACTTTTTTTAAAAATGGCCACCCAGGCCAACTACTCCATTGATAAGACACCCCTAAGAGTTGACCCATTAGTCAGAAATCTGGTAACATATGTTGACAGTAATCTGGCCTTTGACCAACATGTGGCCAAGGTAGTAAGGAAAAAGATCATTCTATGTTGCCCTGGTCCAAGGTAGCCACAGTGTCACTTTATTCAGCCCTTATCTGACACATCATTGAGTATATTGCCCCCGTCGGCATGTACCTTACCAGACATATGCAGCAGTTGGAATGCCCACGAGCGTTTCTTACAAGGAGAATCCAGGGTATAAACACATTGTCCTGTATGGATCGCCTTAAAGCCCTATCTCTATACATGGTTTCCTACAAGGTACTAAGAGGCGAGCTATGCCTGCCATACAAGGCATCCCTGAATCCAGCTCTGATGGACCTTTTGCACAATGCGCATCCATAACATGAACATTAGAACCATTTGATCTAAGGATTTAAATGTTGCTTGCTACATAAATAGGACATGTTGGCAAGAAAGATATGTATCCCAGAGGAACTCCATGCTCTGAAAGAGGCTCCCCATCCAAGTGAAGCAAAGTCCAGCCCTAACACTATTTAAGCATACCTTTGACCAATGGATGGGAAGTAATTCACCCCCATGTCTCTGACAGACAGAAACAGAGAGAAACTATCCCAGACTAACATTACCCCCCCCCCCCGCATAACCTCTAGAAACTTCCTAATTAACATAACCCTACTAATAAATGCCCATGATACATAGGGGCACAACTGGTTTGGGTTGCACAGCTAGGCTTATAAAGGCCCTGGTGATCATTAGCCTAGTATATACCTATAAAACTATGAATTGCTTTTGCAGGCCTTCACTTGCATCTCATTATGCACTTATGGCACAGTGCCTCTTCATTTGCATGTTTTTATACTCTCATGTAAAGGCTCTTATTCCAGCACGTCCTTGATAGCTGCACTATTGCACTTGCTGAATATCACTATATAGCAACATGTGCTTACTTTTGGCACAATGGCATGCTGGGTATCACAACTTGACTATAAATGCTGGCCTTTGTGTCTCACTGAAGTGACCTCATTATCAAATACTGTGCTGAATTTTGTAACATTCAAACAAGCCATCTGAAACAACTTGAAAATGTATGACTCTTTACCAGAAAAATACAGTGTTGGAACATTTGAATTATGAAGAAAGCATTCAAGAAGTGTCATTATATTCAATTTTTATAGGTCATTTCTGAATTTTTTCCTGATCTATATTTCAATGTCAGATTTGGATCTTTGATTTTTTTTTAAAGGCCGGTGTTTGAAACACACCACTGAAGGAGATAACCTCAGATCTGGGAGCCTAATGCTAAAAATAAACATCAATGTGAGAAAAAATGTGACAGGTACATCATAACACTGAAGAGCTTTGTTTAATGTAAGTCTTCCCTTACTGTGCAAAATACTCAGTCAATAACTTCATTCAGAAATTAGATAGATAGATAGATAGATAGACAGATAGATAGATAGACAGACAGATAGATAGATAGATAGATAGATAGATAGATAGATAGATAGATAGATAGATAGATAGATAGATAGATAATGTGGTTATGGCAATCAAGCTTCTTTGATGCCAGTAGGTTGTAAGACTGACATTCAAAACTATGAACCTGGAAAATCTATGGCAATTGCTGACAAATGAAATGGCTTCACCATTACACATAGGTTCATAGGTAGATACTAGGCTATCGGCCCTAGGGCCCATACAAGCCTAGCCAAAAAATGTACCCTGGCTTTCGCCACCCAAGAACATTATTTTCCTGTGCCCCTGTCGAGCAGAGCCACAGAAGTGATCCCCGGAGTGAATTTCCCATTTCCCATCCAATCAAGATTTTTCTTGAAGAGTGCTAATGAGGAGCTCTGTTTGACATAGATAGGTAGTCTGTTCCAGAGTATGGGAAGTCTCTGGGATAGGAATCTATCCCTCCAGCATGTTCTGTTTATTGTGGTGACAAGGTTTAGGTCCCTAGAGCGTGTAGCTCGGAGGGATTGGGATTTCTTTAAGTGGAGCATGTCCAACAGCTCTGGGTTTGACATAGCTTTGTATGTTAGGCAGAGATCGCCCCTGAGTAGGTGTTATGCGATGGAGTAAAGCTGTAGTTTTTTTGAGACGGTCTGCATAGGGCATCTGTTTGAGGCAAGTAATCCTCTTTGTGAGGTATTTCTGTGGTCTTTCCAGTTGTTGTAGATGTCTTGTGAGGTACATGCCAAAAGGGGCGTTGTACTCTATAATGGGTCTAATGAGTGATGAGTAGAGGGGAACAATTACCTTTTTTTCTGGATGAGAATCCTTTTGTGATGAGATGAGCCACGTAGAAGGATTTCCCGACCACTGTGGCGATGTAATTATCAAAGGAGAGACTACTGTCCGCCTGTGTCCCAAGGTCTCATCACATTTTCGGCATTAAGTAGACTACCAGCTATATGGTAGTTCATGGGTACAGAGTTTTTACCAAAGGGGATGACAATACACTTTTTGGCATTGAGCTTCAGGCCATGGCTTTGACACCAGGTGTCTGTCTCAGTGAGGCCCTTTTGTAGTTTGTCCACATCGTTAGGAGTTTTGATTATGGCTCCTAGTTTGCAGTCATCTGCAAACTTTGTTAGCCAAAGACCTTCTGTGTTGGCCTGCACTTCAGCAAAGTAGATACCAAACAGGAGAGGACCCAGGACTGAACCCTGTGGTACTCCACTTGTCACTGGTCTGATGTCAGATTTGGAATCCACTACTTTCACAGTGTGGGTTCTGTCCGTGAGCCAGTTGGCAACCCATCTTGTGACATAGGGATTTATACCTAGTTTAGTGAGCTTATCTATAATTCCAGAGTGGGGGATGGTGTCGAAAGCCTTGGCGAGATCTAGATAAGCTGTGTGAACCATTTTACCCTCATCTATGGCTTTGGTGACTGCTTCAAAGAAGTCAATCAGGTTTAGGAGACATGATCTGCCTTTTACAAATCCAAACTGGGTAGAGTCCAGAGTTTGGAGATTACCAATGTCTTTGTTTATGAGTTCCACGATGATACGTTCCATGGCCTTGTAGACCAGGCTCATCAGGCTAATGGGGCGGTAGTTTCCGGGGTCCGTCATGGCTCCCCCTTTGTGGAGTGGGATAACCATCACGGTGCGCCATTCAGTGGGTACAAAGCCTGAGGTGAGGCTATGACTGAACATGGTACTTAGGTAGGGTGCCAGTTCATTCTGTAGTTCGTGTAGAACGCAGCCTGGGATATTGTCAGGTCCCATGAATGCTGTGTTCTTGGCTTTGGAGAGTGTGTTTTTTA
Organism: Protopterus annectens; assembly: GCF_019279795.1. Classification (NCBI taxonomy): domain Eukaryota; kingdom Metazoa; phylum Chordata; order Ceratodontiformes; family Protopteridae; genus Protopterus; species Protopterus annectens. Next base: position 139,596,185 of record NC_056743.1, on the reverse strand, counting down.
CCTGTGCAGCTGTGATTATAGGAACTTTGCATTCTTCCAGTATAGAAATGGGCCCTCTAGGGGGTGAGAGGGGGGTATAAATGAATTGAAAGGAGACAAGACAAATGAAAGCTACACTGAGGAATGAAATATAGCAATTTAAAGAATAACCTTTAAAAATACGAAGAAAACCCCTCATTTTCCAAATAATCATCATGAGGAAATCAATGCACAGCAAAATGGAAATTGTCTGAATTTAATTGTATTTTACAACCGGGCCTAGAAGGCTGGAGTTGCGTAAAAGTAATGAGATGCATCTGTACTGCTGTTCCACTACTTGTATTTATTTAGCCACACGGGGTCACTCAAGACCTTATAGTGGAATATAATTACTCTCTTATACTTCATGACACAACTCATGTAAATGACTTCACTATCAACCAGAACTGGATGAGTTACCTCATATTTAGGATTAACTGATGTAAAAATAAACTAAAAATGTTCAGAATAAAGGAAAAAACTAAATTACAATGTATAGTTAACCATTATCACATGACATATCAAACTGCAAGGTTAAAGTCTTTTTTTTTCTGAGAGAAACAGCAAATTATTTCCGCTTTTTTCTATTCTGTCTCCCGTCTTCTGTTACATTATCTTATATTATATTAGATGTCACTACCCCTAAAAATGCTTTTTCCTGTTGCATATGAGAAGTATTTTCTTCTGACAAAAAAAAGAGGAGGGCTTGCAGATTTTACCACCTTCATGTTATAGATTATGAATGCAAATCCCTAACATTTGTGATTAACACAGTCATAATCTGAACTCTCCAGAAAGACCCCTTCACTAGATAAATCTGTTTTTTTTTTTCTTACAATCTGAATGGCTTTCACAGATACTGTCAGAACAGGACAAATGTGTGCATATTTCTAAAATCCTTCTTAGTATTTTGTGTGTTTTGAAATTTTCTCCATTTCCTGTAGTACACGCCATTCATGCACAATGGTTTCTTGGCACATGTGCAATCAGTGATATAAAATAAAGCATATTTTTAGCCTTAACTCACAAAGCTTCCCTTTTATACCACAGGGATTTCTATTACCTGCTAAAAAGAGCAGTCAGACTCATTTTGATTTACTTATCACTATTTTCCTGCATCTCCACAGAATTCACCAGAATATCAGCATGAGGTCATGAAAGTTAAGAACCATATAATTCCATATGAAGTAAAGGGCATTTTTTTTCTTCCTCTGTATACCTGTGATGTTGTGAGTAGTGCTTAATAGGCAAGCATTGCATACACACATCTCCTGCCTCCTGTCTTTCTAGTTTTCTCACTTCTACGTATTACTATATGTTTGCCACTGGGCACGTGCTAAGGCAAGCGTAGTCTGTTCCCCAGCATTTTCCTGAATTTGTCATAACATACAATTCATATCCACTTGGTGGCAGTCGCTCAATGCTAAATTAAACAGTTCTTACTTCGAAAGAAAAGACTTCCCAGCCCTTCTGATAATCGGCTTCACTACCTTCCCAGCTGTGTACAGGCAGATGTCATACTTGTTTTTGTAAGAGTCATCATCACTTATCCAAAAGGAAGAATCCACAGTTCCCAAAACTACATCTCAGTCAGTGTAACATTCTAGATTAAGAAAATGAAATGTAAGCCTTCTAAAGAAATCAGCACTTATCTGTATATATAAACAGAGTCCCCCTGATGTAAGTGTGAACTTTCTCAATCCTACTGAACTTACTTTACCAGACCAACACTTCTTGTCACCTTGGAAACAGACAGTTCTGGCCACTGGTTCACTACTGATTTACAATAAACAAACTAAATTGAGGCTGCTATACAGGCTGCTTTCTTTTGCATTCCTTACTCAGTGAATCCGTGTCAGACAAGAAAAAGAAGAGAGACTTAAAATCATGTATTATTCACATGATGTTTACTGATGTATGTTAGCAAAGTGCAGTCACATTCTAATAAAATAAATTCATAGATATGAGAGAAAAAGTTATTCCTATATATATGCATGCAGCTCAAATGTAATGAAATGTGTTCCCACACGTATAAGATTCTGTGCTGTAGAATCAACTATACCGTTACTTCCAATTTAATAAAAAAAGAGGCAAATTCATAGCACATTCAAGTATTAACATTTGGATAAAGTGAAAATAAACATTTATCTACAGCCTTATATAAAGTTAATACTGAAAGTTATTAACTCCACACAACAGTACTATAGTTTGAATATGTACTGTATTTGTAATATTAATGTTCAGTAATTCAGTAGTACTTCTAACTGGTGCACTATCAATTCACTGAAACCAGAATGTTGGCATTGACTCTCAAATGAAATATTTATCAGTGCTTTAGTCATATACTAGTACATGCTTGTTAGTATAACAACTTATGGCTGGATTGCTGTTAATGTTTGTTTGCTTGTTTTGTACGTTTTTTCCTGACCTTGGCTCCTATTAAATGAAGACAGGATGCCAACTTAGGAAAGCTTCTGGAATCATGCTAGCGGTTGCATGCATTTTATTTTGATATGCTATAATGCTAAACGATTCTCTCTCATTTTGTAATTGCTTACAATTAGGACTCGTGGCCTTAACAAGTTCCTTAAAAGCTTACATAGACCTTTTTTGTAAACACACTTGTGAATGATGTGGAGCAGATTCATGGGTCTAGAGGCTCATAGATGGTTGGTTACTAGGTTAACAGCCCAAGAACCATTTTAAGCTTAGTCAAGCTCACCCCAAATTTAATAAAATATTGCTTACATTTGTAAATACCACAAATAATTTTATAGTTACATAAAGTGTTTACAGGTAGACCCTGTTTATTAGGGGCATAAATGCCAAACAAGGGGTGAATTTGTGATTTCCCATCTACTGGTCCAATTTTTGTTTGAATATGGTTAGAAATAAGTTTTGCTTCACACTGAAGGGAAGCCTATTCTAGAGAAGGAATACACTTTGAGACACACAGCTGTCTCTCTAACATGTTTATGTCATAAAAGAGGATTAGGTCTTAAACAGGTATTTAAATCCATCTGTGGGATCAGAGGATCCCTTGAAGGCTAGGATTAGAGCACTGGGCAGCAGTCTGTAGGAGACAGGATACAGTGATAGGACTTTGAGATGGTCTGCATAGGACTTGTTGTTTACTCCCTGTATTCTTTTGTGAGGAACCTGTGATCTTTTAAGCTGTCTCAGTGCCTGGTCAGGTACATGCTAAAGGGTGATGATTTGAAACATTTAATATCATTTTGCTTTCTGAACTGTTTAAATTCTTCAAACATGAACCGTAAATGCATATCACTAGAAATTTGTTCAGATAAGCTATTTCTTGCACATTATGTCCTGCAACGTTGTTAATGCTCTTCTCAGATTTGAAGACTTTGGAAGAATATCTGGTGATTTGGGGGTTAAATCTAAAGAAATAGGAGAAAATAAGTTCATGAATGGCCTTGTGAAGTCAGTGTCAGTATAAATATGTTACCATGGCAAAGGCAGCCATTCTTATTTCTCGGGGGGGGGGGTTGCAAAGGTGATTATGATGATGATTGCATAGTTTTGGGCCATTTATCACCTAATACAAAAACTTTCGAAACTATCAATTTTGTTTGCCCATACCTCGCCACCATATGAAGCTACAAGCAAAGAATTTCAAATTTACATTCTCCAAGGACCCTTGGAGGATATCATTCATCATTCTGATGTGCAGCTTTATAGAAATTACTTTTATGGGCCTACAAAGTAAAGTCCACTGACTGACAGATAGACATATGGCATTTCTAGCTGCAGATGCTGGGTACATTGAGTCAAATTATTTGGGGCATCTTTTTATAACAATTTACTACAGTTTGTCCAAGGCAGGTATTGAGCAGCCTTCTACCTTCTCCAAAGACAATGCCATAATATGAAAAAAAATGAACTGGCTTAGTTTTTGGTATCATTCAAAGGGGATTCAATATGTATCACCCTGGAAAGATATGATCAATAGAACCTACTGTTTCACTGGGGATGGCTTGCATCTGTCCCCTCTAGGGTTTTAATTATTGGCAAAGACACTGTCAACCCCCACAGTGCCTTTTTTAGGCAATGCCAACCTGATAAACCTACCAACATATCAAAACAAGCAAAGGAAAAAGGTGTTAGTGATCTATGCTAGGAGTCTGAACAAGAAACTCCACTCCATACAAGCCCTTTGCTTCCTGGAGGACACTAATGTCTGTGTAATGACTAAGGCATGGCTTAAAATAGAGGAGAGCACTCCAGCTGTGAAGGGATATAATGCCCTCCAAACTTTTAGACCACCTACTGTGCAGGAGGGGGGGTGTATGTGTCTCAAACTACATCCAGAAGAAACTCACATCAAGGCTGGTAAAACAACATGATGCAGTAGAGCTTCTGCATTAGCAAATAACCATCAGAAATGTCCCACACCATATATTAGTTAGCTATAGAACTCCCTCTATGACAAGAAATTCGCAACGCATATCTACAGGGACTAGACTCAGTTAGTATTAAACCCAATACCATTTACCTAGGTGATCTAAACTATCCAACTATATACTACACCTACACTACCACCACTGCACAAGCACAGAGATTCCTGGACTTTGTCAATACAAATGCCCTGGAACAATTAGTATGAGTACCCACTACGGAAAATAACTTTTTGGATCTTGTCCTTACAAATATGGGAGCATCTTGCACCATCCCTTGTGTATCTTCATCATTTGTTAGGTATGACCATAAAGCAATCTCTGAAATAAAATTGAAAACAGAGATCCCTTCCACCCAAGGTACCTTTAGAAATTTCTTTAAGACAAACTACCTACTCGTAAGTGATCCAATGGCAAGCTTCAGATTCCCACCAAACCCAGTTAACTCCACTGAACATGCAGAAATGTACACCACCACCACACTACACCAGCATGTAAACAGCTGCAAGCTGTACCCTGTAGGAACAAGTGCAGAGCAAAACCCAGAAGCAAACATGGTAGAACCATAATATCAGCTTTATTATAAAAGAAAAATAATTTATTTTAACACCTTTATTGAATTATCAAATCAAATATAAACAAACATACAGTTATATAAAAGAAAACAAGCCATAGTAACATGTTCCTAGTTACAAACATACATCACATATGTTTTTTTGTATACCGATCATCAATCCAGCATCACATACATTGAATCCAGCATCATATACATTGCTCAAGTCCTGCCTTCCCTTCAGTCTCACTCCTGTTCCAAAATATTATTATGCATGCTTTGTTCCCACAATTTCCATTTTTTCTATGGAATTAGCTACTAATCTTATCTAAAGATCCCACTTCCAATTTTTTTTTTATTTGGTTTGGACTTTCCATTTTCTAGTAATTGCTTTTCTGGCAGCCACTAGAATTAAAATTAGCAAGGCCTTCCTATGTCTAGGCAATTCAGATCCTATATCCCAGCTCAAAAAATAATGTCCTTAGTTACACCCATTTGCTCACCCAATATTTCTGACAGAGTACTCTGTAGGGAATTTATGTTGTTGTTGTTGTTGTGTCTTTCAGCTTTTCCCGGATAGGGGTCGCCACAGCGGAACTCCGGTCCGCTAATGATTGGCAGTAGATTTTTACGTGCCGAGTTGCCAGCCCTAATGCACAACCTTCAACGAAGGTACGTCCATTAGCGCATGTCTCCACACAGAAGACGCTCTAGCTGAGAATTGAACAGGACAACGTCCTACTGTGAGGCAACAACGCTACCGCAGCACCACCACCGCAGTTTTTCTGTAGGGAATTTATGAAATCTACCAATTCATTATACTCTCAAAACATATGCTCCCAGTTATCTCTTTCTTCACCATCACAACCCCAACATTTGCCAGCTACCTGAGGAAAAATTCTGTGGAGTCTGCTTGGGGTATAAAAATACCTATGCAAACACTTCCAAGCAAAAACCCTACATCTTCTAGATGTTGTTGCATACTTTGTAGCCATACATATGCCCTACCATTGTTTCCTTGTGATTTGCTTATCCAGTTTCTCTTCCCAATCTACTCTAACCTCCTCTGATTTATTACTATATAGTGCAATATAATATTTTATATGTCCTACTAATTATCCCATTTTCAACAGCAGCTTATGTTAGAGATTAAACTTGAAACTTAGAGCAAGTCTTTCACTTAGGATTTCCCTGTCCCTTTCTCTTTGCATATACTCAGATATCAGTCTCTGATAAGGAAGGTAGCCTTTAGCTTGCAGTCCAAATGTCTTATTGGACTTTTTTCATTCTGTTAACTTTCCCTCTCTAGTAATTTGCTCCCAATACTTTGATTCCTTTGCCAGTTTTCTCCAATAAATTTCAGCCCCCTTGCCTAATCCATATACCCCTAATTGTGTTAATTTCTTTCAGCAAAATCTCCTTTCTCCATTCTCATGTTGACTTAGTTATTAGAATACTTTCTGCTACTTTATGTATATAATATTCTGTATAGCTGATATTATTCTTCTTAAGGATCTACATCCAAAATCTCATTCTCTCTTTACTTCTTGAATTTCTCCCAGTTTCATCGTCATCCCTTTGAATTATAGTTTTCTGCTTGTGTTATGCATATGAGCCTTAACTGTGTAACTCTAAAATATCCATTCAACATCAGGTAATCATAACCAACCTTCTTCTGTTGGAAGGATCAGTTTATCTCACTTCATCCTTGTCCTCTTCCCCTCCCAAATAAATTCCTTCAACTCTTTATTAACTGTTGTTTACAACTTCTCCTCTAGTTGATAAAAATATGCCTAACCTATATATAAAACTAGAGGGACTTAAACCATTTTCACTGCTTGCTATCTGTATCCATTTCCATCAACAAGAACTTCCATTTTCTCATTTTTTGATTATTTTTCATTTAGTCTCTTCCCACATATCCTTAGCTGCCATAACAGGCTCTTTTATAATCCATACTCAATACTTTATTTTATTGTGTCCCCCATACATATGGGTATTTCTGAACCAATTCGTGTGTGGATACATAGCTTACAGTTATAGCCTTTGTTTTATCTTCATTAATTTTATATTCTGAAAAGACTTGAGACTGTCTCAAAGTGTTCCACAATGGTGAGATGTCCTTTTCTGGTTTTATCAGGTACAAAATAGTTTTGTCTGTAAATAAATAAATAACCCAACACACTAGTAATAGGTGACTCTATAGTCAGGCACACTAACATCCCACTCACTAGGCTGAACATGGAGAAGGTTACTGTTAGCTGCCTGTCGGGTGCCAAGATCCGCCACATAACACAAGCACTCAGGTCACACCAGAACAAGTACAAATACAACTCTGCCATTGTCCATGTTGGTGTGAATGACCTGAGCCGTACCTCCCTGGACTATATGAAAAGAGACATAGAAGAGCTCTCTGATCACGTAGCCCAGGCCAGTATGACCCTGAGTAGCATCCTGCCCTCACCAAGAATGATACCACAGTATAAAGAAAAAAATTATCAATTTCAACAATTGGCTAAGCTTCTGGTGTCACTCAAAGGGGATCCAGTGTCTGTCAGCCTAGGATGACATGCTCGACAAGCCACACTGCATCGTTAGAGACGGCTTGCACCTGTCACCCTTAGGCTTTCAAATACTAGCCAAGGCTCTTGCCAACCCCATAGTGCCTTTTTTAGGCAAGGCTCAAAAGACAAACCCACTGCCGTAAATAGTACAAGTAACAAAAATCTGAGGGTAATGTTACTCAATGCCAGAAGTCTAAACCTCAAAACTGAGGCACTCCTCAGTATGGAGAAAATCGATATATGTGCAGTAACAGAAACCTGGTTTAAGGATCCAGAGAGCACCCCAGCACTACCAGGCTACAACTCATACCATACATTTCAGCCACAAAACCCGGACCGAAATACAAAAGGTGGGGGCGTATCCATATTCATCAAGGATACCCACACCTCCAGGTTAGTGGCACAGCACAATGCTTTAGAGGTCATCCACGTGCAACTAACAATGGGCAGAACTGCAATTCAAATTGTAGCTTGCTACAGATCACCCACTATGTCCCAGGACCCCCATTCCCCATTTCTGGAAACACTGGGAAACAAAGCTCTTACCAAACACCCTGATATTGGGTGATTTCAATTACCCAAACATTAACTGGGAGAACTACTCAAGTACTAACTCCCTTGCCCAACATTTCCTAGAATTTATAAACTCAAACACCCTGGATCAATTGGTTAACACTCACACCAGAGGTGACAACATATTGGACCTGGTCATCACCAACATGGGCGATCGGTGTTCCATACCAGAGAACAACCCCTCGCTGGTTAGATCTGACCATAAACTAATCACTCTGGATATCCACATTCCGCCCCCACCCCCGGTCAAAGAAACCACCGTGAAAAACCTTTCAAAAGCAAACTTCACGTTACTTAAGACCGAGGTGGAAAGTTTCAAATCCCCCATGCTAAAGGATTATGCTGCCCAAGCTGCAAAATCCTTTTCTAATGCACTCTACGGGAAACTCCAAGAATGCATGGATCGTGTTATCCCAAGCAAAGCCAAGACTCACTCCTGCAAGAAAAGGAAACCAGTCTGGTGGACTCCTGCCATAAACAAGCTATACAATAGAAGGAGGAAACTAGTACAGAAAAGAGTAAAATCCCAAGAGGGGAAGACATCCCTGATCAGTATCAGCAAGAAACTACAATCCCTCATAAAATCATCCAAGGCTAGCTTTGAAAGAAAAATTGCCAAGGACTCCAAAGATAACCACAAGGCATTCTTTAGCTATGTCAAGAATCTAAGTGGCAATTCCCAGATTTGCTCAGAGTTAGTGCAGAGTGGCACAAAATGCACTGAACCGACCGATATTGCTAACATCCTGGCAGACAGGTTCAGTACAAACTTCACCCCCCTCTCACCCCCAAAAGGGCCCATAACCATACCAGAAGAATGTGGTGCACCTGAAATCACAGACACTCAGGTTAAAACAGCCCTCTTATCCAAAGCCAAAAACACAGCATCAATGGGACTGGATAGTGTCTCAGGCTATGTCCTACATGAGCTCAAAGATGAACTAACCCCTCACCTAAACACACTGTTCAAACTCAGTCTCTCCGCAGGCTACGTGCCCTTAGAGTGGTGCACAGCAACAATTATTCCGCTCCACAAAGGTGGAGCTACAACAAACCCCAGGAACTATCGCCCTATAAGTCTGACTAGCTTGCTCTGCAAGGCTATGGAGCGCATCATCATGGATCTCATTAACAGAGACACTGGGAACCTCCAAACACTGGACCCTACCCAGTTCGGTGTTGTTAAGGACAGATCATGCCTCCTAAAACTGGTGAACTTCTTTGAGACAGTTAACAAGGCTATAGACGAGGGAAAGGTGGTCCACACAGCCTACCTAGGCATCGCAAAGGCCTTTGACACCATTCCCCATTCTGGTATTATAGACAAGCTCGCCAGCCTGAACATAAACCCCTATGTGACGAGATGGGTAGCCAACTGGCTCACTGACAGAACCCACATGATAAGAGTTGTGGGAGCTAGGTCTGACTCTAAACCGGTTACAAGTGGCATTTCCCAGGGTTCAGTCCTAGGACCCCTCCTGTTCGGCATATACTTCTCAGAGGTACAGGCAAAAACAGGAGGACTATGGCTGACCAGGTTTGCAGACGACTGCAAACTAGGGGCTATAACTGACTCTCCGGCTGACACAGACATCCTCCAAAAGGGTCTGACTGAGACAGATACCTGGTGTCAAAACCATGGCCTCAAGATAAATGCCAAAAAGTGCATAGTCATCTCCTTTGGAAAAAAACAAAGTACCCACAAATTACCACATAGGTGGTAGCCCCCTAAATACGGAAGACGTAATAAGGGATCTGGGGACCCAAGTAGATAGTAATCACTCCTTTGATAATCACATTGCCAAAGTGGTTAGAAAATCCTTCTATGTGGCCCACCTAATCACAAAAGGGTTTGCATCCAGATCAAAAGAGGTCATTGTCCCCCTATACACATTACTCATCAGACCCATCATAGAGTACAATGCCCCATTTGGGATGTACCTTACAAGATACCTGCAACAGCTGAAAAGACTACAGAAGTATCTCACCAACAGGATTACTGGCCTCAAACAGATGCCCTATGCAGCTCGACTGAAGAAACTCCAGCTGTACTCGGTTGCATACCACCTACTCAGAGGTGATCTCTGCCTGACATACTTAGCCATGTCCAACCCAGAATTGATGGACATGCTCCACCTAAAGAAAACCATATGCCCTTGAGCCACATGCTCTAGGGATCTAAACTTCACCACAACAATAAATAGGACGTGCTGGAGGGATAGATTCCTGTCCCAGAGACTTCCCATGCTTTGGAACAAGATTCCAATCTACATTAGGCAGAGCTCCTCACTAACACTCTTCAAGAGAAACCTTGACGTGTGGATGGGAAACAGGAAGTTTACCCCGGGGATGACTTCAGTGGCTCTGCTGGACAGAGGCACAGGGAACTAATCTAAGGGGGCGGCGAAAGCCAACACATTCCAGCTAGACTCATAAATGCCTTTGGGCAGATAGCCTAGTACCTACCAATGAACCTATAAGGCCAACTTTACTTGATTACCATTGTGAGTATATCAGATACTGTTATCTGTGCTAGCATGACTGGCTAAAGCTCTGTAAATATTTGTAAATAATTGTAAATTATCCTGTGTTATTTATGCCGGCATGACTAGCTATAATTGTGTAAATAAGCTTATGTTTTTTTTTATTATTATTTTGATTTATGTAATATGTTTGAATCAAATAGTGTCTGGCTGACCAAAGTAACACGTTTTTTAAAAAGAATTCTGAATGTAGTTTATGCCAGTCAGCTGACCTAGATGTGATGTTGTCATGTGCCATCCAGCTGCTTCACTCTACAAGAGGTGAAACAACCCACTACCTAAAGAAGTTACACAGCTGAAGTTCACTTGCAGTTGATAAATTTCACAAGGAAAAAATACAGTGAATTAAATTGAAACAACCCACTACCTAAAAAACTTGCACAGCTGAAGTTCACTTGCAGCTGCAAAATTTCACAAGGAAAAAATACACAGAGTTAAATTGAAACAACCCACTACCTAAAGAACTTGCACAGCTGATGTGCACTTGCAGTTGAAAATTTTTACAAGGAAAAAATACACTGTTAAATGTATGTAAGACAAATTCATAGACTTGTTGTGTCTTTTGGCTTTTCCCGGTTAGGAGTCGCCACAGCGGAACTCTGGTCCGCTAATGATTAGCAGTTGATTTGTATGTGTTGAGTTGCCATCCCTAATGCACAACCTTCAACGAAGGTACGCCCATTCACGCATGTCTCCACGCAGAAGACGTTCTAGCTGAGAGTCGAACCGGCCAGCGTCTTACTGTGAGGCGACAACGCTACCGCAGCATCACCACCGCGGATTAATAATTTAATTTAAGTCATGCACTAGTGTGTTATGTTTGTAATGTTGAATCTGCTGGAAGGATATACCCACCCCCACTTACTCACAGGCATTTTACTGCTGAAAGTGAAGCTACATTAACACTTCAGCATATTTTACTCTTAGTGTACTAGATGCCTGAAAAAGACATTGAAATGCCCATAATTATAAAATTAGATGCTGTGACTCGGGTCAGATTTTTAGAGTTCAGTCACTTTGTCTTTGTGCTCAGGAACATTCTACCTCACTGACTGTTTATGGTGGTAAATCATCTGTGGAGGGGGGAAGTAACTGCTTTCCACTGAAGGAATTGACTGGCCCTCCCTGCTTCTCAGCTGGGTCTCCCACTACTTTTTTTGCCTTTGTGGCTCCAAACACAAAAACTAAGTCAGCAGCACCAAGATCCACCACAGGAAGCATCAGGAATCCAAAAAATGTAAAATAAAACAATTTATTGAAGCGCTTTTCGTTGCTTGTAATGTGGCAACTTCTTCAGAAAAGATACACAGTTTCAAACAGTAGTTTATAAGTATTTGAGACATGTCATGTGATAACCACACCTCCAGTAAATCAAGTTCTTAAAGAAACATTTGCTAAAAAACCACGTGTTCATAAAACCTAAATACAAAAGCTGCAAGTTTGTTAGATTAAAAGTGTCATCAAAACTGTTAAAAATAGTTATACATAAGGCATTAAACTGTTAGACTCAAACAATAACAAAGTTAGACTAAACTTCAAAATTACGGGATAATCAACCGGGTATATCTCTAAATATTGTAGAGCTAAAATGAATAGAATTATATTCAAGCACAATACCAGTTACCGTCTCAAACTTCTTAGTTTCAGAAGACAGGCAATGTTACAAGCATAATTTAAACCTGTGGCTCCAAACTCAGAGTCCATCCAGCTGCTTCACTCTACAAGAAGGTATGTTCGATTCTTGTATTATCTTAACTGTTATGGTTTATTTCACGTTTATATTACGCTGTCGAAAACTCAAACTGTCGACAGTGTAATAATCGACACGAAAATGTCGAAACCCCGGAATATCGAACACATACAAAAAAAAAAAAAAAACCCAAACACAACACAAATTGCTCTATGCAGGGGGGCAAACCCCCCTACACCTCCCACACCCCAGGCTACTTAAATATACCAACTCAGAGATCGCACTACATTGCAGTAAACAGAAATCTCCCCTTACAGAGATTTCCGTTTACACGTGCGATGACTTTCGCTTTCGACATTTTTGTGCCGACAATATCAGCTTCGATATTGTCAGCCTTCGACAGGGTGAAGTAGACCCTTTATTTCATTTTGGTTAAACCTTGTACTAGAAAAATAACCAAGATTTCACTGTGTTTAACTCTGGCTAAGTGTTGTGTCTTTCTGCTGTTAAGGTGTAGCAATTATATAAACAAGTGTCTACTGGCTGTTAGTTTCACTGAATCCTGCTGTAAAACAATCAATTCTTTTTTTTTTTTTTGCTGTTTGTACTGCAGTTACATCAAGTAAGTCTGTTGCCATCTGGCTGTTTATTTTGTTTTCTCCCTGCTAATCTGTAGTGTATATGTTTATGTTATGAATATATATACTTCTGTCCCTCCTACTGAAGGCTTCTATTGTAATACCTGATTTTATGTTTGCATGACCAAGACAGTTACTGGATACTGTAGGCAATTGTTAATCCATGAGAGTTTCTATTTGTAAAGAGTTTTGTCATTGACTAAAGGTGCTGCTTCTTTTTTCATATATGCTACACACTCTAGTTGGCTGCCTTTATCTAAGTGCTTAAATAGCAGAGGTACAGACTGTATATCGTATAGCAAAGAGTGGGATCTAACAGATAGGTGTGCTACCTGTCTCTCTAACATCTGTAAACCTACATTTCAGTAACCCTATATTTGCATGCAAACACGTATCTCTTGTTAGCTTATTCTTTCTTTAATGTAGGTTTACAGATAGGTGTGCTACCTGTCTCTCTAATATCTGTAAACCTACATGCTAGTAACCCTATATTTGCATGCAAACACATATCTCTTGTTAGCTTATTCTTTCTTTCTCTCCTTCTATACTGTGAAAGCCACCATTTTTGTTCTTAGTAATTACAAACTTGCATATCTACAAATATCTCTAGTAAGCTTTCTTACTGTCCTGTTTAAAGGCTAGAAAGGTGAAATGCACAACTGTGAAATACAGTGCACTATTGTTTGCCAAATGTTACTTAATGTGGATGAGTACAGACAAATAGTACTGTACCTATCTAGTTCAACCATCAAGATATTCTTATTAACTTGCGCTCTCTCTCTCTTTCTCTCTCCCAGTGAAACAACCCATTACCTAAAGAACATGCACAACTGAACTTCACTTGCAGTTGCAAAATTTCACAAGGAAAAAATACACCAAGTTAAATGTGTATAAGACAATTCATAGACTAGTAATTTAATTTAAGTCATGCACTAGTGTGTTATGTTTGTAGTGTTGAATCTGCTGGAAGGATATCCCCCACCCCCACTTACTCACAGGCATTTTACTGCTGAAAGTGAAGCTACATTAACACTTCAGCATATTTTACTCTTATCAGTGTAATAGATCCCTGGTAAAAGTCCATATCCCACCCTCCCCCATCACCTCTACTCATATCCCAAGTAAACCACTCCCCCTCATTCCTCTGATCCTACAATATAGAACTCTAGCTTGTCCACACCCACATTTCATTCACACCGTACCTACTTTTATTTAACCAAACTTATATGCTTCCCCTTACATCTATCATCTTGAATTCTCATCCCCCCTACTACAATTCATTGCATCTTACTCTGTTTTACCATCACAATACTATCACTGCATCAAACTGTCTCACATTAACTCCAGGCTTACCACCTTCTCTTCTATTATACACAAACTAATATTGCGCCATAATTGTACTACTGACCAGTCACATCCCCCCACCCCTCCTTGTCACAAACTACAGGGCAAAACACCTAACCATATTATCAAAGCCCACCCTGAAGTGAAAATATTTCCAACGTTACCCTTAGCTGTACACATATCACTAGATAACAAAAAAAGAAGTTATGTACTTACCATAACATTCCATGTGAGTTGTTCATCTTGCCTTCATTCCTTACTGATGGGTTCGGAGCCGATCCCTCAGCTCTGATACGGCCAATTGCAAAGCTCGAGGTGTTCAAATAGCTCGAGGCCAAGTCTCTATCCCATGATGCACCTGGAATTACCTCAGATCTTGTTTGCTGCGTATAACAATACCATATGTCATTCTTTCACCCCTAAGAGAAAGGAATAGAAGGATTGATTAACCAGGATGGAGCCAGCATCTCAGTCATCTATCAGCCCAGGAGGGGGTAGGAGGGAGGAATATAAGAATGAAGGTGAGATGAACAACTCACATGGAACCTTATTTATTTATTATTTATTTATTTATTTTACATTTGTTTACCGGGAAAGTCCGACTGGACACAAGTCCATTTTCAGCGGAGGCCTGGGGAGAAAAGCTCCACATTAAAGTACATTACATGAGAGTAAAAAGAAGTACATAACTTCTTTATGTGAAGTTGTTCAATCTCGCCGTTCATTCTTTACTGATGGGTAGCATCCCAAGCACCATCAATCTCGGGTGGCTCACGGGAGTATATTTCTCAGGACCGTAGATCCAAAGGAGGCCCTGTCAACTTTGTAATGAGTGATAAAGGTATGGGGTTTTGACCAAGTGGCTGCTGCACAAATGTTATCAATGGGAAGTCTGGCAGAAAAGGTAGATGATGTTGAAACTGCTCTGGTTGAGTGAGCTTTAATCTTGTGTTGCAAAAGCATATTGGCAGCTGAATAGGCAAAGGTGATACAATCAGATGACCATTTAGACAGAGTTGTTTTAGCCACTGGTCTCTCCTTCTTGGAGTCTGAAAATAAAACAAAAAGCTGGTCTGTTTTTCTGAAATCGTTTGTTCTATCCAAATAAAATCTGAGCTGTCTGTGAACATCAATTTTGTGCAGCATATACTCTAAATTGTTAGAATGGTTGGGGAAGAAGACTGGCAAATCAATAACTTGGTTGAGATTGGTTTCAGTGCAAACTGGGCAAGAATGAGGGATTTGTTCTAAGTGAGACTCTGTCAGCATGGAATATCAAATAGGGAGGCTTGATGGATAAAGCCTGAAGCTCTGACACTCTGTGGGCAGAAGTAATAGCTATCAGAAAGATGGTTTTCCAAGACAAAAATTTGAGAACACAAGATGAAGCTGGTTCAAAAGGGGGAAGAATTATGCGGGAAAGCATAAAATTTAGATTTCACGGAGAATAGGGAGATTTCATAGGTGGCCTAATATGAAAAGTCCCTTTGAGAAAGGCTTTGGATAACTTCTGAGATGATATTCAATCCTTCTAATCCAAGATGAAAATTAGAAATAGCATCCAATTGAACCCAACCGTTGCTGCTGCAGCTCCTTTGTTAAAAATCATAGTCAAGAACTCTAAGATGGAGGCCATAGGGGCTTGGTAAGGATCAATATTATTATCAGAGGCCCATATAGAAATTTTTTTTTCCATTTGCTAAGATATAGCTTTCTAGTAGAAGATTTATGAGAAGTTTCATTGTGATTTTTTTTTGTGAACAATGTCATCTTTTATAGACGTTACATTGATGATCTTATTTTTATTTGTAAAGGTGAAAGATTTTTGTTTGAACAGTTTATGATACGATTAAATGAAAACACACATGGGTTAAAATTCACTGCACAAAGTTCTCCACATAATATTTCATTTTTGGATTTGGATTTTATGTTGGAAAAGATAATTTAATACAGCACAAGCCATTTAGGAAATCCACAGCAGTGAATAATTTTTTGCATGCTACTAGCATGCATCCACCTCATTTGATTAGGGCATTACCAGAAGGGGAGTTTAAAAGAGTTTTGAGGAATACTTCAGAGTCTGAGTTATGGGAAGGAGTTTGTGATGAAGTTTTTGCTAGACTTACATCCAGAGGATACGATAGTGTAGTACTTTCTACTATCAGGAATAAGTTATGTAGAACGAAAGATTTTGGAAGGGGTAGATATTATAAGGAGTATCCCCATTCATTGGTTGCCCCGACACAAGATAAGATATTTTTTGTCTCTAGATTTTCGAACTTTTCAATTGCGGTTGAAAAAATTTTGAAAGAATTTTGGCATGTTGTTTGTGATGACCTGAATGTAGGTCATTTGTTTCCTAGATACATACCATTTTCTTACAGTAGATATTATAATTTGAAAGAATTGTTGAATAGGAAATTAGAATATTCTACTGATGTGAATGTTGGTATGTATTGTTGTGGGCATTGTTTAGTATGTGAGAAGGTGAAAAATATACACGGAACCAAAATAAATGGTAAAAAGTATGTTCCATTTGAAAAGTTTGACTGACTGTCATCTGGAGTGGTGTATATTTTAGGATGTGATTGTAATAAACCTTTATGGTATATCGGACAGACCACCAGGAGGGTTAAAGTGTGCATTTTAGAGCATTTAGGGAATATTAGGAGGGGAAATATGGAAAGTCCAGTAGCCTCTCACTTCATTAATGTACATAATGGGAATACCAATGGTTTTATATTTAGTGTATTAGCTAGACCTCATTTCTGTGTAGGAAATTTTAAGACTGCATTATGCAGGCTAGAACACAGAATGATTTTAGGATACCATATGTTATATCCTAGAGGAATGAATTTAGAGAGTGGGCTTGTTATATAGATTAGAGTAATTTTGGATTCATTTTTGTTATTTTTGTTATATTTGTATCATATTAATGCTATATTTATGAATTACGAATGTTTAAATGTATTTAAGGTTCTATTATTTATCTATTGTTATGCATATTGGGAAAATAAGTTAGTTTTATAGTATATTAAATAATTCATTAGTCACTAAAAATGTTAAAGAATTCATGAAGTAGCATATAATGGAATATTGTGTTTATAAAACACATATTTAGGTGAGAGTGTTTGAATTGTATTTGGTATCATCTAAAATTGAATAATGATGAAGTTGATTATTATGTAATGAATTAGTTGATTATGTAATGAATTAATTGATGAGAATATAAAAAGAAGATGTGTATAGATGGTTAGTGTTCCATGAAGACGAACTGCCGAGGTACCAGAACGTATGTCTTGGTTGGATTAAAGGAATCTTCTTTTTTACCTCACCTCTGCCTCTTTCGTGAGAGTTTTTCTTTGATTTATAAGAAGACAAAAGGATCTGTTTTGTCTCATTGGAAAGGTTATGGAACTTGGCTATGATAGGAATTGGAGCAGCCAAGCTGTGAGCTTCATGGACTGCAGAGAAGGATGAAGATCCCCCGACGGGTGAGTCAGAAGGTCTAGAACTGGGTCCAGAATGCAAGGATCCTCCAAAAGATGAAGTCAAAGGAAGGGGAACCAAATCTGACGAGGCCAATGAGGGGCTATTAGAATGATGGTCCTTCCCAGGGTTTTTGCTTTCTGTAGAACCTTGGTTATCAACGGCATTGCTGGAAATGCATAGAGGAGACTCGGAGGCCAATCGTGAATGAGTGCATCCCTTGGGGTTTCTCCCAGAGGGAGAATCAGGGCAAAGTAGCTTCTGCATTTCATGTTCATGTTCATGTGACTGGCAAAAAGGTCGCAGCAAGGCTGGCCCCACCTGTGGAATATCCTGTCTGCTATTTCTTTCTTGAGGGACTACTCATGGGACAATAAGATTGCCCTGCTCAGTTTGTCTACTATCACGTTGGTTCTCCCCAGGATGTGCATTGCCAACAGAAAGCACTGGGTGGAAACAGCCCACTGCCAAACTCTGAGAGCCTCGCGACAAAGAGGGTAAGACCTGGTTCCTCCTCATTTGTTTAAATACCAGACCACCGACATGTCTGTCTGAATCGCAATCGTACCCAGAGGAAGAGAGTCCTGAAAGTACTGCAATGCCAAAAGTACTGCTCTCATCTCCAAGACATTGATATGCAGATGTGTCGCTTGATCAGTCCATGTGCCTTGGGCAGTCTTTCCCTGAAAATGCCTCCCCACTTTATTAGGGAAGAGTCGTGGTTACTGTGGCCGCTGGAGGGGGAAGCACAAATGGGTGTCCTATCGTGACATGAAGTGAGGTCAACCACCACTGAAGGTCTTTCTTGCAAGAATTTGTCATCATTATAGTGTGAGTCATGGGGAGCTCTTGGTAAGACCACTGAGTGAACAACAGCCATTGTAGAATCCACATGTGCATACAAGCTAGTGGTATGGCTAGAATTGCTGCTGCCATCATGCCTAATAATTTCAGAACTTCTGATGCTGGTGCTCTGTCTTTTGATATCAGAATGCTGACATGCTGACGAAGAAGAAAAACTCTTTCTATTGGAAGCCTTGGTATCCAACTCTGCCCCGATAAAAACAATATGCTGCGATGGCGACAAGGCAGATTTTCCTGAGTTGATGGTAATGCCCAGATGATTGCAGAGTGACAGGGTAGACTCCCTGGCCTGAATGAGTTGATGCCTGGTGGTGGCAGTAAGGAGCCAATCATCTAGGTACAGAAACACCTGGAATCCTAGACGCCTCAGGTGAGCCATGACCACTGCATGCATTTGGTGAACACTCTGGGGGCTGTAGTGAGACCAAAGTGCAGGGCTCGAAACTGGTAATGATTGGCTCCCAGCCGGAAGTGCAAGTGATACCCGGATAGTCTGGCCATGTTTTTGTGGTAGTATACATCCTTGAGATCTATCAAGCACATCCGATAGTCTTTCCCTAAGAAGGGAAGTATAGACTGAAGCGTGACCAACCGAAACTTCTCTTTCTTTACATATTAGTTCAGTCTGCTGAGGGCCAATATGGGTCTCCAGTCCCCCGTCTTCTTTGGAACCAAAAAGAATCTTGAGTAAGTTCCGGATCCTGTCTGGTCTGCTGGGACTGGCTGGATGACTCTTTCTTAGCAATGTTTGGACCTCTATTGTTGCCTGTTCCCTGTAACTGAGTGGAACGTCCGAGATTTTTCTTATGATTGGAGGGAGTGTGGCAAATGTGATGAAGTATCCTCTGGAAATGATACTTTGTACCCAGCTGTCTTTTGTTATTTTGAGCTAGGCGTCTGGATACAAAGATAAGCGAACCCCGACTGCCTCCAGAGCAGGACAGTTGGGCCTCCTTTCAGGAGCGCTGGTAGGGCTTCCCAGAGAAGTGATCTATGTCACCCTGGTGTTGCGGACCCCCTCTGCCACGAGGGCAGCATCTTCCATTATTGCCCCCTCCTCTGCCCCTGGAGGGGGGGTTCACCACGTGTGTCCTGAAAGGCTCCTTGTGCTTTTTGTTACCTCATTTTTCCTCCTCTTTGACTTTTAGGGTAGGGTCGGGTAGGGGTGGAAAAATGGACCCTGATGGCAGACAGAGTCTTTCCATCCTGTTCGCACCTGGTTAAGGTTTCCTTCACTTTAGGCCTGAAAAGGGACGAGCCATCAAAGGGAGTGTTCACAAAGGAAGACTTGAAAGGCTCTGTGAAGGAACACAAGTGCATCCAGGAATGTCTCCTAAAATCAACTCCTGTACCCGCTGCCCTACTCGTTCCATCAGCTACATAAGAGATGAGGCGCATGGATGAGTTGACAATAGAATTGAGGGTAGCAAGCTGGGTGGCAACTTTGTCGAAAGCTCCTGCTGCTACTGTACCCTGAAGAGAATCTCCTAACTACTTAAGGAGATCTCTTTGCAATCTAGTAAAATAGGTTAAATAGTTCAGCAAAGCAAAGGTCGCTGAACTAAACATGCTCTTCCCATATCTATCCATAATCCTGGAGTCTCTGTTAGGAGGATGGATAGATGAGGAAGTCTCAGACATTTCCTTTTTGGTGGCTGCAGCCACCACCATGGCATCAACCGGGACACCTTTTCTTAAGAATGTTTTGTCGAGGGGGGCAGAAATGAATTTATTAGGCCTCCTAAGGACAAGCTCCATAGTATCCAGAGACTCCCACGCCCTTCAAAAGACCAGCTGCATCATCTCATTGAAGGGTGGAGACACCCAAGAGGTGGAGGGCTGAGACCCAAAAGCCTTCAGGAGAACTGACTCATCCTCAGTAGGGCTTTTGGTCTGCCAGTCACCTCTCTGCCTAAGGATCTCAAGTATCTCAGTATCCAATGCTAGAGACTCCTGTGGGGAGTCTAGGTGTTTCCTCTTGCACAATCTCTTCTTGGGAACCTCATCAGTGGTAGCTTCTGGTGAGGTTTCGGAAGAGCAGGGGCTGCCCAATGGGGCTTCCTGAGGCTCTGGGTCTTTACGCTTGGTCAGGACATGCAAGGAGGAAGGCAGACCTAAGTTTGAGGATGTCCTAGGAGACATGACTCTCCTCATGGCATCGAAAGCACCACTGCTCCGATGTGAGGGAGCCAACAGATCCAAAGAAACCATCTACACCCCCGGCACCGGGACAGTCCGCTCCGAGCCCGAGGTAGGAGCCGAGCTCATCCAAGCAGAGGCCCTGAGAGGCAAAGTCAGAACCAAGTTCGACCCGACCAGAGAGTGTTGGCTCCTAGAGTCCTCGATTGGCACCGAGGATGATCGAGTACACGGAGCCAAAGACACTGGCGCAGGCATCGGCTCAAAGGGTTCCACTAACATCAGGTCAGCCTCCTCCAGCTCCAAAAGACCAGCATGGCTTGGAGGAGGAATAGTTAGAGTTGGTGCAATGGTCTTCAGCTCCGAAGCCATTTGGGTCGAAGCCGATAACATTTTTGCTAATGCCAGTGCCAATAACAGTTTCTGTACCACACGATCCACATCCAGATCCGACAGGCTGATAGATGATCGAGAGGAGCGTACCAAAGGTGGTACTGACTGGAGAATTGGACTCTTTGGTGTTTCGGACACTGGTTCCAAGACTGGGGACCGACTCCAAAAAGTAAAGACTGTCGGCTCTGATGGCAGTGGAGCCAAAGTCGAAGACTTTTTTGATTTCTTGGAGTACAATGTCTTGGAAGACTCTGAGGACTTGCTGTATCCATCCTGGTGACTCAAAGCTTCCTGGAATGAAGGCTTAAGCAACCCTCTATCGATAAGTTTCCTCTTCCTTTCCTGCAGGACCCTTGAGGAGAAGGAATGACAAATGGAACAACTGTCTTGCAAATGCAGAGCCCCTAGACTGTAAACACAATTAACGTAGCTGTCTGTAACAGACATCTTTTGGCCACACTTTGGGCACTTTTTGAAGTCAGACTTAGGGTGCTTATCTTGGTCAGCCATATTAATGTCAGAAAAAATTATTGTTACCACAAAAAAATTCAACCTTAATTATTCACAGAAGCCTGAAAAAATTGCAGGCTAAATCACACAATAGTAAATCTGCACACAATCCTTAAATAAAAGCAGGCTAAATCACACACACACACACACACACACACACACACACACACACACACACACACACACACACACACACACACACAACATAACAAGTATAAATGTGATATCACACAAGCAGACTATGTAAAAGGAGATAGCTGTTAAGAAACAACAACCTTATCTAAATAAACCAAGGTTTACTGTAACTTCAACAGTAATAAGAACTAAGCCTTATCTAAAAATGCAGAAGGCTAGACAGACCACACAGCAAATGACTACAACTATCTAAGCTATAACTATCTGAGAAAATGTGACAGGTCACTGGATAACATACTGCAAGCTGAAAAATAAACAATAACCTTATCTAATTATTTAAGGTTTACTCTACTAAGCCTTATTTATAAAAAGCAGAAGGCTAGACAGACCACACCAAGTAGAGAAAACTACTACTAAATCAGGCCTAAAATAGGCCAACTATAAATTTATTAAGAACAGTAAATGGGAAGGGAAAACACACTGAAAAGATATAAGAGCTTTATCAACAATCCTAACTAACTATACTAAATAACAAACATTTTGAATAAGATAGTAATGAAAAAACAGCTTAACTGGCCCAAGCTAAATTAGAACCTCCGATCTGTTGCAGCGGCAGACTAGATCTGAGGTAATTCCAGGTGTATCATGGGATAGGGACTTGGCCTCGAGCTATTTGAAGACCTCGAGCTTTGCAATTGGCCGTATCGGAGCCGAGGGATCAACTCCGAACCCATCAGTAAAGAAAAAATGGCGAGATTGAACAACTTCACATTCTCTGTTTATACATGATATTACATTCTAACACATAAGTACCACTTTTACTATTGTTAAACCCACTATCACAGTTGACATGCTCCTCCTTACCTGCCTAGCTTCTTTACTCTTAATTTTCAACGTCGCTACAGCTATATCCTTGCTTATCCCCACACATCAATACTCATCAACAACCTCCTCCAACCATCACCCCAATAAACAACACAGCTTCTCACATATCTCCTCTCAGCTTTTCCTCTATACCCTCCCATATTATTCAAGCCACAAATTAGCCTCCTAACCTCCTACAAAACCACACTTGACACCAGTATCATGTCTATATTAGAACATCGAAGTTTCAGGTCTTTGAATGTTCTAATATTGACACCTAATACGCGAAAGCTGAAAATAGCGAAGTTTTAGATAACCAAATTCTTTCCTAGGGAAAGAATTCGGTTGTCTGTTCCTGTCGCTTCGTTATTTTCAATGGGTTCAGGTAAGTGTGTGATTGTGTGGATGTGAGGGTTAGGGTGGGATAGGTGAGTTAGGGTTAGGGCGCGGGTGAGGTGCATGTGTGATAGTGACGGACCTTAGGGTTAGGGTTTGGGTTAAGGTAAGTGGGTAGATAGTGGTGCATGTACAGTTTAGTGTAAGTTAAATGTAAGATTTTAGGTGTATGTGTGTGGATTGCTGTTTGGTGTGTTTGTGTTATGTGTATGTGTTTTGTAACAGCAATTTTTTTTCCCTAGTTAAAAATTTGATGTTCTAAATTTTCGGTCTTATCGGTTTTCGGTTACTAGGTTTCGATATTAGAACATTCAAAAACCTGAAACTTCGATGTTCTAACATAGATCCCCAGTATCATCTAGGGATAAAAAAATTCTTCCCATGGTACTCCTTCCTCATTACCTACCTACTCAAATGTGGAGACATACATCCTAACCCTGGCCCACCTTCTAATCCTAACCAAAAGAGTAACCCCAAAAATGTAAACATACTTACACTGAACCTTAGAAGTATATGTAATAAAATAGCCCCATTGCATGCCTGGATTGATCAAAATAAACCTGACATACTAGCCCTTACAGAAACATGGCTACACCATGTACAAGACTCAGAAATAATACTTCCAAACTTTGTAATAACCAGAACAGAAAGATCTAAAAAAAAGGGGGAGGGATAGCACTTCTATATCACTCTACACCAGTAATACTCCACCTTTTCCAGTGCTGAGGTACTAATCTCCTTTTTGAACCTCAACATATCAAAAGAAATTTGCATAATAGTAATATATATCCCACCAGGTGACAATATACCAGTGTTGGAAAATATTTTATCCTGGACATCCCAAACAATAAACCTTGAAACAATAATCTTAGGAGACATAAATACAGATTGGTAAACCATAGCTTCCAACTCCCTCACAAATAATATAAATCTGTATGTTTTTTCTCAGCTTATCAATGCTCCAACAAGATACAAAAAAGATCTTACCTGCCAATCCATCTTAGACTGGATTCTAGTATCCCACCCTGTCAATTACCCCTCTTCTGGTACACTGTCTAACTCCCTGAGTGATCATCTACCAGCTTATTTCCTTAGAACAAACTCCCAACAACTAAGAGTACACACTATAAAATTGGTTAGGAACTCAACTAATTTTTGTCAGCATAAATTCAACAATCTCCTACAGGAAATAGACTGGACACCCCTTAAAACACTACCCCTTAATGCTGCTGTACTATACTTTAATAACACCTTCTTTCACACACTTAATACACCAGCTCCCATTCGTATGAAAAGAATCAAAAATAACTCAGCACCATGGCTCTCTAAGGAATGTAAACACCTGATGAAGCAAAGGGACCTATACTAGTCAACCTGGAAACAAAACAAAAATGACAAAATCATGTTAATTTCAAAACACTACGTAACAAAGTGACAACACTAATCAACAGAGATAAGAAGTCATATTATTCCCAGCTTCAACTCCAGCATACAATCAACCCCAGTACATTTTGGCACTCCATATCTTCTCTACTTAGCCCTGGAAGAAATAGACAGCACACCCTATCACCAGATACCTCTCCATCACAAATAGCCAAAAACTTTAACAAGCACTTCATAAAATCAATTTCAGACTTATTAACTAACACCCCTAATGCTGGACCCACATACCTTTTAACCTATTCAGACACCAACCACAGGCCATCAACTACTTCTAACCCTGTCATAACTAACCCCCCTACTCAACAAAATGTCACACAAACCCCATTCTCATTTCAGCCCATACCCACTGACACCATTAAGAAAATGCTACAAAAACTAAAACCCTGCTCTACCTCAGCTGATAATCTCCCCCCATACTACCTCAAACTGGCTGCTAACTCAGTCGCCTACTCAATCAATATCCTTATAAATAGGTCTTTATCTGAATCAGAAGTATCTACCATATGGAAACAATCTCACATCACCCCCATCCACAAAGGAGGCAACTCTTTTGATCCATCCAATTTCTGTCCTATATCCATCTTGTCACCCATATCCAAAATTCTGGAGAGAGGTAGCCATCATCAGGTAATCCAATATCTATTGCAAAAAACCAAAACCCAATATGGCTTCTGACCTAGCCACAGCACAGCTACAGCCCTATTATCTTTTACAGACACTGTGAACAAGGCCAGAGATGCAGGATGCTATACAGCCTCAGTATTCCTTGATCTCTCCAAGGCCTTTGACACAGTGTCTCACCCTTTACTTTTAAACACACTGTCTAACCTAGGCTTCTCACATAACACAATAAAATGATTTCAGAGCTACATCAGAGATTGTAAACAAGCAGTGAAATGGTCCAATGAACTCTCACCCTTCCTCCACAACCCTACTGGAGCCCCCCAAGGCTCCATCCTAGAACCCCTACTCTTCAACATTTTCACAAACAACCTTCACACTGCCTCTCACCCTGGGACCCTCATTCAGTAAGCTGATGATTCCACCATAATCTGCACTGCTCGAGCACTACCAGAACTACTTTCAAAAACTCAACAGTACTTTACTGCAGTCAAATCCTGGCAAAGAAATGCCAAACTCTTTCTTAATCCAAAGAAGACAAAACTAGTACTCTTTCATCCCAGAAATACTTCCCCTGTCACTGATAATTTCAACATCCTTGCATCTGACAACACTGTCATTGAAATAGTGCAGGAAACCAAACTTCTAGGTGTTATCATTGACAATAAACGTTCATTTGACCCCTATATACAGCAAAATATAAAGAAAACGCATCAAAAACTGGAACTCTTATATAGAAACAAACATTTCTTTACTGCAGCAACCAAAACTACCATTGCAAAAATGTTTTTACTTCCCTCCCTTCTTTATGGTGTCCCTATCTTAACTAGCTTACAAAATGTTACCCTAAGCAAGTTGGAACAGTGCTACAATAAAATTGCAGAGTTTGCCACAAACTCTAAATATCACACATACCACTGTAAACCACTCCTAGAATTAAACTGGCTTGAACTCCACAACCAACTTGCCTTTATTCAGCTATCCACCTTACACAACCTTATTTTCAAGCTTACTGCCTACCCTGCACTAACCAGTCTAGTCGCACCTTACACACCAAATCGATCTTTTGGGGCGGCACAGTGGTGCAGCGGTTAACGTTGTTGCCTCACAGCAAGAGGTTCACCGGTTCGATTCTCGGCTGGGGTGCCTTCTGTGTGGAGTTTGCATGTTCTCCCTGTGTTCGCGTGGGTTTCCTCCGGGTACTCCGGTTTCCTCCCACATTCCAAAGACATGCATCTGGAGCATTTCTCCCCGGGCCTCCGCTGAAAACAGGCTCCGAGGAACCTAGTCGGACTTTCCCGGTCAACAAATGATAAATAAAATAAAATAAATAAAATAAAATCTTTACGATCAGAATACAAAAATTTCTTAGTTATCTTAAAACCCACAAGAAACTCTGGTCACTCTCTGTATTCATACTATGTCTCTATACTTTGGAATTCACCCTCTTTAAAAAATCATCTCAAAAATACATTGCTCTGCTCCTGCATAAAGCCTGCCTAATGCTCAGGTCTTCCTCTTTCTGTCACATTTCAATTCCTCACAGACTGCAAGATCCTAAGGCTCTTCTAACTCCTTCTCTGCTCCTACACCATATCCTTAAGCTATTGCTCAGGCTTTATTGCTTCTATTCCTCTTAACTCTCTCGCACTATCTGTATCACTAACTTTCTGGCTGCTATTTTCCTAACTGAAACTAGCATTCTATTTTGATTACAGTCAATGTCACACAATGCACTACCTACGTACTACTTTTTTGGACAATGTCTACATCATGTATGTTGAGAGTGACTATCACTGTCTGTGGTGTTTTAACTGTATAGAATTGTCTACATGTGTAGCAATATATTTCAACATCTTGTAGCAGTCTGTTCTTTCAACTTATTTTTTGTATAGTATTTCTAATGTAATTTGTATTGTATTCTATTATATTGTACTGTATGTGGAGCTTTTCTCCCCGGGCCTCTGATAAAAATGGGTTCTGTAGACCCAGTCTGACCACCCCAGTAAACAAATGTCAAATCAAATCAAATAAATAAATGTGCCAGAGCTGAAAGGAATAGAATCTCCACAGCAGCTGTTTTTTTTTTTACTTTTTAAAGTCTGACACGAGAGAGTAGAATTCTCATAACAGCTTTCTCTGACTTTTAAAAAAATCTGTTATAAAAGCAGGTTCTGAGTCAAAGTAGTACAGTTGCAGTAGTAATTCAGTAGCTGTCATAGTTGTCAGTTGTTGTTTTCCAGATCAGTAGTTATCACTCAGTTTTTCGCAGATGTTCAGCAGAAACAGTAGGAGTTGCTATTCCAGTCACTGAGGACCAGACAACAGACTGAATTGTGGACATATATTCTTATTTTGCATTGTAGAAGTAAGAGTATCATCTTACCTTGCTGAGTTAATTAGATTAGACAGGGACAGTTAATCTTTAGACAGTTAGGGAACTACAGTTAGATAGGTAGAGTTTTTCTACAATCAGTGTGAAACCTATCCTACAGTGTTATTTTCATAATTCCTGTGTGTAAAACTCTGTGGTTTATTGGAATCCATTATTCAGTGTATATATGTTTTAAATCATTTTATGTATTAATATTTTACTACCTTTTATTGTGGCTGGTTATTTAGAAAGTACTTTTCATAGGATCATAGAAGGTTACTAGGCTAATAGCCCTGGGGTACTTACAAGCCTAGACAAGAGTTTAGGCCCCAAAAAGTAACCTCAGTCAGCACCTGTTGCCCCTGTCAATAAGGGCAAAAGGTGGAACTCCTGGGACAAATTTATGGCCTCCCATCCACTCATCAAGATTGCATTTTAAGAGGGCCAGTGAGGTACTCTGACATGTATGGGAAGTCTATTTCAGACATGTGGCAGCCTCTGGCAGACAAACCTGTCTCTCCAGCAGGTTTTGTTGATGTTGCATATTAGATTTAGGTCTATTGAGTGGGTAATGCACGAGGAGTTAGAATTACGGATATGGAGCATCTAGTAGGGCAGGGCCTGATATTGCCTTTAGGTGAGACACAGATCACCTCTGAGCAATCTGTATGATACCAAGTAGAGTGATTGTGATTTAAGCCTGTCCACATAGGATATGTGTTGGAGGTCATGGGTTCACTTTGTGAGATATTTCTGTAGCCTTTCCAGTTGATGCAGGTATTTGGAGAGGTACACACCAAATGGGGCATTATATTTAATCATAGGTCTAATAAGGGAGGAGTACAGAGAAGTAATAACCTCCTATTTTCTGGATGCAGTCCCTCTGCTTATAAGATGAACCAAGTAAAAGGCTTTTCTGACCACAGCTGCAACATGATGGTCGAATGTGAGGTTGTTGTCAACCTGAGTACCTATTGTGATAACACCAGGACCACTCCAAAAAGCCTTACTGCTTAGATTACATGCTACCATTTATATCAGTATTTATTTTATCTAATATAACTGAACACCCCTTTTGAAGGGTATTGTGGTATCAGAGTAGTGGCAGCAGTTACCTTGTAATTTGGGAAAGAGGACATAGCAGGTAAATCTGTGCAAGCTTTCCAAAGAGTGTTTGTATATGTGAATATCAAATATTTAACAGTGAGTGTGTCAAATACCTAGAACTGGGACACAGTGCTCTGCAGTGGTTAGTGTGAGGACTCATTTGGGAACTTAGAGTGAAGCATATAGTCCAGTCCCAGATTTGGAGCCTGTTCTGGGGTACTCTTAGGGGAAATTGTGTATGTCTATTGTGATGCTTCCTTACCAGAGACAGTGATGAGCATTGAGGCTCCTTAGTTACTGTCCCAGGTTTAAGTGGGGTCATCACAACCATAATAATTATATCCCTGAATTTCTGAGTTCCTTATTTTCTTTGCCAATGGCTCTAAATATAAAGCCAGAGAGGAAGAAACAAAGGAGAAAATGTACACCCCTCCCTTGCTCTCTGTTCAGATGCAATGTGTCAGAGAGGAATCCTCCCACATTAATTTTTGTCTGATCCCTCATAAACTTTCTTAATTAACTTCATTAATATCAGAGAATATAAATGACTGCATTGCCCTACTCATAAAATCCCAACTTACTCTGCTGAATGCTTTCCCTGCATCAAGACACAGCAACAGCAGTATTTCCTTACATTCTGCTTCCCTCTGGATCATCATTGTTATATTAATGCTGCGATATGTTTGCCTCCCCTCCACAAAACCACACTGATCCATGTCTATCAATGTTGGCATCATCTTTCCCATTCTTTTAGCCATTATAGACATAAATACTTTATAATCAGGGTTTAAAACTGACATGGGTTTATACAAACTTCTGTCTGATAGCTTTTATAGCCACTACAGCTTTCTTAAAGGATGTTGGTCATTCCCTTTCTTTTAAAATACTGGTAAACAAAACCTTCCAGATCTTTATCACTTCATTGTCACCTAGCTTCTAAACTTACACAGGAATACCACCTATTCCTGGAGACTTTCCTGCACATTGATCGTAAACCACCATTTTGATCGCATCTCCTCCTATCTTAACTGTTAACTGCTGAGTCTCATCTACCTCTAATCTTGGTATGCCCAAGTTTTCTATAAATATTTCCATTTGTGCTCTTTCTTGATTGCCACATTTCTCTTTCATATACAAATTTTCATAGAATTTAGGAAACATCTCTTAACACCTCAACATCATCTCTGCTTATTTTTCATTATAAGTTCCCTAAGTTTGGCAACAAGCTTTTCTACTTTCTGTTGCCTAAGGTGCTGCATATTACCCAGATACTCCCTTATTTTCTCTTTAGCACGTGGCAGCTGTGTCTGTTCTTGTTCTGTGCAATTCCCCTTTTTCTGCAATACTTTAACCTTTGTCAGTACCTTTAGATAATTCATGTTATTTTCTTAACCATACCTCTTTTTTTCTTTTATTTCTACCCTATTTTTTTAAACTCCACTCTCATTTTATCCCAGTTAGTTGTTATAACTGCTAAACAAATTTATCTCTTCCCTAATAACTCTCAAATAACTTCCACTACCCATTCCTTAAATGGTTTGCTACACAAATGAAAAAGCTTTGTGTTTTGGCTCAACTTTCATCACAAATTATATACCAAAAATAGTGATCTGAAAAAAAAAAAAATAAATAAATAAAACATCTTTTCTTGCAAGTAGGCAAGCCCGCTCACACCCCAAAATTATATACACCAACTCCACAGTCACACAACAGAAGAAAAAAAAAACATACTGTTTGCTTGCAAAATACATTAGACAGCAAAGAAACTCACCATGATGAAACACAGTTGCACTAAAGATACATAACGGCAGAATCAGGTATGCCTCCTTCAGTTCCTCCCTTTTTAATAGGTAGGTGGGGAAGTGCCAGTGTCTTATTTTTACTTCAATATCCAGCATTTTTATCTTAGTTGCTATTGGGGCATGATCTGAAATGGTTATTGAATGTGTGTTGAAGCTTTCAACTAAATGAACATGCTCCTATTAAATCTAATTTCTGTCTGATCTAGCCCAGTTATTGTACCTTGAGGAATAGTATGTAAATTCTTTCTGATTTCCTACTACTAAATTCATGTCTTATATACCAAATATTTTCATAAATCTCCTTAGAAATCTACCAGCTTTTGTTATATTTTCCCTTCTAGGTCCCCAGATACATCCTCATTGTTGCAAATCAAATTCCTGTCCCCACCTATAAGTAATATTCCATAATGTAAGCTGATTATTTCTTCCAAAATATTCTTAAGCTCCATAACAGCACTTTTAGGTGGAATATAAATACATGCCAGTGTAATACTTCTCCCTTTCTAGTAGCCCCTTACTACTACATATCGACCATTATTATCTTTTTCCCTCTTCTATCACTATTGGAGGTCCTCCAGCAATTACTATAAATACTCTCCTTTTCCTTTGTCCTTGATACTCTGTTAAATATCCATCATGAAATCCTTTCTTTATCATACTCGCATCTTTCCACATGTGTCTCCTGTAGCATTTCTAGTTGAACTTTGCATTTCTTAATATAATTCAGTACACTTGCCTTTTTGCCTATACCTGTGAGGGCATTCACATTCCAAAATAATATGGACAGAGTAGCTATTATGATAAGAAGTTATTATTCCCACCTATTATATATGCCAGCTTTTTTAAATGCCTATTTCCAAATTTTGTGTTACATGCACCCACTAAGGTTTGGCAGGTTGATCTTTTATACAGTTGTTTCTTGTCATCCATTTGGACCTATGTCACATTTTACAAGACTTTTTATTTTAATGAAAACCCTCAAACAAAAAAAAATTAAACACCCCAGAATATCCTATCACCTATTAGCTTGAAGCAAACACTCAAAACTACCTACATCTTCAAATAATGAAGTTTAACCCTCCTGATAGGAGCAATTGTACCAAAATGTGAACTGTAACCACAGCCAATACCTAACATAAAATTAAGGTTATCCATGCTAAGATGCATGTTACAGTCTGTGCTCCTACTTACACTAATTGCTGTCTGTTCTTATCTTATCTTTACTCCCTTCCCAGATGTGAAAAGTAGCTTGCATGCTTTCATAAAACGTTAACCTTTAGCTTTAAAACTGCTCTGGCTTTTAATTGCCTGCCCCTATAGTCAGACTGTCTCTGTAAAAAAATAAAATTTACAGCTGCTTTCAGCTGCAGATTTCTCTATTCGCACTGAACATTTATTTGTTAAATTAAAACTTTTCAGTATAGTCAGTGTTCTCTTATTTATTTGCTTAAACAATGAAAAAATGTTATTACATTAAGTCAAGGACCTTAATCCATGAATTCACCAATGCAAAAGTAAGAGCAAACATATCAACTCTAAATATATTGTAATCTGTGTACTTTTACACCCCATCCCCCACTTCAACAAGAAGAACCCAACCCAAGACTACAGCATATTAATTTGAACATGCTTTCATCCAGCCTTTCTTCTTTTTTACATTGTAATGCCTAAAATTCTTAAAACTAAGAAAAAAGAAAAAGGTACTTGTTTACTTCAGTATGTTTATCACACACAACAATAACTGAAAATGCTTTACTATATAACATGCAATTTAATTAATGAATTGTTATACAAATACTATTAAACACAAAAACTACTTTACTTACAGTTACCTTTTCCCTTCTCCTAATTCTCCTTCCAAACATTTATGACGTGGAGTATATACTTTTTAATCCTCCACAAGTTTAACAAAGTCAACAAGAAACCATGTGCAAGCATAGAGGCAGCTGTATCCACCAGGAAGAAGTACAGAACTCAAAAAACAAGCCACACTGGTGGAATCACAAAATCAATAGGCTGTATAATAGGAGGAAGAAAATCATGGCAAAAATTAGGAGGTGCAGCACCCAGTAGGATAAAAGCACACTCATCAAACTAAATAACTCAGAGGACAAATAAAGTCAACCAAAGCCAAATATGAGGTAGATTTAGTCTCCTAAGCCAAGGACAACCACAAAGCATTCTTTAACTAGTCCGCAACCTCAAAAGCAATACACAACTGTATTCAGAGCTCATTGTAAATGGAGCACCTATACTGAGCCAGAAGATATAGCAAACCTCGTGGCTGATAAATTCAGCTCCAACTTTACCCATTTCTCCCCCTCAACCTTCTCTCAGGACATATCATCAAATATAACTCCACCTACTATCTCTATAGAATAGGTCCTTAATGCTTTCTCTCTAAGACCAGTAATACTACATCAATGGGCCCAGATAATATCCCAGGATACCTTCTAAATAGCGTCAGGGCCTCTGAAATTACTATTAAACTGTAGTCTCAAAACAGGCTTTGTGCCTCATGAATGAAGAATGGCAACAGTCATCCCTCTGCACAATGGTGGGCCATCTACAGACCCTGGAAACTACAGACCAATAAGTCCCACTAGTCTCATATGTAAAGCCATGGAAAGAATTATCATGGAGATGATCAATAGAGATATAGAGTAAACCTCCAGACATTGGACCCAACCCAGTTTGTTTTCGTCAAGGGCAGACCAGGCCTACTTAATCTGGTGGATTTCTTTGACAAGGTCACCAAAGCAATGGGTGAGGGCAAAATCATTCACACTGCCTTCCTTGACCTGGCCAAGGCATTTGACACAATACCCAACTCGGGCATTGTTGACAAACTCAAGAGGTTAGGTAAAAACACATATGTTGCCTGGTGGATAGCCAACTGGCTCACAGACAGGACCCAGGAAGTTAGGATTGAAGAGTCCACCTCTACAAAGAGGCCAGTCACAAGTGGAGTCCCTCAAGGATCAGTCCTTGGTTTTTGGCATTTACTTCTCAGAATTCCAGGACAATGTCAGTGGTCTCTCTGTCTGACTAAATTTGCAAATTATTGCAAATCAGGAGCTGTCATTGAATCTCACACTGACACAAATATTTTCCAGGAGGGGTGACACAGACAAACAACTGGTGTCAGGGCTATCCCAAAGGATGCATAATAATATCCTTTGGGAAGTCATCCATCCCTGGTAAATATCATATTGACAACACACCCCTTAGAGTTGACCCACTAGTCAGGAACTTAGGGACACAAACAAACAGTAATTTATACTTGACCATCACGTTTCGACAATGGTGAGGAAATAATTTTATGCTGAGAAACTTGTAAAGAAAGGTGTGGCATCTAAGTCCAAGGAAGCCATTGTTTCACTGTATTCCAATTCATCAGACCTATCACTGAGTACAATGACCCCTTTGGTACTTACCTAACCAGGCATATCCAACAATTAGAATGTCCACAGAGGTTCTTCACTAAAAGAATACACAGCATAAGTATAACGTCCTTTGCAGACCACCTCATGGTCCTGTCCCTGTATTCTGTCTCCTACAGGCTTTTGAGGGGAGATATGTGCTTGGCATAGAGGGCATTGTCAGACCTCCTGCATATCCACAAAACAAACAACACCAGAATTACTCATTTAAAGACTTAAACCTTGCATGTGATATAAATAGGACCTGCTGGAGAGCTAGGTATATATCCCAGAGACTACCATGTCTATGGAACAGGCTCCCCATCCATGTGTAGTAGAGTTCCTCCCTAACCCAATTCAAGTACAACTTGGAAATTGGATGGGGAACAGGAAATCCATCCCTGGTTTGGCACCTATGTCTCTAATGGACACAGACAACCTGTAAAATGTTCATCTCTAATGGCCCTACTTGTAAATGTTTCATCTCCCAAATCCCTGCTTACACTTATCAAGGGTATCAGAACTTGTCTAAGATTGGGGATGCATGGCTAGGCTTAAAACGGCCCTTGTGGTCATTAGCCTAGTAAACAGCCATGAACCTATATACAGATCTAATAGGCAGAGAAGAATTAAAGTGGGTAACAGTTTCTGCAAACAAGGCAAATCATGAGAAATTTTAATAGATGCAGGGTACAATTGACTTAACTTGGGACCAACTGAATTAAATTATAGATGAAACTGAGATCCCTAGAGACATTTTTGATTTGTTGTTGACATCTTTAAGAAAACTCAAATTACTTACTGTCAAGAGAGATGATTGTCCTTTATGAGTGCAATGATGGTTTGATACACAAAATGATAGGGTGAAATATGCTACCTGTTTGCATAATGTACTTTGTGGAATGAAATCAGGCAAGACCAACAAATTTATACTGGTTTGGGAAAGAGAACTAGGTATATCAATAACTCTACAACAATAGTGGAAATTAACTTTAGTCTCTATGGAGACTGCCAGATCTCAAAAGTATGAGTCAGCTCTGTTTGTTTAAGCATTTTTACACTCAAGACAGACTTGACAGAATGTTTCCGATAGTAAACTGAAGTTGTTAGTAATGTAATACCTGCATGCTAGATGATTTCTTTCATATATTTTGGGAATGCTCTACAGTAGATCCACTAAAATATGTCTTGTAGGAAACATGTAAACTAAGCAGGCCAGGTAAGATTCATTTTAGTACATCTCTATTTTTTTCTTAAAGAATTTTATTATTTTTTAACTAATAGCAGGATTTAATAAAATTGGATGTTAATATGATATATAATTTAGTTAGATCTTATAATTTAGGGAAAATATAATAAAACTATTTACATACAACATATACAATAAAACCTGAGATCAAGATTATAAAAGATAATTCAAGACAAAATGTAAAATTCTAGAAACAAAAACGATAATATTTAACTAGATGAAGAAAATGAGTCTATAATGGACTTGACCTTCAACCAAGGATTGTCTTAAGTTTGTTGGGCTAAAAATTTCTCTCCTTTGTTGCAGTTTCTTTGATTACTGTATATTTTAGAAGAATTATCTTCAAGTTCCTTTTAACAGTTTTTCTAGTTACCACAAGTATTGTCCAAGTTAGATACAAGTAGTCTTTTTTATATTTGCTGTGTCTAGAATATTAAAGAGAACCATTTCTTTTTTGTAAAATAAAGTTCTCATTCTATAAAGCCCTAAAAAATTCTTGAACTTTTGACCAAAAATTCCTTACCTTATTACAATCATAAAACACGTGACCAATTGGCCTTTATATGATTTTTACATATGTAACATTCAATATTTGTTTCCTTTCTCATTTTAGCAAATCTTTCAGGGGTTATAAATGCTCTAAAAAATTCCAAGTAAAGATACTCCAATAAAGTGTCCAGAAAGAAAAGGAATCTTGCTAAAACATATAAAAAGCCAATTAGCAGAAAATGGAAACAAGTGCTCTGTCCTACAACTGATGATGAAAAACTAATAATGTTTTACATGCAAGGTCTAGAACTTGTTAAAAGAGGGAAGGCTTTGAGTCTCAGAGAAGACTATAGCAAAATGGACTCCTTGGATTTTGAATGTAATTTTGTACTACAACACTGATGGCTAATGCAGTTGAGCTTCCAGATGTTGGCAGTTAATGTAAATAATAAGTTTATGGAAAAGTGTTTGGATTTCAGAACTGTTCTTTCTTATGTAGCTTATTGTAAATGCTTGATAATACAATTCTGAATAACTATCTGACATGCTAAAAAAGTGTTGTTCAAATGTGCCCATATATTACTTGCAGTTTATATGACTGTATGAGCTGTGTAAATGTTACTCCCTGTGAATTAAGTGGCTGACTGTTAAAAAAACGTAGATAAGCACTTAATTAAAAAAAAATCATTTTCCTTATTGCCATGCTGGCCTATTCACAGCTGTCCATAAATTTTCAGGCAGACCCAATTTACATCACTACATGCAGTGAATACAGAATTATTGTGATGATTAATGAATTCTGCAGTTTACCAGTACTAAGTGCAGTTCCAGCTGTGACATATTCAAAGACCTAGGTGCCTTTAGCACATCACTGAACTATTCTATTAACTTACGTAGTCTTTCCTTGTTAATAACAGAGTCACATATCTCCTTCCTTAAAACATATTTATCTTGCTAGCATGAAGCTCATACTACAGTAAGCTGTCTGTGATTCTCTTCAAGAGGGCTTCATCATACCTACATAGTAAGCATCTCCAGAAGAATTATGTTCTTTGCCTTTTGTCAAACAGCAGATGTCAATATAAAATTATCTTTGTGAACTGGTAGTCAAGAACTCTTTAAAAATGATTCTTTCACTCTAAAGGTGTATTTTTGCCCTGTTTAACTTTGCACCTCTTGTTATTAGGGGTGTAAAAATGTCCTCTCACCATGAATACAGATATTGTGCAGTAGCAGAGAGTGAATGTATTATCACTTTACATTTCAATATCTAGGCACATGTCCTGTTTTTCCCATTTTTTAGCTTTTCCTGATGTGCAACAAAAATGGGATTTGCATCAATTCATTGAAATCAACTCTATTCAAACTCTTTTTCATGGAACACAATCAATCACAAACATTTCTAATTGAACAGAGTAGAAATGTTTCAAATAATTTTTTTTGATGTTTTTTTTTTTTTTTTTTTTGCAGGGAAGCAAGCCCCCCTGCACCACATGTAGAAGACTTTGCCTTCCACACTCCACTAATTTGAATATCAAGATTACATAATACCGAGGAAAAGGGAACCTTGCTTCTGCTAGTAATTAGCGAACACAGAGAAATACCACACTTTGGCATGCATTTTATTCAATTACTGTAATTAAAATAAAATGCATTCAATCACTGAATACTTCGATGAACTACCATGGCTCCTAAAATGAATGATTCTGTATAAATCATTACCTTGTATGACCAGTAAACATTTTCTTTTATGAAGATCTCTTTATATAGCTTTATATAAAAAGTTCATATATAAATCACTCAGTCTCTTGTTACAAGAAAATGGTTACCTTATAAGTTATATTTTGTATATTTGTTTCACATGCAAAACACATACTGCCTAACTTGTCCCTGTATATATTATTACTTTGTTATTACTTGTTAAACTGGTGCTCCACTCTAGTTTATTATAGCCAAACGATTGCAGCTCTTTATTTGCAGTCTTGATGTCTCTCTGTCCCACTCAGTTATAATCATTGCCTCACTCTTCACCCAGCTAGGACTTCTTTATTTCCACATTTCTCTCTGCCCCCTGTTATATTCAACAGATGCTATCATTTATCCCTTGCCACTCATCCTCGACTGTGGCTGTTAACAGTATCTCTACCCCATATTTTTCCCCTTTAATCCCTTGTTACTGCATTCGTACCTCCACCCATTTGTGTCTCTGCACCCCCCTTTTCTACTAGTATATTGCTGCTGTTTCTCTTTTTCACTGCTACCTTCTTGAGTGCCTCTCAGCTTTTTCCAGCTTTACCCTGACTTACCTTCTCTTCACTGATTGTTTCTGTTGAAGTTACTCTGCAAGGGGTCTGCCCTGCTCTATTCACCCCCATTTCACTCTGGGCTCACTCCACTGCCCTACCCTACCCCATTCCCACCCCAACTTCAATAACATTTACACTTCCATAGGCTCCACCCTTCCTATCTCCCTCCCAATTAGATACACTTACAGCACTTCAGTGATTCTCCCATCACTGAAGCCCAACTAATACACAGTTTACTTTTACAAACAGATTACCCCTCCAATTCCTAAAAGAATCTCTAGCATGATGCACTCCCTAAAACTGCCTTACTATTAGCATCCTTATAGCACCACTTTTCTGTCTATCCCAAGCCACCTGCTTTCCTAATATCCTCCACTCCCCAAGAATAGTGTCTCCCACTTTCTCCAGTACACCCCACCCAACCAAGAACAGCTTCTCCAATATCTCACCTTCCTTATTCAACAACTATACCTGTCATCTAACTAAGTTAAGACTATTCATCTCCACTATCAAACTAAAAGTAATTCATTCTCCCTCCTACTCAACAATTAATCTTCCTTACACATCACTACCAGGCCCTCTCACTATGTGGTGACATTCACCCTAGATCTAGACCTTGTACCTCTTCAGCCCCCAATTTCCCTTCCAATACTAAAAACCTGTGCATATTAATGTATGCAGTATTTGTAACAAAACCACCAAATTCCATGCCTGGCTGTCACATTATTCTCCAAATATTGTGGCACTCAGAGACCTGGTTAAAAAACTGCATATATCTAACACTGAAATAATCCCACCAGGATATAACATCCTTAGAAATGTCCAGCTCCACAAAAAATGTGTAGGTGTAGTTCTAATTTATTGTGACACCTTAACTATAACCCCCTATGACAAACATTTACCAACATTTGGTAATGTGGAGCTATTACTGGTAAACCTGCATATCAACAGCAGAAACCAAATATGTATTGCCATACTTTATATCCCCTCCCCAGGTCAAAATATATCTACCCTAGAAGATCTACTGTCCTGGACAACCCTCAATATAACAAATGAAACCATTATCCTAGGTGATATTATTGGCAAATTCTCATTCCCACTCCCCACTAAATAGCATGAATCTATATAAATGTACTCAACTTATCTCTGACCCCACATGCATAGTAAATAGACAAACAGAGTCAACCCCAGACAGGATACTAGTCTCTCATCTGCAAAAATTCTCCAAGTCAGGTACGCTTCCAAATACCTTCAGCAATCATTTACCAGCCTACACACATAGAACCCATACACAAGCAGACAAACTACATATACTACCCTCAACCAGGAATCTCACCCATTTTAATCAACAAACCTTTCTGGATACTCTAAAATCCCTCTACTGGTACCCTATCAAAAGTCTACCTTTAGATGAAGCAGTTAACTACTTTCATCCCTTCCATAAAAAAGGAGTGCTTTATACATGAGCTGACAGTGTTTACTGTGGCTACTTCCTTCTGGGATGCTATTCTGTATTTGGATTTACTGCTGGGTTTTTTTTGTTGTTGTTTTAGTTCCATCCCCATGTTTATTCTTGGATTTACAGTTAACTACTTCAACAAACTCTTTCTTGATACTCTTAACAGTCTCGCCCCTATACGTACCAAACAAACTAAGTGTAATCATGCCCCTTGGCTAACTAAACAGCTGCTCACTACTAGGGATAAAGCAAGGAAAGAATGGCTTAGGAATAAAATCCCACAAAATTAACTTAAATAAATGCAACTATGCAACATAACCAAAAGCAGGTAGTCAATGACAAAAATAAACTATGTCTCCATAAATCTTTCCACCTAACATAACGCCAATATGTTCTGGAAGTCTGTTTCCTTGCTTCTTAATCTTGGGACCCAGTACAAACCCTCCTCTTCAACTGATAAAGACCTACAAGATATTGCCCAAGCTTTCAATATTCACTTTACTTATACTATCCAAAAACTCATACATGATTTTTCTTCAAAAACCAATACAGGAACCAATTTAAATAGTAACAACAATAACTTCTCTAACCATCACTCAAATCCAAACTCCCTCTACAATAATTGCAACTCAAATAATACCCCATCCATTCCTCCTTTTAATATTCAACCTGCACCCACCTCTTTAGTGCACAAACTGCTTTCAAAACTGAAGTAATGCTCTCCCTCTTCAGATGGCCTCCCAGCAGAATATCTAAAAATTGCAGCAGACTCTATACCTCTCCTTATAAGCATTCTCATCAATCGATCTATCACCGAGTCATACATCCCACAACTCTGGAAAAACTCTATTATTACTCCCCGACACAAATGTGGTAACACCAGTGAGCTATCTAACTACCAGCCCATCTCTCTACATTCTCTGCTCTCTAAACTCCTAGAAAAATGTATCCATTCTTAACTACTAAAACATCTTACAGACAATAACTTACTTGCACCCACCAAACACGGTTTTCGTCCTGCACACAGCACAAATACAGCCTTACTTTCATTTACCAACACTGTTAACAAAGCTCTTGATACTGGCCTACTTACAACAGTTATACTACTCAACCTATCAAAAGCTTATGATACAGATTCCCACTCTAAGCTACTTCTACAACATGAGACCATAAACTTCTCCCCTCACACCCTAACCTGATTCCATAGCTATCTTAATAACAGAAAACAATCAGGTGGCAAAGCAAACAATCTGAATATCTAAATAACAACACTGGAGTTCCCCAAGGGTCTATCCTTGGGCCTTTGCTTTTTAATATATTTATTAACAATCTCCAAAAAGCATCCCTGTGTAGTACACTTATCTGATCTTGTAAAGTCAATCCAAACTCATTCACTGCCATCGAACCCTGGCTCACAGAGGCCCAGCTGTTACTGAATCCCAAAACCTAAACACCTAACCCCTCACCTAAACACACTGTTCAAACTCAGCCTCTCCACAGGCAACATACCCATAGAGTGGCACACAGCAATGGTTATTCTGCTCCACAAAGGTGGAGCCACAACAGACCCTGGGAACTATCGCCCTATAAGCCTGACTAGCTTGGTCTGCAAGGCTATGGAGTGCATCATCATGGAACTCATTAACAGAGACACTGGGAACCTCCAAACACTGGACCCTACCCAGTTTGGCTTTGTTAAGGACAGATCATGCCTCCTAAACCTGGTAGACTTCTTTGAGACACTTACCAAGGCTATAGACGAGGGAAAGGTGGTACACACAGCCTACCTAGACCTCGCAAAGACCTTCAACACCATTCCCCATTCTGGTATTATAGACAAGCTCACCAGCCTGAACATAAACCCCTATGTCACAAGGTGGGTTGCGAATTGGCTCACGGACAGAACCCACATGGTGAGAGTTACAGGAGCTAGGTCTGTCTCTAAACCAGTTATAAGTGGTGTTCTCCAGGGGTCGGTCCTAGGACCCCTCCTGTTCGGCATATAATTCTCAGGAGGTACAGGCAAGCACAGGAGGACTATGGCTAACCAAGTATGCAGACAACTGCAAACTAGGGTCTATAACTGACTTCCCCTGGCTGACACAGACATCCTCCAAAAGGGTCTCACTGAGACGAATACCTGGTGTCAGAATCATGGCCTCAAGCTAAATGCCAAAAAGTGCATAGTCATCCCCTTTGTAAAAAACAAAGTACCCACAAACTACCACATAGGTGGTAGTCCCCTAAATAAGTAAGATGTAATAAGGGATCTGGGGATCCAAGTAGATAATAAACTCACCTTTGATAATAGCATTGCCAAAGTGGTTTGAAAATCCTTCTATGTGGCCCACCTAATCACAAAAGGGTTCACATCCAGATCAAAAGAGGTCATTATGCCCCTCTACTCATCACTCATCAGACCCATCATAGAGTAAAATGCCCCATTTGAGATGTACCTTACAAGACACCTGCAACAGCTGGAAAGACCACAGAAGTACCTCACCAAGAAGATCAATGGCCTCAAACAGATGCCTATGCAGCCCAGCTGAAGAAAGTCCAGTTGTACTCGGTTGCATACCGCATACTCAGAGGTGATCTCTGCCTGACATACAAGGCGATGTCCAACCCAGAATTGATGGACATGCTCCACCTAAAGAAAACCTTATCCCCTCGAGCCACATGCTTTAGGGATCTAAACCTCACCACAACAATAAACAGGATACACTGGAGGGATAGATTCCTGTCCCAGAGACTTTCCATGCTTTGGAACAAGAACCCAATCTACATTAGGCAGAGCTCCTCGCTAACACTCTTCAAAAGAAACCTTGACGAATGGATGGGAAACAAAGTTTACCCCCGGGGATCACTTCAGTGGCTCTGCTGGACAGAGGCACAGGGAACTAATCTAAGGGGGCGGCAAAAGCCAACACATTCTAGCTAGGCTTATAAATGCCTTTGGGCAGATAGGTTCATAGGTGGGTACTAGGCTATGTACCTAAAAGATCAAAACTGTTGCTCTTCTCATCCAAACCCCTTCTAGACTTAAAAAATTTCTCACAAAATGATACAGAACTTGAAATTGTAAAGAACGCTAAACTACTTGGCATCACTATTGATGACAAACTTACGTCTGAAGAACACATACTCGGCACAATCAAAAAGACCCATTTTAAGCTTGGTAAGCTCTATAGGCACACACTCTACTTGGACAAAGCCAAACTAATACTAGCAAACAGTCTACTTCTCCCTTTTTTTTCTGTATGGTAGCCCCATCTTTACTAACCTACACACATCCCTTGTGAATAAACTACAGTCATGCTACTATAAGATAGTTAAGTTTGTCTCCAATATGCCAGCTCGCACACACCACTGCCTAGCCATCAGACCTATAAACTGGCTTGATTTTCCCCATTATCTACAATTTACCCAGCTTACTCTTAACCACAGATTGCTTTATAACCCTAAATACTGCCCATCCCTTCAAACAATAATGCAAACTTAAATCCCAAATCGTAACCTTAGGTCTTCCAAAAAACAACTCCTAGCTGTAACTAAACCAAACAAAACAGCCAGACAATGCCTTTATTCCCATGCAGTTGCTAAACCCCTCACTCTATCACTCAACTAGACTCTATAGTAACTTTCAAAAAAACACTGAAAGAACTATACCTCAATAACCAAGGCTGCTACTATACTAACATGAGTAAACCACCTTAAATTATCATTTGCTACTTACCCTAACAACATCATTTTTTCCTCATAATACTTGATCCTTTTTCCTGTATGAAAGTCTCCGTTTCCCCTCTAGCTTACTATTTAATTTAACTTTTACAATCCATAAAATATTTCATGTAATGTTTCATACATAAATTTGTTAGTCCAAAGCATGCTGTTTGAAAAGTTCTAACTGGTGCATGTCAGTCTTATGTCAATGTTCTTCCTTAGTTGTAACTCTGTTACAGTTAAGAATGGCTGATTCCAAAATTTAAGCATGTCAACAATTGTTTGGAGCTTTTATTTGTACATTTTTTTCTTCTTTTTAATATATTTTGTAATATATAAACTTAATAATAAAATTGTCTGTAACTGCGGAGCTTTTCTCCCCGGGCCTCCGCCGAAAATGGGACTTTTGGCCCAGTGGACTTTCCTGGTCAACAAATGTCAATTAATAAATAAATAAATACTAATCAGTACCTTTTTAAAAATGTATAATGCCTATAATAGATTCTTTGTATACAAAACATCATTTTGTAACTTGTTTTTAATATAGTTTCTGACTAATCCCTTTGATACACAAAGGCACTTCTTTAATAGCCTTTATTCATTATACATATACTAGCTACACAAGCAGATTTTATATTCATTTAGTCACCCACTGTGCCATTTTTATTATATTTTATTTCCATCTCATTAATTTTGCAGTCTGTACCTTTAAAAAATTGTCTGCACACATGGGACAGATTATCTGCCAGTTTGTTGTGTCAAGATAATTTGCATTTGCACTTTGATAAACTAAAGAAGTACTCAAAGCTAGGGATAAACGGCTCTGTTCCTGTCTACCTGCTGTGATAGCAGGCCTCCATCATATTATTCAACCAAATCAATATAGGCTTTTAATTTTTTAAATTTTTTAAATTATTTAGCATTTGTTTACCAGGAAGGTCCAACTTGGAACAAAGCCAATTTTCAGCAGAGGCCCGGGGGAAAAACACTCTAGACATGTCTTTGTAATGTGGGAGGAAACCGGAGTACCCAGAGAAAAAACACACGAATGCAGGGAGAACATGCAGACTCTACACAGAAGGTACTCCAACCGAGAATCAAACGGCAAAACCTCTTGCTGTGAGGTAACAATGCTACCGCTGCACCACTGCACCGAAAATAATTGCCTATGACACAATAATACTGCAAGCTATCAGTGCCACAGAGGAGAAAAAAAAATCAATTCCAGTGATTAGCTTGCATACATCAAAAGCC
Source organism: Protopterus annectens (assembly GCF_019279795.1). Taxonomy (NCBI): domain Eukaryota; kingdom Metazoa; phylum Chordata; order Ceratodontiformes; family Protopteridae; genus Protopterus; species Protopterus annectens. The sequence goes on along the minus strand of NC_056743.1, from coordinate 139,551,805 downwards.
TTTGATCTATTAATTCAAGCTTGTAAATTTTGTTAAATGGACAAACCTTCCTGTCTTCCCTATAACAAAAGAAGTTAGGCAGAGAAACTACCTCTCACCAGCATATTTTTTTTCTGACAATAAATAACCTGCTCTTTAAGGCCTCAGCAAGAACACCTGATTTTAGAGTAGGTAATCAGGAATTATTCTAATTAGCATAAGCAAACAACTTGCATTAATAAAGAACTATATTAACAATAAGGCCACTGTGAAAGTTCTATTTAAGAAAGCTGAGAAGAATGTTGGCTATATTATAAAACTGTGCAAGTGTAAATGAATGACTGTATTAGAACAAGATAAAAACATCCAGACAAATCTGAAGTAGTCACAGAAATAAAGTTTGTGCATATACTGTAGAGCTGGCACAGATAAAAACTATCCTAGTAAATCAGGATAAAACATTAAAAAAATTGAAGGATAGAGTGCAAAATTTTATTACATTTTATTTTTTTTTTTTATCTGATAGGGAGCATTAATCTAATTAAACCATATTTTCTGCCTCAGATTACATTTCTAGTGTCTAATAGGAATGTCAACAATCAGTTGATTAAAGACAATCTAAAGCATTTTTTTTGAAACTCCTGTGCAGGGGAAGATTCCCTAGGCTCCACTCAAAGATAATATTTCAGCTCCTTGTTTTTTTGGGCATTCACTTTCATGCAAATTAATTTTATTCAAGCACCTACTTGAAATATAGTAAGCCACCACAGAAGGAAGTTGGAATATAAAAGATCGATTGAATTGCAAAAAAACAGATTGGTCTTTAGAATATATTACATTTTCTGATTCAATAAATTCCATTCTGAGAAGGTATAAGGGCTTACTAGGAATTGATAAGCAATCTGACACTAACACACCAACATATTGTTAACATTATCACCAAAACATTTCACTTTCCATCCCCCAGCTCTGTCCCTTTTTCAGGATTATACTAATTTTTTTTCATAGCTGATATCTGGGATTATAATGCCCAGAATAACTAAATTATCATTTCCAGGGAGATTTGTTACCCTTCTTTGAAATATATGCATTTTTGTAGGAAATGTTATGTTTTGTGGCTGACACTATAGAAATTAGGGCAAATAAACAACTATAGACATCATTTTTAGGGATTAAAACTGGGGGAATTATTCACTTCATTACAGTTTAATAGTGACAGGGGAAATATACTGGAGATCACCTAACCTATGAATATTTTCTTAAAGAAATTTCTTGATTCAATAAAAAATTTTAATGAGAATTAATTACTGTCCTAAGAGACTTAATCTGATACATGAATACATGAGCATAAGTCTTTGTTTGAATTGTAATAAAGAAGATATTATGCTTTGTATTTAGGAATAAAACTCATTATATATTATTCTGACTTAAAGCATGTTGTTTAGCAAAATTAGTTAAGGTCACATTTTGTAATAAAAGCAAGTCCTGTCCCTCATCTGTACAAGTACATTGAAATGTTATCTTAATAACATCTACTGGCACATAGACCTAAAAAAATCCTGTCACATCATTAAAGTATGTTTGCAAAGTCAGGATAGGTTCATTTCACGGACCACCAAAACATTTTGGACTTCAGTTTGACTGGAAGACTAGTGTATATTCCTTAATGCTCTTCAGCAAGTCGAAGATCACTGTGGTGGTAATTATAAGATCCAGGAAAAAGTCTTGCCAGCAGTTTGGGAAGAGTCATGTATTAAGCCAGACACTATCACTGTCTGGTGCAAAAGAAGTAATTATCTGTCCTACAGTGGTATGTAATAGATGAGCTGATAAAAACATCACAACAAAGACAGCAAAAAACTCAGCTCAGTGTGAGTTTCTGTTAAATGTAGAGTGTACTCAGACCACTAGAACTGCTGAATATGTAACACTCTAGAAATACGCAGTCTTACTATAATGCATTACTTCTGAGATAACCTAGTGCACCCTTATTTTTCATAAATCCTTATTTCTCAGGTGCATACAATGTTAGTCATGATTCAGAAGTCCTATAAAATTATTCCATATTAGGGTTGAAGAAATGTTTGTATGATAACACTTCATCTCTCTGATAGCAGAGTGTGCTAAGATATGATGTAACCCTTGTGTGTTTCTGTAAGTTTGACAGCAGAAATGATTTGATAAGTGAGTAGGAAATAACATTCAGGACTAACAGAAAAGGGTGCTCAGAATAAGAACGATCAGCTTGTAGCTGTAAACTAAGACAAAAATAAACAAGCATTTTCTCTTGTCAGAACAAGTTAATAACATGTACAGCAACAAATAAAATCTAATAATAATGTAATTTAGAAAGCAGTAAAGGAAGCGAGATTGATAAAATAATTTATAGGACAAATGCTGCTGCTGTTCTTCTTTCAGCTTTTCCCAGTTAGGGGTTGCCACAGTGGAACTCCGGTCCGCTACTGACTGGCAGTAGATTTTTTTGGGGTGCCGAGGTGCCAGCTCGACGCCCAACCTTCAGCGAAGGCACACCCATTCTACGCATGTCAGTCGAACGCCACTTGACCGCGGGGAGGACATGCAGATTTCACACAGAAGGCGTTCCAGCCGAGAATCAAACAGGAGAACTTCTTGCTGTGAGGCAACAACGCTACCGCTGCACCACCACGGCTTCCATAGAACAAATGCTGTAGTGGTTTCAAATCGTATATAACCAATTACAAAACATTCTTTGAAGTTCTGATGTAAAATGTAACTTATCAGATTTCAGAAATCCTCACCAGGCATTTACTAACAGTTTTGTATTGAGCCGTTTCTGAATAAATAGCATATTTTATGACGTGCATTTTCTGAAGTAATGCATTTATGATGTATATTTTCTAAAAGTAATCATATTTCTTTTATTTTAGTTATTACTTAGTAGACTTGAAATGCAAACCAAAATTATGTAGCAATGCCAAAGCTATTTAGTTTTAATGGTTGATATACTTTTTAGCCCCTAAGGTAAGACATTGCCCAGGACATAACAAAATGCAGTCCATATGAGCTAGCTTGTTTCAGCCTGTAGATATGAATTTAGTTCCAATGGTTTTCAGTTGTATACTGTATAGCTGTCGGTAAATAACTTACCAGATAAGAACTCTGGGGTGACCTATTAGAAAGGCACTGTATTTTGGACCGTTGCTCTCATGTTTGGTATTCATGCCAGAATATAGTTCATTCGTAATTTTTCAAGAAGTGTAATCAGACATCTGGTTTTGTATGGTAAGGGTAATATTAATATAACATGAAATTTCCATTAAAAAGGAGTTACAGCCAAGCAGCTGCTTTTATGAACTAGCAGTAAAAATGTGATCTTAATATATTTTAATAGGAACATCCAGAGTCACTGCTACTTTCATTAACTATTACTTTAGCTGCAAAAAGTGTCATTATTATTTTAAATGTTCTGTGGAGATCACTAAAATCGCAAACCAGCTCATAACTCTCAACCACTTAGCAAATTAATTCTGGAAAGACACTAAACTAATGGGGGGACAAACGCCCAAAATCAGGGACAGAGTTTAAATATTGCTCTTACAAACCTATTAAGTTGCTAGAATAACAAGTTTTGTATTAGCATGCATTTTTGAAAGATATGAAGTCTGAAACTCAAATGTACATCATTGTTTAGTGATAGCAGTCTTCAGTGATTTGCCAGAAAAAACACAAATCTTATGGCAATTTTTATGAGGCACAGACTTAAAATATGAGTAAAAATCTGGACGTTCTGCAAAATTCTAGATGATTGAAATGTATTAGTCATTTTACTTGCACTATACCACTCTGTATCCATAATCTGTGCAATTTTGTGCTTGGGTATTTATTTATAGCTTAAAATGTTATGGTATTAGTGACGACCCTCCGCCTCTAGGCCAGTAATCAAGGAGCCTCAATCCTCACCACTGGCACCTGTAGGGAATGTTCACTGGGAGGATAACAGGTACACACCCAGTATTTCCAGATGAAGCTCTCTGCATCAAGTACAATCAAACACAATTTCCCTTAAGAGCACACAGGGAATGCAATCAGTCCAGGGCTGATTTCTCCCTCTTCCTCTAGAGTCCCAATAAGACTCCCTACTGGCACAGCTATAGAGTTGAGATATTAGCTGATTGTCCAAGCCAAGACCTCCAGCACCCTCCCTCTCCCTTTCTCCAACCAGTGCTTTATGTCCCTGTCCAAGTAGCAGAAGCACACATTATTTGAGATTTGATTTACAAACACCCACACAGACAGACACACCTGGGAAAGACTGGCACATGTTTTCTAGATAAGCCACCTCCTGCCCAGACTATAAGGTAGTTACTACCACTGCCACCAGACACTCCTGCCAGCAACCTTAAGACCTCTACAAGGGTACCCAATATACTGAGTTAAATTAATATTAATACAAATGATAGTTTGACCAAGAGCAAGGCTATTAGGAGTGGCCCACACAGTGTCACCAAATAAGTAAGCAAATACTCTCAAAACATCAATTCATCTACAAAGACCAGCCAGAGTAGTAATTAGCTCACCCCAAAGACAATACAGAAAGCTTCCTAGTACAGACTTTGTGTCTCTGGCTGCACTAAAACCTATGAGATAGCATCCTTATGGCATATAGATTTAAAGAGTTACAATAGTGCATGTACATTTCTGTTCTCTTCAGTACAGCATACTATGGATGCATTTCAAACACATGCACTTTACAAATATCCTTTCAACACAAACATCTGTACAAATCAGTTTGATATACATGACATACAGTTACAATACATTTGTAACACAAGCATCTTGCATAAATCAGTTTGATATTCACAAATGACATATAATTATTTACAAAATCCCAGCTAGCTGTGCTAGTAGTACCTCTCACTGTCACAGTATTAACAAATACTATTTTGTTTGCATTTATATACTTCATCCTCTACAAGTCTGAAAAGTATGGCAATGCTTTAAAGTGGTGTCTCATATGCATATTATTTAAAGAATGAGTTTGTTAAGAGAAAAAGAATGTGCACAAGATGTAGCTTTCATTGTTTGGGTCATGACATCATGCAGCTAAATTTAGAAGTTAGAATATGTAGTACTAATGCAGTCTTAGGGAATTCAAGTGCTGTCTTGATTAAATTTCCATGATTATTTCTATGCAAAACAAAGCTATAGATCAGTTGAGAAAAAAAATCAATATATTTGCTGTTGCAAAATGCAACACTGAGAAAAATTAGTTATGCGTAATAGATGGATTGCACCGATGTCTGTAGGATATCTTGTCAGCGGGCAACACCACATCTAATATAGTCTATTTGCTGCTGGGGCCATCTTGATTTTACCTGCTACTAATTCAAAGTGGTCACATTTACAGAACATTAAGCAGCCACTGAGTAACCACGTCTATATTACAACATTGAAGCTTTAGTTAATCGAACTAAAGCTTGACGTGTAATATCGAAAGCTAAAATTGTTGAATGGCTGATTCAACCAAGGGAAACACTTCCCTTGGCCCAATCAAAAAAAAAAAAAAAAACAACTTTACATCTGAAATCAAGTGGGGGGGTGAACCCCGATGTGTGGGGACATTGTGCCCCTCCAATCCCCTACCTAAATATACCAACTCCGAGATCGCTCCAAATTGGAGAAAGGGACATACTCCACAGAATGGCCAAGGGAAGTGTTTCCCTGGGTTAAATCAGCTGTTCAGCAATTTACGGTTTCGATATTACAAATTTGAGCTTTACTTATTCAATTAAGTAAAGCTTCGATCATGTAATATAGAACCGAGTAACCACATGTACTAGTCAAAAACGACAGCAATCGCCTTTCTAGTACAGCATGCAAGAGTATTTCTAGTCCAAATTTTTTGCCTTCAGCATTTGCTATGAAACCATACTGATAAATTTTTCTAGACAATAAACAGCCACAAATCAAAGCCCAAACCAAAGTAGTTAATGAGAACTGTAATAATCTTGGAAAACATTATTGTTCTACCAAAGAAATAAATCATGGGCATGACCTGTATTAACTGATAAACTGTGTGTAAATCTTCTTCTTCTTCTTTCGGCTTTTCCCGGTTAGGGATCACCACAGTGGATCACCTGTCTGCTCATGATTGGCAGTGGAGTTTTACAGTGTCGAGTTGCCAGCCCAGCACCCAACCATCCACAGAAGGCACACACACGTACGCACTCACTCACGCCTATGAACAATTTAGTGTGTCCAATCCACATACAGCATGTCTTTGGGATGTGGGAGGAAACAGGAGCACCTGGAGGAAACCCACGCGACCACAGGGAGGACATGCAGACTCCGCACAGAAGGCATCCCAGCCGAGGATTGAACTGGAGAACCTCCTGCTGTGAGGCAGCAATGCTAACTGCTGCACCACCATGGCCGCCAGATAAACTGTGTGTAAATAATTGGATAAAAAATGTATTTTACTTGCCCTTTTATCATAAGTGTGATATGTAGTATTAAAAATGTGTAAAGTGACATATAACTTTATTTTCCATTGTGACAATTTATTACAGTTAAGAGATAGAACTAAGCCTTGTTTCTTGGCTGTTTGAATTATTGCAGTCTGCTACATGAAAAAAAATGAGGTTATGTCAGATGTTGATGTCATACAGTAGGTTACTGAGAATCCACCCCCCTCCCCAGTACACAACAGGAAGGGAATCTTCTATAATTCAAGCTAAAGCCACGGGAAATCCTGTTTGGGACTTAAGGTAACAGAAGTACAGAAGAAACAGGACTTTCTCATTTGCTTGCTGAGTAATGCCCTTGGAGAAAGTGCTCAAGCTATACTATCTGTAAGGATTGAAATTCCAGTTTGGATTGAAAAGCCTGAAGTACTAAAAGTACAATACATCTTTAACCAGAAGTAGATATTTTTTTTGTTTAGCATATAAAGTAGAAACAGATAGCTTCTAGCTTGTATGCTAAACAGGTTTTACAACCCTTCTCTGTCTTTTTGGATGTTTTACTTTTCATTTCTTGTGCAAGCTTCTTAGGATTTGCATAACTTCTTGGAAAAGAAATTAAGTTATTTATTTCAAGTAAAGATCTGTATTATTTAACTTTGAATGCCTGTGGCTAATGTTTTCAGCATCTTTGCAGTGTGACAGGCTTTAGCTGTTACATAAGGCAGCAATATACACCAGCCATACATCCTTAAATCAAGTTTCACAGTTTATCATAACTGTCACTAGTTGTGGGAGTGAAGCTCCACATTAGTACCTCCATTACATACCAAATATTGACAGCAATGGTTTGGGAGTTAAAACCTGTATCCCCTATCCAGCACCATGTAAAGACATATCTACCATCTTACCACACTTTAAATCCATCTCTCTCTCCCTCTGTTTTCAACACTCCTTCCATATGAGGTTCCACAAACCTACTTACAGATAAAATTCACTTCTTCTGCTAGACTCACAAAAGGATCCATATTCAAAGTTCTTCTTAGAAAAAGTTTGACCCTGCAGAGATAACCAAATGACTACGGCTTGATGGGACATATGTACAACCATAAAGACATTCACTGATTCTGGAGTAACATAAAAGGGTTTCAAGATATGGACAAGTTCTGCTCTACCCAAGTTGTCCAGCCACCCTCCCTTTCTGAGCTAGGCTACCATATCTGCTACACCTGTACCCATTCTCCTATCATCTTGGGCAATCAAAGCAAATCTTGCTCAAAAAATCATCTTCCTACTGTTTTTTTCCTCTATCTCCTTACTTCTTATCACACTCTCAAACTTCATTTATCCAGCCACTGGAACTTACTTTTTGGAAATAAATTAATTTACCATTACATATGTTTTGGCTAATTTATCTCATATGAATTCTTACTCCTCACCATCCACCAGAATAAAAATGTATTAGAGCAACTTTTTTCATATGTTATGTGACCATGGTCCACAGACTGCATATCTTTACACTTGCATGGATAGAAATATCAGTCACTGTCCCAGATCCCCACATGTGAATGTGATACTGTTTAGTCCTAAAAACAAAATTTGGCTCAACACTATTGGACTCAGTATTGTTTATGTTAATGCCAATAACTTATACAACACCTCTCTGTGGTTTGCTAGGATGCTACTAACCTAATATACTTAGCTGTGGTCATATCCTGAATTTGCCTGTATAATAAAGATTTGGAGATCTTGCCTGCAGGTTACTGTGTTTGTGAATATGACTGATTTAAGAGAGACACAGGTGCTGTTGCTGTAAGTTATACCAATTTCTTGTCATGATCCTCTTCTTACAGTCAGATATATTTTAGCATTGTTTGTGCAAAAAGTAACAAGGTAAATCTCTATTACTGGCTTGCACTTACATGCCTCCTAACTCTCCTAAGGTTGTAGCAAAAGAAAAATAAAACTCTTATTGGTAACATTAAATTTCAAAAAAGAACTATTAGCCATATATGATGCCCTCACTGATTACAGCAAAGCATCTGATGAATATACTTACCAATCAGGCCACTTGCATAGTTTCATCTAATGTACAATTTTAACTACCAAACACAGGTAAAATCTCAGAAAGTGAAAGTACATCAGTGTGTGTGGAAGTAACAACACATGATAAGACTGGACTTGATGGTGTAATGAAAGAAATTATCTGTTAGTTTTTGTCTGGCTGGCATACTCCAAAAATGTAAAGGTACAATAGCAGAAATACAAGATCATTTCATGGCATGGCCTTTATAGACCAGCTCATTTATTCAGAGCTGATTATAATTTGGTGACGACACCAGAGACTTTAAGAGATTTTGCTAACATTTGAAGCCATCCTTGGCAAGACAAATGTAATTAAGTATTATTTTGCACTTGCATTGCCTGTTTAATTGGTATTACGTATCTGTTCATGGTTCCTTAACAATTGGGATCCAAATCAGTCATTTTACATTAAGAGCATCAACGTCTGCACTACTGTGGCAGGAGAGGGCTAACCATGTATTTGAGCTGGGAATTGCTGGTGGAAAGCTTATTATGTCCTTACCTGTTTTGTCTTAAGGCATAGTTTTTGTAAAACTTGCTTTTTTCTGCACACAGTAGTGATCAGTGGTGCCTTATATATATATACACAATCACCAGTAGTTGAAATTCCCCTACAAAAACTACCTCAGAACTTTACCTCAGTTCCCCACTTCTCACTGGGCAGCTAGTCTGTGTGGTGAGCAGCATTTAGGAATTTAGCTAGCATTATTTAGGTCTACATTACATTATATCATTACAGCACCCAGGACTATCGTTGGTCTAACAGCATCTGGTTTAGGTGCTAGGCAGCATCACTTGATAAGTTAGCTGTAGATTACATCAAGTAAGAACCCATCCCTTGTCTGGTTATAAACACCCTCCACTCCTATCGCCCTGCAAGTGCACATTAGGATTTCAGCCATGAATAGACACTTTCCTGCTATCACTGCATCTAACTTAGTGAATATCGGCATCCTGAGGCAATGTAGCAATTGTACACTGACAGCAACTTAACTCTCAGACAAATATAGAATATGAGAAATGTAGTTACACAATGACACTGGCTGCTAGACTGTCATATACAGATATGCAAAAAGCAACAAACAGGTTGTCACCAACTCACACACACCACTCACTGCACCCACAAAGGACCACACACACAGACCCACATATGCAAAGGTACTCACATGTAACTTACCCAAACCTCAAAGGCCTCTCAGGCACAGTCCTTAGAAACTCCACATGCACACAAACAAGACAGTTCCCATCACAACACATAAATTCACATCTCATTTGTGTCTCAGCTACCAAGCCCATAAGGCGAAACACCTGACAACCCAATATTTTGGTCATCTTTTCTCCATTGTGAGACACACCGCTGTCCTTCTTACCAGCCTGGATATGGAGAAAGTTACACTTAGTTTCATGTAAGAGGTCAGAATCCACCAGATCACACAAACACTCATGTCACTTATCCCCAAGTACCAGTATGACTCAGCCACAGTCCATGTGGGCATGAATGACCTAAGACATACCTCCTTGGACTTTATGAATAGAGACAAGACTGAGCTCTCAGAATGTGTGTCACCTACAGGTATGAGCCTAGTATTGAGCAGCGTTCTACCATCTCCAAGGATGATGCCAAAATACCTACAGAAAATGATCGACTTTAACTACTGGCTTAGCAACTAGTGTCATTCTAAATACTTGTCAGCCTGTAAGGAATGGCTGATAGGCCACACTGCTTTGCCAAGGGTGGTCCTCACCTGTCACCTCTAGTTTTCTGATACTGGCTAGAACATTATTCATCCTTATAGTCTGCAATCCCACTAAGGGAACATATATCCTAGATCTGGTACTCACAAATATGGGAATGTGCTGCCCCCCCCCCCCCCCCCCAAGTGTGATGTCTTCACTGATAAGATCAGATCACATAGTGGTCTCCCTTGAAATAAAGGTAAAATTAGACTCTCCCACTTAACGCCAAAAACTTTAAGAACTTTTCTAAGGCAAACTACCTTCTATTAAGTGATGGTGTAGCTAGTTCCCAAGCATCCCCAAACCCAGAAAACACAGAAACCAATGCAGAGGCATACACAAAAGCCCTGTACAACCATATAAGCAACTACATACAAATGGCAGTACCAGACCAAAATATGCCCAGGTCAAACTGAAAAACCAAGCCACCCTGGTGAATCCCTAGAATTAATAGGTTTTACGAGAAAAGAAAGAAAATCCAGTCGAGAAGTAAGAGGGAATGTGCACAACTGAGAACAAAGTCCCTCATTAAGCTAAACAAGTAAATCAGGGAACTAGTCAAGTCTCTGAAACCAGACTTTGAGGCAAAATAGCCACCAAAGTTAAAGATAATCATAAGGCATTTTCAGTTATGTCTGCAGTCTTAAGGCCAACACCCAACAATGTGCAGAACTAGTTGTAGACAGCATCACCTAAACCCAGCCAGAAGATATAGCAAACCTGCTAGCTAATAAATTCAGCTCAAATTTTACCTCCCCATCATCCCAAGTTCTTCCACAAGAAATACCTTCCACCACTCTCCCTCCAATTATCACCAAAGAACGGGGTGCCACTGCACTCTCTAAAATTAAAAACATGGCTTTGGTATGGTCCAGTATACCAGGTTGCCTCTTAAATAGCATGAATCAGGAAATATCAGACCCATTAGGATCTCTGTTTAACCACTGGCTTTGTCCCAGTAGAGTAGAGGACTGCAAAAGTCATCCCTCAGCATAAAGGGGGCCATCAACTGATCCAACAAATTACAGAACCTTAAGTTTGACTAGTGTTATATTTAAGACCATGGAAAGAATAATCATAGACCTGATAATGACATAAGAAAGTTCCAAACGCTGGACCCAACCCAGTTCAGCTTTGTCAAGTGCAGGTCATGCCTACTAAATCTGGTTGACTTCTTTGAGAAAGTGACTAGGACCATGAATGAGGGTAAAACAGTTCATACCACCTACCTGGACCTGGCCAAGGAATTTGACACAATTCCTCACTCAGGTATTATAAATAAGCCCACAAAATTGGGCATAAATCCCCATGTAACCAGATGGATAGCCAACTGTCTAACAGACAGGACACCTGGTTAAAGTAGGTGAATCCAGATTCAACAAGATTTCAGTTACTCGTGATTTGCCAAAGGACTCAGTGCTGGGACCACTCCTGTTTGAAATATATTTCTCTGAAGTCAAGGCTAATGTGAAAGGCCTCTGGATAACAAAGTTTGCCAATGCTGCAAGCTGGGAGCAATCACTGTATCCCCTATTATGTAGATATCCTTCAGTAGGGTCTAATCAGACAAATGATTAGTGCCAGAATCATGGCCTAAAACTAAATGTGAAAAATGCATTATCATACCTTTTGGAGATATCATATACCCCTGCAAATTACAATATCACTAGCACTCCCCTTAGAGTAAACTCAGAGGTATGACATCTAGATATACAGAAAAATAGTAGCCTGAACGTTGACCTCCATGTGTCCACAGTGGTGAAGAAGCCCTTCTATGTAGCACAGCTTATAAGTAAAGGTATGGCATTCAGATACAAGGAAATTATAGCCCCACTGTACTCAGCCCTCATTTGACCAACAGTCAAGTACAATGCGCCATTTGGCATGTACTTGACTAAGCACTTATAACAGCTGGAGTGACCTCAAAGGTTCCTTACAAAGAAAATACAAGTTGTTAACAACATATCCAATGCAGATAGACTAAAAGCCCTATCCCGTTACTCTGTCTCCTATCGACTATTAAGGGATGATCTATGCCTAACCTACAAGGCACTCAGAAATCCAGCCCTAATGGAGCCGCTGCACATCTGAATGACAGACATCACAAGGGTCATCCAATATAGGGATTTAAACCTAGTCAGCAACTCAAACAAAACATGCTGGAGACACAGATGCATGTCACAGAGATTGCCCTTTCTTTGGACAGGCTTGCTATTCACATTAAGCAGAGCCCTTCCCTGACCCTCTACAAATGAAATTTGGATAAATCAATGGGAAATCACAAATTCACACCTGGGATATTGCCTGTGTCCCTTATGGGCAGGGACAATCTGTAAAATACTCAAGGTATAAGCACAAACCTATGCCATCTTCTTGCTCCTAGGGGCCATATATTGTATAAAATTGGATTATATTGGCTAAGCTTTTTACGGCACTTAAGCCATTAGTCTAGTAATTTCCTATGAACTTAAGATGAAGTTACACATGTAAACTGGTCTCAGATCTTTACTTTAGACATAGATGCTGTAGTGGAAAACTTTAATATTTTTCTCTTACTCTGTCCTTAAATGCATGGCTCCATGTACAAGTGAACTGGTCACAACCTTTTACTTTAGAAGTTACTGCTACAGCACAAAACCTTATTTTTCTCTCTCTCTTCTCCTTAACTCCATGGTTCCTCTTAAGTACAGACATGTTACATCTAGGACCACAAAAGAAATTAAAACACATCTTAACTTGATAGCTTAGGGCTTGAAGGGCAGTACTGTCAAAACAGCACCACTAAACTATTCTGAGGTTTACAGAGGTCTAAATCTTAGTCAGAATATCACTCTATGAGACCAAGAAGACCCCCTTACATTCACAGTAAACATCCGAAAAATGCAAAGCAGTGTTAGAAGTATGTCTAGCCTAATTCAGTCCTGCTGTGACAAAACCTTGTTGTCCTGCATCTCAGCTGATTCTGCTTGTGGCTTCATGTCAGTGTTGCCACTTCTTTGTCTGTGCTGCATTCACTGTCATTTAATGTTGTCTGACAGGTCCTTCATTCAGCTGCTACCTCTTTTCTTAAATTCTCCATGGTATCTCAATATCATTTTAAGGAGAAAAAAATCACAAAAACTCAGCAATTGCTATGGATATGACCTTTCTTGATTATTTAATGTTTCCAGATACAGACATCTTGCTGGTTTCAACCCTCATTAACTGTTCTGTTTAATAACAGGTTCATGGGCTCAAAGGTAAGTACTAGGCTAGCTGCCCTTTCAGGCCATTTTAACCCTAGTCAGTTTCCCTTTTTGTGCCTGAATTAAGCTATCCATTTGTTAATAGATTAGCCCTACCCATGCATCCCATGGTTGACAATTGCATATAACCTCTAAAGAGAATAAATGGGATCATACCATATATACTTTGAGGGGACCCAAGCATGGCATAAAGCATTTAAGAGCTACATCTGTCCATTAGTATTGTGTGTGTGTGTGTGGGGGGGGGGGGCAGTCCTGAGGTAAATGAGAACACACCATAGATAATTTCAGGGGACCCATGCATGGGATAAAGCATTTAAGAGCAATCCTGGAGTAAATTTTCTATTTTCTATCCATAAATATAAGTTGCACATGAAAATGGACAAAGATGAACTTTGCTTTATATGATGAGGAGTCTGTTCTACATTAGCCATATCCTTTCTGAAATACACGTGTCCCTCCAAATGATTCTGCTGCTATTGCAGAACAGGTTTAGATCCCTAGATCGAGTATTTCTGATGTCATTTGACTTGCTGATGTGCAGTAAATCCATCAGTGATGAGTCAGAGGATGCCTTGTATACCAGACACAGGTCACCTCTTAGCAGTCTGTAGGATACTGATTATAGTGACAGGGCTTTGAGTCAGTCCATGCAGGGCATAATGCTGAAGCCTTGTATCCTTTTAGTAAGGTATCTCTGTGTGTGCTCCAGTTGTTGCATGAGTCTGGACAGATACATGCTAAAGGGGGCATTATATTCAATGACTGGCTTAACGAGGGCTAAGTAAAGGGGAACAATGACATCCCTAGATCTAGACACAATCGCTTTGTTTATAAGCTGTGCAATATAGGACTGTCTTACAACAACAGATACGTGTTTGTCAAAAGTTAGTTCACTGTCCATATAAGATCTCAAATCCTGAACAACTGGGTCAACTCTTTGCGGAGTATTGTCAATGTGGTAGTTCCCTGGGGTAGATGACTTCCCAAAGGATACAATAATGCATTTTTGACATTTAATTTCAGACCATGATTTTGACACCAGTTATTTATTTGAGACAAACCTAACTGCAGGATAGCTAAGTCATTTGGGGATTCAACGATTGCTCCTAGCTTACAGTCATTTGCAAACGTAGTCAGCCAGAACCCTTTGCTATTGGCTTTTACTTCAGAAAAGTAGAAGCCAAACAGGAGAGGTCCCACAAAACCCTTTAGGGCTCCAATAGTGACTGGTCTCTTTGTGGAGGTAACTTCCCCTAGTTTGATTATCTGCATCCTATCTGTGAAGCAGTTAGAAATCCACTATCTGATATAGGGGTAAATTATTCCCAGTTTATTTAGCTTTTCTGCTATACCTGAGTGGGAAATTGTGTCAGAATCTGTGGCCTAGTCCATGCATGCATTGTGTACTGTTTTGCCTTCATCCATTGTTTTGATGACCCTTTCAAAAAATCCACCAGGTTGAGTAAGCATGACATGCCCTTGATGAATCTAAACTTAGATGGGCGGGGTCCAAATGTTTGGAGGTCCCCTATGTCCTGATTGACTAATTCTGTGATAAGTCTATGGCTTTGAACATGAGGCTGGTCAAACTTATGGGTCTATGGAACGTCCTCCCTTCTGCAGGAGAATGACTGTAGCTGTTGTCCATTCACTTGGTACAAAACCTGTATGGAGGCTGAGATTGAACAGTGCTATTAAGGGTGTGGTTAAATCATGCTTCATTCTATTTGAGATGCAATCCAGGATATTGACAGAACCCATCAGTGCAGTATTTTTAACTTTTGAAAGTACTTTTAGGACTTGGCCTTGTGTGATAGCTGGAAAAAGAGTCTGTTTCAGGTATATCTTGAGGGAGAGATGGAGGATAGAAAGGGGTAAAGTTAGAACTAATTTAATATTTTCTTTATCATTGAAAATGTGCCATGGTTGCCCTGTTGCATCTTCCCCAGCTTCTGCTCTAAAGCAATTTTATCACCACATACTAAAATCTCAGAAAATGTAATCATGTTTGACCCCTGAACAGACAGTACATGTACGTACTTCTCAGATATACTCAAATATGGAAATGGTCTGCTAATTGGTGCATATAGTATTCCAGGGGAAGAAAGACAACTGTTAGCATTGAGTCAACATTTTTATCACCCTACCCAACATTCTTTTGGTCTACATCCAAGTCCCCTCATGTTGCTCCTTTCAAACTACACTGTATGTTTGAGTTTAGATGTGATTATTACACCCAGATATTTTTTTGTCATCAGTCTCCTAAACAGTCACCGCTTTTATACTTAATTCTAAATAGAAACATTTGGATGTACACAGCTTTGCATTTCTTTACTTTAAATCCTACATGCCATGAATCTGTCTCCATCCTGGTAATTAAAAGTTGAATTTCACCTTTCTTAACTACTGTATGTGTATATCAGTGCTATCAAAAAACTGAATAATCAGGGAGAGTGGCCAAGATGGTGATCAGTTAACAGCACTGTTTTTTTTAGCTCTACTTCATTTTGACATATCTGATAAGATTTTTACTATAAAAACTCAAATAGAACACTTCAAATAGCTTGTCAGAACACCACAAGACTCACTTATATAACATAATAATATAATACTAATATAAACTTTTTTTTTTCAAGCCTAAGGAATGTTTAAGTGTAGCTAAGCGGGGTGTGCATTTTATGGCCGTCCGCTTAGCATAGCTTAAACATCCCCTAGTAGATAAATGCAAATATACAGGTGTAATTTCCAAGCCAAGATAGTGTAGTGGTTAAAGTCTGGGCTTTACATGAAGGTGTTCACGGTTCGAGTACCAAGACAGACAACTTATTTTTCTATGGGAAAGTAGTGTTAAAATTATTTTTGTAAACTTTATGTAGCAACTTTTTTTTTGTCAGCCAGGGTAGTGTATCAGGTCCAAAAGTGAGATGTCAGTCTAGAAAAGATGTGAAACCCCCATATAAACACAAGTGCCCCACGCAATATAGTCACACAAGAATATAATTTAATGAAAGCACATAGGAGGATGTCATGGAAGGTAAATATATAATTATAATATGTCAGTAATGATAAATCAATCCCACAATCCTGATACTTTATAAAATGAAATGTGAGCAATACTAAATAGTGCTCAGCTAGGCTAAGCTGGTGTAATCATTGCTTAAATGTAAATGCTAAGCAGTGAGTAGCCCAGCTAAGCAGATATGTGCATTGGCAAACAGTGCTCAACATCTATCCCTTTAAGCAATGCCAACCTTAGCTAAACGGGTTTGCCTATTTCTTAGCTTAGCTCAGCATATTCAAAATGGTCCAATGATGGCAAAGGGTAGGAATTTGGCCCGATTTAAACCTCACAGGTGGGAATACAGCCAGACCCAGTTATAGCTCATCCTTGCAGGCACTATGGCTGGTGTAGGAGAGGGTTTGCGCTTTCTGGCACAACGCTGGGGCATTCAGGAGTCCAGGTTCATGGTTGGACTCCTAGTGAAAGACCATGAGTAGAGACTGCTGCAGAGCCAGTACCAGGGCTCCCAATACAAAGCGGAGGCCTGGGACCATCTTGCACATGATCACACCAGTACTACTGGCATCCCTCAAACTGGTGAGCAGGTCCGGCACCATTTCGCTGACCTCAAGCATAAGAAGAGGGGGCCCTTGGATCAGTGGACACAAGATGCACAGGCACAGAATGTTCCAGAAAATTGTAAGTATCAGTATCAATTAGTGTTTACCAAAGTCCAGCCTGTGTATGTGATTGATAAGTATGCATAAATGTTTCATTATCTCCTGTACAAATGCAGATGAGACAGCTGCAAACATAGACGCCCATGCCAGCAGGTTGCTAAGGCTGTGCTGGGAGGATGGAGAGTACAAATGTAGCTTGCAGTATTCAGGGCAAATAAATAGAAAGGAGTAGAATGTCAACTCCCAGTAGATTAAAATGTGTACTGTGTGTAATGAATAAACGAGACATTAGCAGAGTAATACTGATGTAAAGGATATCTATCAATAAAAATGCCAGTACCCTTCAATAAAACTAAAAACCCCAGACTGTTGTGTTTACTTTGGTATATGATGGTATGAATCTAAATGTGTACAGGTTCTGCACAGCAACAATGGCTCTGACAGCATGAATTAATTGAGGCTCATCTGACAAAGAATGTGGAGTTGTAAAACAGGAGATCAACTATATGAAATGTTCTATGCACCAATATCTGATCCCTGAATAGTAATCTGTAAACTAGTAAACTATATCCCCTACTGCAGTGCTTTGTGTTAACCACTGCTTTCCAAATTGTAATATGTCAAATGATTAATACACAGTACAAGAACTACCTGCCATGCATGAATGTCAGAATTACAAGTTCAGATTCTCCAGCTAAGAGAGTATTAGGCAAAAAACAGTCAAGTGAGAGACAGCAGTTCCTCAATAGCTCATTGTGTTGAAACACAACCTGATTGTACCTTTTGCACAAACAGGCACAGTTTGAATCCCAGGAGTGGTAGTAAGCTGTATGCATAATTTCACCCAAGAATATGTGTAGAAACAGTCAGGTAGTGTTAACAGAAATTTCCTCCACAGGTCTGCCAGGTAAGGAAATGTTTCTATTAGCTGTACTAATACACTGTATACAACACTTCCACTGTCCAACCCAAGGCTGCGAATGACAGCAAGATAAGTACATATGCCAAGTATTTTCTCCTGATGTCCCTCAAGTGTCACGCTGTCACAGTTAGTGTTCACTGCTACGAGTACCCAGGGTGACAGATAGAAATCCAGGTGGAGTATGGCAGTAGCACACACACACACAGCATGAGTGCAGGGCACCCCTGTCAGTGTCACATACGTAACCTTGAATATATGAATATGTGTAGAAACCTGATTGTACCTTTTTGCACAAACAGGCACAGTTCGAATCCCGGGAGTGGTAGTAAGCTGTATGCATAATTTCACCCAATAATGTGTGTAGAAACAGTCAGGTAGTGTTAACAGATATTCCCTCCACAGATTTGCCAGGTAAGGAAATGTACAGTTTTAAGAAGGCTTTAGTAATGCACTGTGTACAAACATTTCACTCCCAACCGCAGGCCATAGATAGATGTAAAGTGAGGTCATATCTGGAGAGTAATGAGCAGAGTAATGATCAGTACAGTTGTGAACAATCGAAGCCTATACAGTTGCTAATTGATCTCTCTCTCCCCCCACCCTATCTTCACCAATAATCATACACAAAATCAACGGGTATGTTTTTCTCCAAAACTACTGTTGGGACATGTGTCCTAATATTCTACAGATATTGAATCATTTGATTATTAATGTTCCCTGTTCAAATACTATCATTGGTGGCCTTTTGCCATCAATGTAACCTGCATGTCATTATGATGCCTACTGTTGTTCCATTTATGCATATGTTCTGTTTGCTATGCAACTGTTTCAAATCTGTTGTTTTGGGTTAATTGGAACACCCATGCATGCTGTTAAAACTAATTTTGAAATGTTTTGTTCATAACTAACCAACATATTTTGTAAAACCTCAACACCATAGCACATCTAGGAAGGTGTATCCGCCTGTCCTGCCACATCTGGCTGTGGCACTGGCCCCCAGCAGGTCTGGGACCCAACCTGGGACCTCCTCATCTGCTGGTCTTGCACCACCTTTGGGTGGAACCACCTCAGGGGACAGGGCCCTTCCCCTCCCAGGAGTTGGCATGGACAGGAAACTATCCCTCATAGCCAGGTCTGGGGTTTGATGCATAGCGCCATCCAAAAGGAGTTTGGTGGACAGCTGTGCCAGACTGAGGGCTGCCTGGCACATCTTGAGGGTCAGCCTGCTCCTCCTGTCCAGCCCCAGCACAGCCAGCTTTGGGGCCGTGAAGGTGCAGTGGTGACTGCCCATGGGTGGGGACCTCAGTCTCACTGTATCCATTTGGGGGCTCATGGGCGTCTGATTCCCAACCACCCTCCCCTTTCAAGGTGTTTACCTCCCACGTGTTAGATACTGTCCCTGTCTGCTGTCTTGTCTGTCTTCCTACCCAACTTACCTCCCCAAATATACTTACTATCCTTCACCAACATCCTACTCTCACCTTAAAAAAAGGGCATCTGTTCCCAAAAAAAAAAAATTCCGCTCCAAACATAGCTGTCCATTTCATACACGTGTCCACTGGACACCTGTAATCTGGTCCAACTGGCTTGACAACACATTACTGTTGTCCTCACCCCTTGCTCAGGGGTTTGAGTGTCCAAATTCACCTCCAAATTCTGTAGAAATTCACAGCTGTTGCTGTAGAAGAAATAGACAGCTATGGACCTTTCCTACACCCGTCCTGCACATCCCTAGCTACCTTTCATACTGTACTTCCCTCTGTGTGCCACATTTTTCGCCACTTTCCTGTCATCCCTTTTTATTTTCTTTTAAAGAAATTAGCGGGGTAAGCGGGAATAAGCAGCAGTAAGTGAAGCTAAAACGGATTAACCGTGTGTTGGCATCACTTAGCGTTGCGCAAACCCACTTACAGCTGCTTAAAACTGCTTTAATCACCCTGTTTCCATTAGCCACTGTTCTGCCTAGCAACAAAATAATCAGCCCTGCCAAGTCTCGAACCCAGGGCCCTGAACACCATAGTCAGAGCAATGTACCACTTCACCATTTGAGTTGTAAGGATTGCTGATGCTTTTTCAAACATATCATGCAGTAGAGTCATTCAACAGTAGGGAAAAGATTCCGTAGACTCAGTCAGGTTTTGTATTTATACATATACACATGTATACATGTATGGAGATGCATATACATGGAAAAATATATACATAATTACATAATATAAATAGAGATATACACATAAAATATATACATATATATAACTAAATATATTTAAAAAGTAAAAAAAAATGTATTTATATATATATATATATATATATATATATATATATATATATATATATATATATACTCATAACATGTAGTGGAGTCATACCTCTCAAACTCTTAGTGCAAGAAATCTGTCCAAAGGCTGTCCAAATGGGGGGACAATGGACCCAAACTAGGGACATATTTTAAATATTGCTCTTATAAATGTAGAATGTTGCCAGAGTGACAGGGTTTGTTTCAGCATACATGTTTGGAAGGATGCGAGTTCTGAAACTGAAATGTATGCCATCATTTACTGTCAGAAATCCACAGATCATCACAGTGATTTACCAGGGATATAGAAATAATGAATTTGTGGAACAGACCAGAAATATGAGCACTAAACCTCGACATACTGCAACAATCCAGACAGTTGAGAGGTAGGCTCAGAACCCCTTACTGCAAAAAATCTGGACCAAGCCTGACAAAGTGGGGGGAGAAAGGCATGAAAATAGGGCTATATCTAAAATACTGGAGTAGATAAACTGACACAGTTGCTGCAGTAACACTCTCTTGTCTGTCCTAAAAGATACTGACTGAAATAGCACAAGTCCAACACTCAATTACTTCTCATTAGCTTGTGACTGAAATCCTCACATCATCCCACTGATGTGTCAGAAATACACAACACTTATGGGGGCCAGGCAACCGTACATCCTACAAATATATGGACATAACATCACATTAGGGAAACTACACTCAGCTGCCAAGCATGTCACCAAGCACTGTCCAAGCTACAGTCAGACTGACACAACACTAACCCAAATCCACTAGGGGGAATTACACATGTATTGACAAATATATCAAGCACAGCAGGGATGTAAGAGCACTGAAAAATAGACACCAGTGTGAAAGTGCATACCCACAACCGATTTCACCACAGTCACAGTGACATACCAGTAAGCCAAAAGAATAGTACAGTATAAAGACTGTGAACAAAAACATCTCAATATGTTTGCCACTGACACACTCCGCCTACATATACTGACCCAATTCACAGTGTAGTAAGATGCCTGACCATGGTATGGGACATGTCTCAGCCTGCCCCTACAAACATATACAGCCGATGGACCACCAGAAACAGGAGCAGCATGCACAGGCAGATAGAAAAGGAGTCATAACACATACATCCACCCCATTCCTACACAGGCCAAATAACATTGACACAGTACACTGCTATACAATCCTGACAGTCTGTAAACAACTGCCAGAAATACACAGACCTCTCAACTGTACAGAGTCCTACAGAATGTCCAGGCTTTCCCCTCGTATATAAGGCCTCTTCCACATAACATGTCTGGCAGTCTGATACATCACTGGGATGATATCAGGAATGTAGGCACTAGATAATCCTATACCATGCCTATCAACCTCTTACTGCATGACATCTGGACAAAGCCTGACATAATTGTGAGATAGAGGCCCAAAATCAGGGGGCATATTTGAAATATTGCTGTTATAAACTGAGAAAGTTGCTGGTGTAACAGGGTTAGTTGTAACATATCTTTTCTGAGGGATATGAGGTCATAAACACAAATGGATGATAGCAGTTACTGACTGCAATCCCCAGAGTATGCTACTGATTTTCCAAAGACAAAAAATGTCTGAGGAACACACCAAACATAGGAGTCCAAACTATGGCCATTCTGCAGATAGCCCTACAGTTGAGAGTTATGTCAAACACATAACACTGTCAGAGTTAAAATGATACAGAAACTCCATGTCCATATAAACCATGTTAGACTAGCATTAATCCCAATGTATAATAGCAATACTTACATTCTGTCTCTATGTCTGAAACATTCTCCCCCATTTTGTTGGCCTGTCTCCACAGTTTTGGTTGCAAGAGGTATTTCAAAATACCCATTGTGATGCTGTTGTTCACACACCTCCATGAAGTCCCCCTCACTGACAAGGAAAATGTCCAACCCCCACATGAAGTACTTAATTATAGGAGTGTGCTGCCATGCCATTGGCAATATGAGCAACAACACAGCTGTTCTGCATGCAATTAGCAAGTGGGGACACCCACTGGTGCACAGGCCATCAGCTGATCATGATCATTACCTACAAAAGACAAGCTGCTGCCTATGCAAAACAGATGTACACCATACATCCAAAAGAGAGAGAGAGAGAAACAGTGAAAAGAAATAGCAGGATATAACCACCTACACTTGGGGGGGAAAAGTATGTCAAACAAGTATGCATGTAATGGACTGCAGTAGGGGGTATGTAATAATGGGAAATAGGAAGTTTTTCATAGTCTATATCATGTTATAGAAATCTTACTACATCGAATCACTAAAGGTCGACCTCTAGTGATCGATGTAGTAAAACATTGAATAATGTTTAAAAAATAAAAACAAACAAAAATAAAAACTAACTAGAGTAGGCAGGGGGTCAAGCCTCCCGGCACCCCCACACCCCTCCTACTTAAATATTCCAACTCCGAGACCGCACTACATTGAGGTAAATGGAAATCTCCCCTTACGGAGATTTCCATTTACCTGCACGATGTTCTGCACTTTCGATGTTGTGGTGCCGACAATATCAGCTTCGATATTGTCGGCATTTGACATCATGAAGTAGACCCATTTTACATACATGTCTCAGCAAGACTTGCTGTACTGATATACTGCTGATCAGAACTGATGACCATAGCATCTGGGTCTGTCTGCAGTGACATAGATCATAGGTCAGGCCTCTGAGTCACCCCAGGAAAGGATGGCTCACATATGACTACTACTAGAGTGTGTGTTGAACAACAGTGACTGTGGCAATACTAGGCCAGCTACTGGGATGTCATACATATCCATATCTTACTTGTGAATGCAACTATGATATACTTGTTTGTGTCAGAAATATGAGACCCACACATGGTATTTTCATAGTAAAATACTATTGCAGATGTGTGTGTTGAACTGCATGTGATATGCTGAGCTCATACCATGTAACTGTCCAGTGTTATGCACACTGACCATAGATGTGCCTCATATTTGTAGTCATTTACTCACAGAGTTGTGTTATGTCTGGCAAATATGTGAAGACTGACATTACAACATCTCATTCTTTTTCCTCTGGCTGTTCTCATTCGGGGTCACCACAGTGGATCATCTGTTGCCATTTCGGCCTGTCCTCTGCACCTTGCTCTGTCACACCAACCACCTGCATGTCCTCTCTCACCACTTCCAGAACCTTATCTGAGGCGTTCCTCTTACCTGGCAGCTACATAATTACCATCCTTTTCCCAATATACTCAGCATCCCTCCTCAGCACATGTCCAAACCAATTTAATGTTTCTTCTCCGGCTTTGTCTCAAAACCGTCCAACATGGGCTGACCCTCTCATATACACATTGCTAATCCTGTGCACCCTCATCACACTCAGTGCAAATCCTAACATCTGTAACTCTGTCACATCCAGCTCTGACTCCTGCCTTTTTGTCAATGCCACTGTCTCCAACCCATATAACATAGCAGGTCTCACTACCCTCTTGTAGACCTTCCCTTTCACTTTTACCAATACTCGTCTGTCACAAATCACTCCTGACACTCTTCTCCACCCTCTCCATCCTGCCTGTACTCTCTTCTTCACCTGTCCTCCACAGTCATCATTATTCGGAAATGTTGATCCCAATCATTTCAACATATCCACGTTTGCCAACTTTACTCCCTGCATCCTCAACATTCTGCTATCCTCCCTATCATTCACACAGACACATTCTGTCATAGTCCTGCTGGCCTTCATTCCTCTCCTCTCTACAGCATACCCCCCCTCCAGGTTGTCCTAATACTGTTCCCTACTCTCAATACAGTTTACAATGTTATCTGCAAACATCATAGTCAACAGGGACTCCTGTATGATCTTGTCTGTCAGCCTGTCCATCACCATTGCAAATAAGAAAGGGCTCACAGCTGATCCCTGATGTCATCCCACCTCCACCTTAAACGCATCCATCCTTCCCACCACAGACCTCACCACTGTCACAACACCCTTGTACATATCCTGTACCACTCTTACATATATCTCTGCCACTCATGACTTCCTCATATAACACCAGAACTCCTCTCTAGGCAGCCTGTCACATGCTTTCTCTAAGCCCAGAAGGACACAAAGCAACTCCTGACCTCCTCTGTACTTCTCCATCAACACTCTCAGAGCAAACATCACATCTGTAGTGCTCTTTCCTGACATGACACCACACTGCTGACCACTACTCATCACCTCCCTGCTTAATGTAGCATCCACTACTCTTTCCCATAACCTCATGCTGTAAGTGATCAATGTTATCCCTCTGTAGTTACTACAGCTCTGCACATCAACCTTATTCTTAAAATGGTACCCAAACACTTTCTCTCCACTCCTCATACAACCTCTCACTTTCCAAGATATCATTAAACAATCTGGTTAAAAACACCACTTCCATTTCCCCTAAACACCTTCAGGCTTCCAAAGGTATGTCATGTGGACCAACAGGCTTTCCAGTATTCATCCTCTATATAGCTATCCTTACTTCCTTCTTGGTAAGCCCTTCCACTTTCTGATTCACCATACCCACATCATCCAACCTTCTCTCTCTCATTCTCTTCATCCATCAGTCTCTCAAAGTACTCTGTCCATCTGCTCAACACACTCCCCTCACTTGTAAATTTCCCTCATTATCCTTTATCACCCTTATCTGCTGGACATCTTTCCTAGCTCAGTCCCTCTGTCTAACCAATCGGTACAAGTCCTTTCATCCCTCCTTAGTGTCCAACCTGTCACACAACTCTTCATATGCCTCTTTAGCCTTTGCCACCTCTCTCTTTGCCATGCATCTCATCTCCTTATACTCCTGTCTACTTTCATCATCTCTCTCTCTGACAATCCCACTCCTTCTTCCCCAACCTCTTTCTCTGTATACTGTCCTGTACTTTCTCAGTCCACCACCAGGTCTCCTTGTACTCCTTCCTCCACCCACATGTCACACTAAGCACCTTTCTAGCCGTCTCCCTTACTAGTTCTGCTGTACTTACCTAGATATTTGGTAAATCTTCACGGCACCCAGTGACTGTCTTAACTCTCCCCTGAACTTCACCTCACAGTCACCCTTTTCCAGTTCCCACCAATTGATCCTTGGTGCTGCCCTCACTCTCCTCCTCTTCCTGATCACCAACGTCATCTTACAGACCAACATTCTATACTGCCTAAATACATTTTCCCCTGTCACCACTTTATTGTCTCCAATCTCCATCAAACTGGCCCTCCAACATTGGATATATTCACCTGTGTGCATCTTCCTCCACTCCTGTATGTCACCCTATGCTCCTCCCTCATGTTATAGTACATATTCACCACAGCCATGTCCATCCTTTTTGCAAAATCCACTACCATCTCACCATCTGCGGTCCTTTGCTTAACACCATACATACCCATCACTTCCTCATCCCCTCTGTTTCCTTCACCAACATGCCCATTGAAATCTGCTGCAGTCACCACTCTGTCACCCTTGGGTACAGTCATCACCACGTCATCCAACTGACTTCACATTTCTTTTTCTCATCCATTACACAACCAACTTGCATAGCATGTGCACTAACAACAGTCATCATTACACCATCAGTTTCCAGCTTCATAAACATCACTATCAGGCACTCATTTCATCCTCCAAAAACACTCTTGGCATACTGTTCCTTCAGGGTAACCCCTACCCCCTTTCTCCTCTCATCCACACCATGATAGCACAATTGGGACCTGCCTCCCATACACCTAACTGTACTCCCCTTCCATCTGGTCTCTTGCACACACAATATATCAACCTTCCCCTGGCCATCATATCAGCTAGCTCTGTCCCTATACCAGTCATACTGCCAACATTAAAAGTTCTTACCCTCACTGCCACACTCCTAGCCTTTCTCCTCTCTTCCTGCCTTATGAGTGTTGTACATCCTCCAGGGTATGCCTGTCAATGCAAAGGCTACTGTGTTATCGAATGATTCAAGTGTGTTACAGCAGTATTAAGACAGTGTCACTAATTTTGTCCCATTGCCCCACATGTATGTGTGACGTCCTACAGATGTCCTGCTCTAATGGGTTGAGAGGGATGACTGAGCTGCAAGAGTGTGAATGCAGTGTGCCATGCTGGCATAGAACAGAAATGTATATCAGGTATTACCTGTGCACATGTCAGTATAAGTAGGTGTATCTGGCCACCTCATAACAGACATGGGATGCAAAATGTGAGTTAAGTAAGCTGTACATGTTGTACACATGTGTAATCTTAGTTACTGTGCATCCAACAGAGTGACATTTCTACAGCTACTGGTTATTGCATTGCCCTGGCACAGCCATGGGGACTAGAATAAGCATGATAATCAGTGTGAAATTGGAGGTGTCCAACTGCGTTATGATTTTGTGTCCATGCCTACTAAAAACAGCTATATGAACACCTACATAGCTGCATGGACTCACCAATACCTTACTTGTAAAACCTGCCTCCACCAAAGTAGAGTAATCTCTTTTGCTGGACAGCAGCAATACACAAACCACAGACTTGGTCCCTATATTGGCTGTACAGGGCAAAGTAGGAGCAGGCACCAACTTGGCATCAAGTCAGCCGTTGGTCTGAACAAGCATAAAAGGTCACATGTGGATTACTGTAAGGCTAACTATGAGTACAAATTGGACACATCCACAAAGGCTAATCACAAGGCCATCTTCCCATATGTCTGCAATCTCAGAAGTAACAAACCAACCCAACCTGTAATCGTGGTCATTCAGACCACATACACACACAACTTAGCTATAGCCAACCTGCTGCAGATAGGGTTAGGGCAAACATCAACCCACTGGCTCAGCATCAATATAGGTGGATGTGCATAGCACCCACCAGTGAGCAGGTACATATTGCCTACTGAAAGGCAACAAACTTAAGTATCCATGGGACATGATAATATCCTGTCCACATCCTACATGAACTCAGGCATGTGCTACCAGCTCATTACACACTGTAGTCTCACCAAGCCTCTGCACCATCCACACCCCATCAGCATTGAAGATGGCCAATGTCATCCATCTACACAGACATGAATGAGGAATAGGGGATTATACAATTAACTCGCCCTTATTGGGGGAAATATGACACATCAGGACTAGGAGTACAATGCAAGCTGATACTGTGCTGACAGATTACAGGGGTATGGTGTGGTTGTGACTGGTGGCTACTGGTATTCAATGTACATGTACAGGTTCTGTACATACTGTTGCCAAATGTATGAGGTCCTGTGATGTGTTTCCCTGTTTATGTCTTCCAGGTGCAATGTTGTATCGGCGAAGGACAACATTTTCAGAGGCTGAGACAACCATTATCATACATGCCATACTACAGAACCATGCAATAATGTTTGGCCAGAGCCAGCAACATATGCAGGAGAGGACCACCCTTGTAGGACAACCTTGTCCACAGGGTAAACTATGTTGGCCTGCACGCATGTACATACTAACAGGTCCAGCATCGTGCAACTGACCTCATATGCCATACCCATCAAAGGGCTGCTGCTGTGGCCAGGGACCGCACAGCCACAGGTGGGGCCCCAGCCATGCAGCCCACACTGACACCCACCGAGGAGCTCCTCACCAACCTTAGGGAATCCATCCCAGTACAACATCAGGGTACAGACTCCCACATCCTGGAGGTGGGTGGCACCCAGACAATGGATGAGGAGCATGCAGGTAAGGCCCGAGTGGAGATTACTAGACTAGTGTAGCAGACATACTTGTATCTGTAAAGTATCTACATGCATGTGTCAGGTCAGATTGCAGTTGTGGATGAGGTTTTCTAATAAACAGAAGTGTGCATCTGTGGTGAAGGACAGTAAATTGTATAGTATTGGGGAGTGTACTGTAAATGTGCAGAGATGCTGCATCCATCCTGTACCAATGCCACAGATGAGTCTGCTGACAATACCTCTCTCCCACAACTACCTAGGTCCCTCTGGTCTGCATGTGGGACTGCAGCCTGAAGCTGGTGAGTATGGAATTGTCCTATTGTGGTTTGCCAATACCCCAGGGTAAGTGAAGGGCATGCAATTTACCATGCACACAACTGTCAGTCGTAGCCATATTGCTTTATTTGCATGTTCACTTGTGGTGTGATTAACTGCATTGCATCACAGTGGTCTATCTGAAGATAATGTAACATTCCTGTAGTATACCTCACAACCTGTCAGTGCAAGACATCTGGACAGAGAAACAAAATGGGGGGACATGTGTGAAACATTACTCTTATACAGTGGATATAAACAGTGTACACACCCATGTTAAGATGTCAAGTGTTTGTGATATATACAAATTGAGACCACAATGTCAGTCCACACCTTTTCCAACCTTTAATGTGACTCATAATATGAACAATTCAATTGCAAAACTAACAATCTGTTGGACACTAAATATGGAGTATACAAACCTTACAATAAGCTGGATGCATACGTGTGCACACCCTTCAAATAATATTTTATTGCAGCAGCTTGTGATTTACTGACAGCATGCAGTCTGCTTGGGTACACACCTGCCATCAAGTAAAGGCACTCTGAGTAACACCAAACAACACTCTGCTGTCCGTGTAGGATATTCATGACATTTTCTCAGTTCTCTGCAACAGCCATGGCTTGCAGACAGCTTACAAAGCAGCAAAGGGATGTCATATTTGAAAGGTATCAGTCAGGATTAGGGTACAACAACATTACCAAAGCATTGCATACACCATGAAACACAGTGGAGACAGTCATCAAAAGGTGGACTGAATATGGGACAACAGTGCTGTTGAAAAGAACCTGATGTCCCTCCAAAACTGATGAAAAGACATGTCCAAACCTGGTCAGGGAGGCAGCCAGGAGACATACAGCAACAATGAGGGAGTTGCAGGAATCTCTTGCAAGTACTGGTGGTGTGCACTACATATGAGAACAATCTCCCATATTCTGCATAAGTCTGGCCTATGGGGTCGGGTCAGAAGATGGAAGGATTTCCCCAAACCAAAAAACAGCCAGGGGTGGATACAACTTGCAATATATCACATCAAGTCTCCCAAAGGCATGTGTGAAAATGTGTCACGGTGTAATGAGACTATGGATCGACCTCACAGCCACAATACCAAAAGGTACATGTGGTGTACAAGCAACACCTCTCTTCACTTGAAGATCACCATCCCCGTAGTGAATCACGCTGGTGACATTGGCCTGCTGTGGGGATGCTGTTCTAAAGCTGGAACTGGGCCTGTAGTCACAGTGGTGGGAATTCTGAACAGTTCAAAATAACACTCACATCTGGCCCACATCCATCAGGTGTTTGCAAAAACACTGAGGATGGGGAGGGGTGTCAGCCTTCAACATGACAAAGACCCGAAACATATATCCAAAGCTACCTAAGAATGGTTCCACCTGAACACACTCATGGTTATGGATTGGTCCAGCCAGAGCCTAGACCTAAACCCGATAGCAAAACCACAGTGTGACCTGACAAGGGCTGTGCACATGAGCTGCCCTTGCAATCTGACAGTTTTGGGGGACCTTTGCAAGGAAGAGTGGCCAAATAATGCCAAGTCAAGATGTGCCATGCTGATAGACACCTTCCCAAGAAGAGTGAATGCTGTAAGTCACTTACAAGGTGCTTCAACAAAGTATAATTTTAAGGGTGTGCACACTTATGCAACCACCATATTGTACATATTTTATTCATTATATTTTACACGTAACACATTTGTTTCTTTATCGATTGGATTGCACAGGTTATATGTCACATGAAAGGTGGGTAATCGATTTGAATGCATTACTGCGGTCTCATTTTATATATTACAAGAACATGTCATGTTAATAGGGTTGTGTACACTTATCATATCCACTGTAAGCTTAGAAGGTTGGTGGTTTAACAAGAATTATGTGACCATACATTTACTGCTGGTTTGGAGATATGAAACTCAAATGTATGTCATTAATTAGTGACATTACCCCTCAGATCATCCCAGTTATGTATCAGACAAACACAGGGGTTATGAGAAACAGAGCAAACATATGAGCCAGACATCTACACATCCTGCAAGAATCTGTGGAGTTGTGAGATATGTTCTGTAGTATTTGCCACTGTACTGTATAGGTGAACAGCAATGATGTGTACATGGGTGCAGTCTGTGCTGGGGAAGAGCCATCACCTACTAATACTACTCACGTATCCCAGAGCTCTGTATTGTAAGTTACATGTAGTAAAACTGGCTGCAATGCATGATGTTGAGGGCCATGTATCACGCATGTCACCATTTGGGTAATGTGAGGTCTGTGTAACAGATTTGTGCCACCTCACCTATAAAAGTGTGTGTGTGTGTGTGTGTGTGTGTGTGTGTGTGTGTGTGTGTGTGTGTGTGTGTGTGTGTGTGTACACCAGCCAACCTCAAAGTGCAAGTATTAATGTACATATGTTGTCTTCCGCTCACAGGTGGTGATGGAGTTCAGGGTCCATCCCACTTGGAAACTGATGTCATTGTCTCTGCAGACACTGACAATGATGACAGGAATAGTGAGGTACAGGTGGGGCTGTCAAGGGCTGAATCTGTGCCATTAGTTGGCACCCCATTGTTGTCCACACCATCCCCACACACATACCCCATCACCAGTGGCCACAGATGGACAGTTGGCAGGTGGTGGCATGGAACAGGCTAGTGTGGTGACTATGGCAGGTGTGAGTGTAGACACTGGCCATACCCAGAGTGCAGACGAGGTCCCACACAGGTGGATGGACAGGGGTGCTCTCAGGAGGAATGCTGCTCATCAAGCCCCTGTCACAAGTGCCACAGCAGGTGTCACCAGACACATGTTTCAGGCTGTCAGGGATGCATAGGCACACAGTGAATGCAACACCAGAAAAATACTCAGGGTGTTGGATGCAACTATTCCTGATTTACGTGGTGACATACATGACCTTGTTGTGGCCACATGTCAAAATACTGAGGTCATGAATAGATGGTGGTGTGAGACCTTGGCAATCCTTGACTGTGGCATGTCTGTGCTAGAGCATGTGGTGGGAGATGGGCATTGGCCACATGGACATAGGTCACCATCAACAACAGCTGAGAGTCTACAGGGCCGTGCACTTTCACACTCCCATAATGGTAGTGACACCAGCACTACCAAAAGGGCTTTGCTGTCCACATCACACCGGAGCAGGCCATGGGCACATGGTCCTGGTCGGTCCCATTAGGGACACGGATCCAGCAGACAGCAATCACAATCAGGAAGCGGTACTGCATTTGGCCTTGAGCTTGGTGGTGCCAGTGATATCCCTGGCAGGACCAGTTCCTGTGTCTGTGGCCGGAGATGGTGAACTGGACACCCTGCCATGTAAAGTCCACAGCTGCCCAACATACCCCTGTGTAGGGCAGCCACATGGCGCAACTGTGTGCATACATGCACACATACATATCTGTATCACAGGCAGGTCACCCCCAGACACACGCAGCACCTCTGCACAGCCCATCTACTGGATACCCCTCCAAACACACACACAATGTCAACCATATGGCACAACCTAGGCCTCTGGCAAACCCACACCACACCCTGTGCATATGATGATACCTGTGTCACATCCTTGTTATCCATAACATTGATGCAGGGACATGCTAATATGGGTCTGATGCACAGGGTGAATATAGTACAGTGTAGCTATGTAATACTGTGTAAGGTGCTGTGTGCTTGCATTTGTTATGGGTACACATACAGGTATAAGTACTTTATTAGCCAGAATGCATTATTGCTACTATACTGTTACGCATTTATCAGATGCACCACAGAGCTTTCATGATTTCACCTAGTCACAAGGTGAATGAGATCAGAAGGCCTAGTAAAGTAGGGTGATGGGAAGTGTACAGGGTGGTACACAACTCAAAATGGTATAAGCCACACAGTATATGATTCTCACACTAACATAAACAGTTGCTAGTATTGAGATTAGAACCCCTACATATCTAGTTATTTATACTATAGTGTTACGCAGTTATCAGATGTGCCACAGAGTTTACATGATTTCACCTAGTCCCAAGGTACTTCTAAGGTGAATGACAGCAGGCCTAGTAAGGTAGGGTGATGAGAAGTTTATAGGGTGGTACACAACTCAAAATGGTATAATCCACATAGTATATGATTCGCACACAAACTTGCCAGTATTGAGATTAGAACCCTGCTTATCTAGTTATTTGTACTATAGTGTTACACAGTTATTGCACATGCTACAGAGCTTAATGGGCTGACAACTGGTCAAAGGTGCTGATAAGGGGAATGACATCAGCAAGACTGATAAAGTAGGGCAGTGGGTGGGAAATGTATCAAAATACTTCTTCCTATAAACATACACACTTACACACCCACATATGCCATATCTTAGATTAGAACCCCTGCCTATCTAGTTACTTGTACTATAGTGTTACATAGTTACCGCATGCACTACAGAGCTTACTGGGCTGACGACTGGCCAAAGGTGCTGATAACTGCACAGCTGAGGTAAAATATTACAGGTGCCAGAAAGTCTGTCTTCAGTTTTTCCCTTAGATCTTGCTAGTTCTCTCTTGCACTTCAAATAGCCTAATAGCTTTGCACTTCAGCAAGTTTTTGCATCAATTTTTCTAGCACACCTGAGAGCCATCAGCAGTAGTCATTCCTCATGGAATTAGCTCCAGTACTTAGTAGTTATGACCACCCCTCCTGGAATGATTAAAGTGCAGTTCTTTGTGCTTTTGCCCATTAACTTGGTGCACTTGGGTATTCTGAGGCACTGTTGCAACTGTTTTATGTACACAGACAACCCTCTCCTCTACACTCCCAACACTCAGACTTGTGACAGATACCTCTATATCACTAAACTGGAAGATATGCACTCTCCAGCAAAAACTGGACTAGCTGGTCAAGAGGAGAAGGGTCAATACCTGCACCACACCACATGGAACACATACTCCTCCAGACCACCCACTATCACAGTTCTGACCTACAAACAAAAAACACCCACCCACCTTCACAGAGGCACTCAATAGACATTTACCCAAACAGCAGTGACCACCAAGACAAACACCCACTCAACCACAACACAGAACAAACCCCAGGACACATATCTACACAGTGTGCCCCTCAACCTAAGCCCCTAAGGCTAACCACCTTGTCCAATACAGTAATCATAGGTGACTCAATAGTGAGGCACACAGATGTCCCACTCACTAGGTTGACTATGGGGAATGTAACAGTCAGCTATCAGGTGCCAGAATCCAACACATAACACACACAGTCAGGTCACTCTACAACAACTACAAGTATCACTCTGTCATTGTCCATGTGTGTGTGAATAACCTGAGATGCACCTCCCTGGAATACATGAAAAGAGATGTTGGAGCTCTCAGATTAACTGGGCCAGGCAGGTATGACAGTAGCCCTGAGTAGTAAATTACTGCCAACCAGAAAGATACTGCAGTACAAACAACACATAATTAACTTCAACAATTGGCTTAAGTGTCTGGTGCCATTCTTAGGGATCCAGTATCTATCTGCTTGGGATGACATGATTGACAGACTGCAATGGCTTGTCAGAGATGGCCTGCATCTGTCACCCCTGGGCTTCCAGGTACTGGCTAAGTGTCTTGCCACCCCTATAGTGCCTTTTTAGGCAGTGTTCCAAATCAAATTAACACCATAACAGCTATGCATAAATGCAATCGCGGGGTCATGCTGCTCAACACTAGACATCTAAATCTCGAGATGCAGTCACTTGAAGCACTCCTCAAAATGGAGAACACTGACATTTGTGCTGTAAAGGAGACCTGGTTTACAGAATCAGACAGCACCCCTGCACTACCAGGCTATAACTCATTCCACACCTATCTGCCCCAAAACATGGACCACAGCTCCAAAGGCAGTGATGTCTCTATATTCATAAAGGATATGCACACCTCCAGACTAGTATCCCAGCAGAATGCATCTGAGATACTTCAGGTACAACTGACATTGGGTAATAGTGCAATCCAGGTCATAGCCTGCTATAGGTCCCCATCCATGTCAATAGAATCTCAATCCAGATTTCTCAACACCTGGGAATCTATCAAGGTCCAACCCAACACTCTCATACTAGGAGACTTCAACTACCCCTCCATCAACTGGGAAAGATTCTCAAGCACCAATACACTGGCCCAACACTTCCTGATATTCATCAGTTCCAATGCCCTGAACAAGCTCATTCTGACACCCAGTAAAGGAAGCAACATCCTTGACCTGTGTTGATTACTAACATATGGGACTGTTGCTTGACAACAGTAGTCAATCCCTACCTGGTCAGATCCAACCATAAACTAATCACCATGGAAATCCACATTTCACCCACACCTCCCGCAAAGGTAACCATCTTGAAAACTTCTCCAAAGCTGACTTTGGACTCCTAAAAAACGAGGTGACTAACTTCACAGCACCCATGCCAATGGAAAATACCTGCATGACTGCCGGATCATACACAAATGCACTGTACAATCATGTACAGAAATGCATGGAACTAGCCATACCCAACAGAATCATGACACTCTCCTCCAAACACTGGAGGCCAATCTGGTGGTCTCCTGCCATTAATAACCTGTACAACAGAAGGAAGAAACTGTTGCAGAAAAAGGTGGAATCCCAAGAGTGGTAAAACTCCCTTATTAGCCTCAACAACAACATGGCATCCCTCATGAAATCATCTAAAGCCAGCTATGATGACAGAATTGCAGCAAACACTGACAACAATCACAGAGCCTTTGATTATTATAGTTATATCAAGAATCTCCATGGCAATACCCAAAAGTGGTCTGAGTTACTGCACAATGCTACCTCCTATACTGAGCCAACAGATATTGCCAACATTCTTGCCAACACATTCAGTCCCAGCTTCACCCCCCTCTCTCTCCCCAGGGAAAAAATCAGAATGCCAGATGAATGCCAGGCACCCAGGATTAGTGAAGCCCAGGTTAAACCTGCATTGTCCATGGGCAAGAATACAGCTTCCATAGGACCAAAAAAATATCCCTGGCTGTGCTCTACATGAACTACAAAGATATTTGGCACCACATCTGTGTGCCCTGTTCAGTCACAGCCTCACCTCTGGCTTTGTCCCTCTCAAATGGCGCACTACTACAGTCATCCCTCTCCATAAAAGGGTAGTGACTACAGACCCTGGGAATTATCAGTCCATTAGCCTGACAAGTCTGATATGTACAGCTATGGAGCACATTATCAGGGACCTGATTGACAAACATAAGTAATCTCCTAACTATGGACCCCACACAGTTTGGCTTTATGAAAGGGAGATCATGCCTGCTCAACCTGGCTGACTTCTTTGAGTCAGTCTCCAGGGCTATGTATGATGGTAAGGCACTGCATACAGCCTACATCAATCTGGCCAAATCTTTTGATACCATTCCTCAGTCAGGAATTATTGATGAACCCACCAAACTAGGCATAAACTCCTATATCACTAGGGGAGTTGCAAATGGGCTCACAGATACAACACACAGTGTGAAAGTAGTGAGCTCCAAGTCAGCCTGTCAACCAGTCACAAGTGCAGTCCCACAGGGATCACTCCTGGGTACTCTCCTGTTCAGCATCTACTTCTCAGGAATCCAGGTCAACACAAAGGAACTCTGGCTGACCAAGCTCACAAACAACTGCAAGCTGGGAGTCATCATTAACTCCACAAGTGATGCAGACATCCTACAGAAAGGCCTCACTGAGACCACCGAATGGTGTGAAAACCATGGCCTGAAGTTTAACATCACAAAATGCATCATCAGCCCCTTTGGTAAAAGCTCAGTTCCCACTAAGTACCACATCTATGGGAGCCACTGAACACTGTAGGCATTATAAGAGATTTGGGGACACAGGTTGATAGCAACCTCTCCTTCGACCACCACACTGCTACTGGGGTCAGGAAATCCTTCTATGTGGCACATCTCATTACCAAGGGTTCTGCATCTGGGAAGAAATAGGTCACCATATCTGTGTACATTTCCCTCAGACTAATCATTAAGTATAAAGGCCTATTTGACATGTACCTGACTAGACACCTGCAATAGCTAGAGAGGCCATAGAAGTACCTCACAAAGAGTATTCTAGGCATTAATCACGTCTTACACAGACTCAAAAGACTCCAGCTATTCTCTGTCTCATATCACCTACTTAGAGGCAATCTCTGCTTGACTTGCAAAGCCATGTCTGACCCAGCTCTTTTAGAAATGCTACATCTAAAGACATCCCAATCCTTCTGCACCACACACTGCAGGGACCTCGACCTCATTACCACAATCAACACAATATGCTGGAGGGACAGGTTCCTCATCCAGAGACTGCACATGCCCTGGAATAAACTTTCTATACATGTCAAGCAAAGCACCTAGACAACCCTGTTCCACAGAAATCTTGATGAGTGGATGGGTAATGGAAAGTTCACCCTAGGGATAACTCCCATGGCTCTACTTGATTGAGGCAATGGGAACTAATGTCAGGTGGCACAATGGCAGGGCACTTCTATGGGCTAGGCTTGTAAAGGCTCCAGGGCCATTAGCCTAGTACACACCTATGAACCTATAAGGGGAGTGACATCAGCATGACTAATAAAGTAGGCCAATGGGTGGGAAACTTATCAAAATACTTCTTCCTACAAATATACACATACTTGGTCACCCACACAAACATTTGCCAGATATGAGAGTAGAACCCCTGCCTATCTAGTTACTTGTAGTATAGTGTTACACAGTTATCGCATGCACTACAGAGCTTACTGGGCTGACAACTGGTCAAAGGTGCTGATAAGGGGAATGACATCAGCAGGACTGATAATGTAGGGCAATGTGTGGAAAAATTATCAAAATACATCTTCCTACTAACATACACACTTACCCACACACACATTTGCCGGATCTGAGGATAGAACCCCTGCCTATCTGGTTATTTGTACTCTAATGTTACATAGTTTTCGCACATGCTACAGAGCTTAATGAGCTGACAACTGGCCAAAGGTGCTGATAAGGGGAATGACATCAGCAGGACTGACAAAGTAGGGCAGTGGATGGGAGACTTATCAAAATACTTCTTCTTACAAACACACACACACACACACACTCATTTGCCAGATCTGAGATTAGAACCCATGTCTAGCTAGTGATTTGTACTATAATGTTACACAGTTATCACATGTGCTACGGAGCGTACTGGGCTGACAACTGACCAAAGGTGCCGATAAGGGGAATGACATCAGCAGGACTGATAAAGTGGGGCACTGGGAAGTGCTGTGGGTGGGAATGTCCTAAAACTGTTTCACCTACAAACACACTTCCTCACTCTCGCATACATAACTGTCTCACACACACACACACACACACACACACACACACACACACACACACGCCAGTATTGAGATTAGAACCCCTACCTATCTAGTTATTTGTACTATAGTGTAATGCAGTTATCACATGTGCTAGATAGATTATAGGGGTGATTGGTGTCCAATGGTACTTCTAAGGTGAATGACAGCAACAGATCTTGTGAAGTAGGGCAATATGAAGTGTACCCGAGTGTGAAGATTCTCCTAATACTTAGCCCTACACACACACACACACACACACACACACACACACACACACACACACACACACACACACAGGCAGGTGATGTGATATTATAAACCCAACCTCAGTACTGTTACACAATGGGGCTCACATTTTATGCTAGCATGTGCAACTGTTTACAACTGGTATGCCACTGTCCACAGCAGGACATTATTGCATGCCATTCAGGGTATCTGTGTGTGTGACTCACTCTGTCTGTGCCCCCCTTTGTCTCTCTATCACTGTCTGTCTCTCAGTTCTCCACATCTATGTGTGTGTATGCTTGACATATGTTATCTGTTGCCCATATATATGTGTGTGTGTCTCATGCAGCAGATGCAGATATATCACATATGAGCCACCTACAGCTTGCTGAGGGTAATCCTGTCTGATGTGTGTGTGTGTGGGGGGGGGGGACAGTTGAGGTGTACATAGCTGTATGTTTGCACAGACATATATACAGACAATATAGTCATATATTCCAATGTGGGTTCCAACATGTCCTGTGATTCTCTAAGTGTAGAAGCGTGCCCAGTGTGACCTTCTATAGTTAGAGTGGGACTCCATTCCAGAGATAGGTGTACTTCAGTCCAGGGATTTGTGTGCTACAGCCATACCTCTCAGGAGTACACAGGTACTTGTTTTGTTTAGTAGACATTGTCTGACACATCTGTAGTCTGAAATTGCAATGTATTGTGTCATTACCTAGTGCCAGACATCCTCAGATCACCACAGTGCATTACCAGAGGAAAACTAGTTGTATGATTCATAGACCAATATTATGAGGGAATTATTGCCAACAAGGCCATTTGTGAGGTGTGGCTACAGCCAGTTTAATAATGACATGGCTGTGTAAATAGTCCAGCAACCTGGTGATATACTGGCTGGGGATCTCCAACTTGTGTGGTTTCTTTCTAAACTGAAATGTCATATCCTTGTGTGGGCATACCTCTCACCTGTACATTTTTTGGCAGGTTGCCCAGGTGTTTGGCTAAAGATTTGATCCTTTCTATGTAAACTTGTGTTTTTATGGCAAGTTAGTTACATATAATTGAAGAGTGATGTTACAAAATAATGACAGACATTACTGTTTCAGACTACATAACCTTCAGACAATTTCCACTACTGCAAACCCCTCACCCTACCAACTTTCTCAGTATGTAAGGTCAATATTTACAACACAAGCCTATCATTTTGCTTTTGTTCCACTT
This sequence comes from Protopterus annectens, assembly GCF_019279795.1. Lineage (NCBI taxonomy): Eukaryota > Metazoa > Chordata > Ceratodontiformes > Protopteridae > Protopterus > Protopterus annectens. The sequence goes on along the minus strand of NC_056743.1, from coordinate 139,512,565 downwards.
TTATTTCTGCCCTTGTCCAGACATCTTGCTGTCAGAGGTTGGGAGTTATGGGTGTGGGTACAAAGTACATTCAGCTGTGCAGACATGTCTATTATATGTAAAAGTGAACATAATAAAAAGGATTATTGAGAATGACCACTGACGACATTACCAAAAAGCACTTATATTCACTTGGCACCTCTGCTACACATCCTTCAAGATGTCACTAATATGTGTAGTATATTCCACATAGCACTGTGACTTCCGGGTATGTCAGTGGCAGAGCAGTGAGTGTCACTGACATGCATAACAGATGGCACTGCAGTTATCTGCACATGGCCCTGTCAAAGGCAGCACTGTACCTAGGGCACTACATGATGACTGCCAGGAGAACGTGCTGGCCAGATCCAGACAGTATTAACCTGACATACACATAGCTCATTAACCCCTGCATATTGTGGACTGGCAACATGTTTTCATGTGTATTGGTGCAGCCCTGCCAATGTGTGCTATGCTGATATTTCCCTGCAAACATACATGTTACTGCATTTGTGTGGGTATATGGGGGGGCACACCTGTCAACTGTACACATTTGCACAGACTGTGCTGATATTTGCTTTACATTTTGGTTCCATTTACCATACTATTGTGCCCTATCTTGGGGGATTAGATGCATATCAGTAAAGAGCTCAGGTCAGATTGTACTGGCATACATTTGAGCTTCAGACTTCTTACCGTTCATAGCTTTACTGCAACTGTGGGTCCTGCTGTGCTATCACTGTGTGAGTTTGTGGGGGGGGGGGTAATTCAACATTGCCACCATTTGTGCGCCTTTACCAGACATTTCTCTGTGGTCTTCTACAGCTGACTTGCTGTGTGAGTGTGAGGGGTGGTTATGGGACCCCGCCCTGACATCCATGCCTGTGACCTATGACCCCCCCAGTTAGTGGTGCCCACACACATACTGCAGTGGGATTTGCCACCTTGGGTACTACTGCATAATGTGTGGAGGTCAGTTTTGACCAAATATTTCCTGGGGTCCCACATAGCTGTCAGTTGTGTGCTGCTATCCCAGTAGGCCACCCCATTCTCTTGCATGCATGCAGCATTACCATAGATATTCTAGCAAAACATACTAATCCATTCATTCATTAAGAAGACTGACTTACCTTGTGCTTGCAGCAGTTGTGAGGATGGTGCTTGAGGGCTGCCTAAGTTGGATGCACACAGTACACTGTCTATACATGGTAAGTTACAGATACTGTGGTGTGTGTGTCATCCATTTTACTGTGTGTGTGAGTCAGAGAGAGGTGTCAGTCCCTGGGGTCCCTACAGTGTCAGTGTGTGTGGTATGTGTTGCTTCTTTGCCAAGGGCTGAGCACACTGGGCACACCTCCATCTGCCTACAGGAGCAGGCTCAGGGGCCTCCTCCTATGAGTCCCTCTGTGCCTGTGGGGACCTTGGCAATAGTGGCGGGCTGTGTGGCCCTTCCCTGCGGTGTTCCTGTTGCAGCTGTTTCCACAGGATCATATTGTGCAGCATGGCACATACTATGAACATGTGTGCACATGTGGCTGGAGAGTACTGCAAGGCTCCACCAGATATGTCAAGGCAGTGGAACCGTGACTTGAGCATCCCAAACACACACTCTATAATGATCCTGGTTTGTGCATGTGCCTCATTATGGCATTCTTGTGTGGGTGTGTGTGCATTTCTGATGGGAGTCATCGTCCACAGCTCTAATGCATAGCCAGCATCCCCCACCAGATGGCCATACAGGATGCCCCCACTGGCAAATGCCTGGTACAGCTGTGACAAATGCCTAATGTGTGAGTTGTGATAGCTTCCAGGGCTGCCAGCACACACATTCATGATAATGCCTTGGGCATTGCACATGACCTGGCAGTTTGAGGGGAAGCCCTTGCAGTTTATGTAGACCCTACCCTGTTCACCGGGTGGTGCTTTGATGTGGATGTGCGTGCAGTCTATGGCATCCAGTACCTCCGGGTATTCTGCTACATGGTGGAAGGGATGCCTATTGCTGGTCCTCGCCTCATAGGTTTTGAGGAAGTAAAAGTGCTCACCGGCATGTTGTAGCAGGGCATCCAGGAACTGGTGAAGTACCCCAAATGCAGATGCCTGTGAGACCCCCATGATGTCCCCAGTAGGTCTTTGGAAAGTACCTGTAGCTAGAATTCTTAAGGCTACACATACCTTGGTATCCACTGGGACGGGTTCCCCTTTGTTGGTTTTAGGTCTGAGTTGAGGCTGGCACAGCTCAGTGATTTGCTGAAGTATGTCTCTGTCTACCCTGTAGCACTCTACTATCTCCAGATCATGTAGCCCCTGGTAAGTTGCCCTGGGTCTGAACACTCCTCCTCCTTCTTGGTCTGTGGCGGTTGTCAGCATTATCCTCCTCTCTGCTGTCAGCCACTAGTACATATTGATGGAGCAAAGCAATGGCAGCCCCTAACATTTTTCCAGTTAAAATTTTCCCACATGTGTACACCAGTGGTGCAGAGTTTGTGGGAAAAAACAGACTGTAAGGTGTTTGCATACTTTATATTGTTGTGCTGCAAATGCTGCCTGCATGATTGGCTGACTATGATACATTCCACCTGTCAGCTATGTTATTTGTACTTGATTGCTTTAATTCTGCTATTTTCCTATTTTTTTTCTTTTTTCCCCTTCCAGTTCCTCCCACTTTAAGCACCGAGGTGTGCCATGCAAACCCGGTGCCCAAATGTAAACAGTTCTGCTAGTTCCATTTTTTTTTTGTTTTGTTTTAGACCAGGTGCGCGCCACACAAATCCATTTAGCTTATGTAAACAGTAAGAAATGGCCCTTCCCTGGGTCAAACATGCTCCTCAGTTCATGGAATAAGTCAAAACAGCCTCAGACACACCCCTTGCTTAGCTAAGCTTATCTCTGTGCCTTAGGGCTCCAATGTGCTTACAACATGCCTTACACACCCCCTTTTCATGTCTGTTGCTCCTCCTAGTTACACCATCATGCTAGAGCACCTACACAGTTAGGTGCAGTTTGGGACTTTTGTGATTCAGTACATTTCCCCTCATTTGCATACCCCACTGCCTTAGTCCACAGTTACTGCACTTACACAAAGCCTTTCCCCTTGATAACCACTGTTCCCTGGTACTGTTTTCATTCTGCATGCCATAGACTATAATGGCAAAATGCAGATTTCCCTTGAAATTGAGTTTTTGCAATTTTGGTTTTATATTTTCAGCACAATCCCGTTTGTGCGCCACTGCCCTATGCCAAAAAAAAAAAATTTGATTTTATAAAAAAAAAGTTTTCCATGCCAATGGCCATAGATTTGGCCATTGGCATGCCTAAACACTGTAATACATGCTTTTTTGAGAGCTTTCATGCCTCCGTTTTATTTGCAGAAATGTATTCGGTTAGTAACCGAATACATTTCTGCAAATAACACTGTTGTTTCATGCATACCTGGCTGCTTGGTGATTCACTAATTCACCTAATTTGCATGTTTTTCACCAGTAAATGAAGTAATTAGTATTCTGTAGCTGTATCCGTGCAGAAACAGTGTAGGCACGCTCGTGCACATCAGATCAGCTGTTTGTTGGATTAGTCGGCGGTCATATTCCGTGCAGGAACAGCTACACTGTTGCTACACGGAAATTTCAGCTTAATGAATCCTGGGGATAGTCTTCTTGCTTTGGTCTATTAAAGTCTGAAGACTTAGTTTAACAATTTATTAATTTTATAAGTCTATCATGTAGTTTTATTGTTGGATTTTCTACTGTATTTAAACATCAAGGATGAATTTATCAATGCATTGTTTTCAAAGTGCTGTACAGGGTGGTGAATGATTTACCAACAGGTTGTGAGGAGGGGTGAATATTCAGTCCCAGTTGACAAATGTAAGGTAATCATTCAGTACACCATAGTTGTTATCCAAAAATCTTCTGTACTAAGTATAAAAGCTGCCAAAATAATTGGAAAGTAACTGGAAAAAAGTTGTAAGCTAAAGTATTTACAAGACATATAGTCATAATGGTGTAGTATGAAGCTGTGTCATATAAAACAGATTAGCCAACTGATTTTATCCCAAAATCAAAATAAATCAAAATAAAACAAATGGAGTACATAAGTGAAATGGCTAGCTTTATCTTAAGCAATGGTTGACAAAAGCTGTAAATCCAACTGGGTGAACCCAAAAACAGTCCAAAAACACGAACAAGGCTCCAGTGACACAAAGGTGCAAAAGTCAGAGTTAAAACACTGCTTTAATAACCAAAAAAGCTAAATAAATGAGCGCTTTCGTCTGAGACACAGACTTCTTCAGATCTGAAGAAGTCTGTGTCTCAGACGAAAGCGCTCATGTATTTAGCTTTTTTGGTTATTAAAGCAGTGTTTTAACTCTGACTTTTGCACCTTTGTGTCACTGGAGCCTTGTTCGTGTTGACAAAAGCTGTAACACAAGTATGCTGTTTGAAGCAAATAACATCTGTGGTCTGAGCATCGCCTGTAACTTTCAGTGTAGCTGAAATGGGTCTGATTTAGATTCATTCACATTCCAGGTTATCAAACATTATAAAAATAAATAAATAACATTACAGACAGCACTTCTATCCCAAGCTGGACTGAAATTGGTGTTTAAAACCATAGATAATGGCAAGGGATTCTGGGAACAGCATGGGACTAACAAAAGTTTAGCTTTTAAAGTTACTGTGAGGCATCAACATCATAGTCACAGACTGAGAAAGCAGTTTTCCGTTAGGATTTGAAGCTCTATACAAGTCAGTTTACTAGCTGAGATGATTCATAAGGTATAGCAAAGGTTTGTACTCATAGGTAACTTAGAATATATCCACAAGATTATTACAGTCCTGTTCTGATGAAGGCTCAGATGTCAGCTCTGTAATATTCAGATGTACTTCCAAATTTTGTGAAGTATGTATATCTATCTAATGGTATAGTCATTGTTCCAGTGAAATATATCAGTGACGTATCTTGCTTTCGTGACAACTGTACAGGTTTGATAACAAGGATATTTGCTAAGCAACAAGGAAGTTTGTTTTAATACTTAAGATAAGACTCATAACCACAATATATTATTGTTGAAATGGCAAGCTAGACTTGTAAATGAATCCCAGCTACTGCAGCCATAATGTCATTACATAACCCCTGGCATTATGTGCAATGTCACATTAGTTACACAGAACTATAATAGCTTTTATTTAGAACACCTCAAAAAAGAGATATAGTTTACATGTATTATCCTTTCAAATCTTTCTTATGTCAGTCTCATATTTAAACTAGCTGTGATGTCTTTTGTGACCTTTAGTATGAAAAACATATTGTGCAAAGACAGATTATTATAAAAATGAACAAAACTGTGAGCGGTTCTGTTGTACAAGTTACCACATTAAGTGTCGTTGCTTTCAAAGCAGTGTACTGAATGAAGTTAATGCTTTGGCAGTGCAAGACTTTCTGTGGTGCAAATATTTTCCAGGGCCTGTTCAGCTGCCCTAAATATTGTAAGGGTATAACTGCATTTGATTTTTAAAGCATGTTGTATTATGTAAATTTTGCCAATGTCTTTGCACTGATCTCTATGTACCAAGCTGGCCTGAAATGAAAAGCCTAAATGAAAATCCAGCTGAGTATGTGCCACGACACAGCATGTACATGATCCTTTTGGAATGCTCCCACATTATTGAAAGGATAGTTTTTAGTGACCTCAATGATTTAAATCCCACAGTGTTGATTATTACAGCAATCGTAAAGTACAAAACAAAAATGAAACTACTTTGGGTGTCCTTATTAGCTATAATCCTCTTAAGCAAACATTTAGTGTGCTATGTGTGTGTGTGTGTGTGTGTGTGTGTGTGTGTGTGTGTGTGTGTGTGTGTACGCACATGTGTGTGCGAGTGTAACACAAAACTATCACTTACCATATCATTACAGGCAGAAGTGATTCTTGCCCCAGGGAATGCTGTAAATTGCATTATAAACCTTTTTTGGTGTTACTGGACTGAAACAGTAACAAAGATTATAAATTTACACAGACTGTAGAGAGGGAAAATCCTGAGTGTATCTAAACAATCTAGCTTGGTTTGTGATTTATTGATCTTTACTGATAAAAAAAAGTGTGACTGCAAGCGATAGTGAGCGAGACGTGAAGGAATTACAGCTTTTGTCTGGCTTAAAGAACTTGTACGGTTAGAACAAATTTACAGTACTTACCTTAGTATTTAGTTGTATACTGCTTGTGTGATTTTTTTTGTCACAGAAGTTGATTTAAGTTCTCTTTGAATTCTATGGTTACTGATTTTGATTAGTCTTTTCTTTTACAATATTTTATTTGTTTGAAGCTGAATATGGATCCCTTAAATGAGTATGCAATTAATGATTTGCTAATGCACAAGTATCTTGTACAGTGTAATAAATGCTACTGATATTTAAAGGTAACAACTGATAACACTGGTCATCTGTATTCCTTGTGTCAAAAGTTAGATGACTTGCTTACCATTGTTAGAAGTAAATCTAGAGTTACTGATGATGATTGCACTTGTGCAATTGGCACGGCTTGGAGAACTGTTGCTACATGTATTAAGGACTGGACTGATGAAATAAATAATGTTAGGCAAAGAACAAACAGGACACATTTAGGAAATGATGCATCATCTATTGTCTGCAAAGATCATGCAACACCTATGAAACAAGATGATGCCCCTGGCAACATTGGAATTCTGGATGTAAGTATTCAGCAATCTGAGGATCCAGTTTGTTTAAAAGGAAACAGAAAAAGAAAGAAAGGAAGAAGTTCACAACAAATAACAAGGAAGAAAAAGAAACTGATTAATGACTGTAAAGGAAAGAGAATACGTAGTAAAAAGGATTCTGCTTTGTTATGTGACACACTGGGAATGAAGATATATATCTATCAGAAAACCCTCAGTCTACAGAAAAAGGAATCACCTTTCCAATGGAAAAGGTAGAAAAAAGAGGCAAGGGGCAGGTGAAAAGGAAGAAATCAAAACTGAACATGGAAGGATTGAAGAACATTACTGTAAGAAAAAAGGAGAAAGACAGATGTTGACTACATGGCTCAAGCTGTGGATTTACAATGCCAGCTGGATGAGAATTTAATATGCAATGAAAACAGTGGAATTAAGACTAATGGTGATGAAGATCTATCCTTCATAACAATTGATAGAGCAGATATTACTGTATTAGAAGCTGAAGATTTTTCAGAGCTAGTCAGCAAAGATGTTCTTGTAATTGAAGATTCAGTTATTAGAGGAAATGATACTTATATTTGCAGAGAAGATAATGAACATCGAATAGTGTTATGCTTGCCAGGAGGAAAAATAGAAGATGTGAGACAAACCTTGGAATGCCTTAATGTAAGGAAGTATGGATCCATTTTTATTCATGTCTGTACAAACAATGTCATCTGCAAGGATTCTCTGACTGTTAGTAGGGACCTGAGTCCTCTTAGAAAGTATAGCTTGTACTGGTGTTAGGACATATTTTTCACAAATCACCTACAGAAAGGATAGTCAGGTCACCATGAATGAAAGAATTTTTGGGTAAATACCTACATGGAAAAAAAAGTCCTGTTTTAAAAAATGGAAATGTGTACAGCATCCAAACCTAGTTTTGGGCATACATATGTTCAGAAAGGATTACATATATTTGTCAAGATCAGTGAAGAAAATTTTTGCAGCAGATATTTTTCAAAATTTGACAAACACTAGGCAGGATTTTTGCCAGGTCAAAAATTTAACAGTTCACAGATAGCAACATTTGATGGATCTCTAATGGTTGTTAATACTAGGAGCATTAATAATAAAGTTTTTTTAATTGGAAAATTTGCTACGGTCCCACAAGACTGATGTTGTTGTTGTGAAACATGGTTAAAGAACAATGACTGGAAACCAGTTCTCTCATGGTATACATGTTTTTACTGTAACAGACATTCTAACAAAAAATCAGGTGGAGGTGTTATGACTGGGATTAAAGATACTTATGAGACCTGTGATTATTACATGTTCAATGATAACACCAATACTACAGACTGTTTAACTGGGACAATAAAGACAACCCTGGAATATATAACAATTGTTGGAGTGTATAGACCACCAAAGTCAAGCGCAGAGACCTAGAGGAATTCATACATTTCTTGCATGAAACACTGACTGGAAGAATAATATTAGTTGGGGACTTAAATTTATCTGAAACAGACTGGAATAATATTGATTTAACAATGTTAGTGAGGAAATTATTCACAATGTATATTCAGGTAAAACAATTGCTTTAGATTGTAAAAAAACCTGTCGGTGATGGAACATACAAGACATTGTTTGTGTTCCTAAAGAAATTACTGTTACTTCAATTCAGGTTTTACCACCATTGATGTGCAGTGATCATGGGGTCATAAAGGTTAATTTGTTGCTAGATAATTCTGCCAAACTGAAATCTAAGCCAATGCAAAGAAGGTTAATTACAGTATATTTGGAAGCAAAACAGTCACTATGTAAAACTAACTGGAGTGAGGTGCTCAGTGGAAAAACTGCAGATGGAATGTAGAAAGTTTTGAGAGAGAAATTGTTTGAGTGCAAAAAAATAAAAATGGGATCTAAGCATACGACGTCAGGGGGATATATTTCCATAAGAACAAGATATCTGATTAAAGTGAGAGACAAAAACATATAAGTAATGCAAGAAAGGTCGAACTACAACTTTGAAAACTGAAATAAACAAGCTGGACAAACAGATTAAGCATAGTGTGAGACAAGATCGAGAAAAAATTGAAGAAAATTTATATAAAGATATTGAGCATAATGGGAAACCTGTTTATAGATATATAAGATGTGGAAGGAGTAAAGACATACAGATTGATAAACTGTGTGCAGATCCTAAAATTTATTCTCAGACACAACAGATTATAGATATATTTACAAAATCTTATGCAAATCAGTTTGGCTCCACAAAAGGGGTGATAAGTTGTCCTAGTAACATCCAGGTAACCCCAGATACTGGAATCAAATTAGATTATATTGAAAAAACTGCACAAACTGTATCCAAACAAAGCACAGGGAGGAGATGGAATTAGTAACAATGACCTGAGAAGACTTCAGCAAGAACTTATGGTACCATTACATTTATTATTCACTAGGTCATATAAATATGGGGAGAGTCCTCAAGATTGGAGACATGCGCTTATTAAACCTGTCTTTAAGGGAAAGAGGAGTAGGACAAACCCAGAGTCATACAGACCCTTAAGTTTACTTTCATGTTGTGGAAAAATAATGGAGAAGGTAATATTGATATGTTATTGTCAGAACGGGGTAGGTTGGGACTTGAAACTCTATATCAGCATGCATATGTTGAAAATAGATCTATTCCCACCTCTAACATGATGTTCTATAACAATATAATAATATGAATGAAAAATTGTGCTGTGATGTAATTTATATAGATTTAATTTCAGCATTTGACAAGGTCATACACAAAACACTGATCAATAAATTAGTACAACTAGGTATTGATGTACTCTTGATAAGATGGATAGCTGCATGACTTACAAATAGGACATGGCAACTATCATACAGCAACTGGACTGGTGAAATCCTTGGTTACAGTCTGTGTCCTACAGGGCTTTGTCCTAGGCCCTTATTTGTTTAGATTGTATCTTTCAGACCTAACTTTTTCATCATAGGTATTCTACAGTCTATATGCAGACTGCCTGAAACTGGGTAAACTGATTACATGTGTTACAGAAAAGGCATGTATGTAAAATAATTTGACTAAATTGACCATTTGGGCACATGAGAACAATACGCTGATAAATACATCAAAAATTAAGAATATGAGATTTGAGAGACATAAATTGAAAGGTCAATATTTAATACAGCACACAGTGATTGAAACTGTAGACTCATTTAAGGACCTGGGTATTTGGGTAGAGCTGGCTATGAGTTTTTCTAATCATATCAACCAATTGGTTAATGATATTTCTAGAAGTTAACGTTGTAAAAAAAGATTTATAAAGTCTAGGAAATAAAAATTATGAAGTCATTGTTTGTTGGTTATGTTAGATCCAAACTTGAGTATGGAATAACAATATGGAAACGCTATAAGAAAACAAGTATGAGTAAACTAGAAAGAGTACAGTGGAAATATACCAAAGCCATCCATAGATGTGAAAATTTAAGTTATTATGAAAGACTAAAATATCTGACCGTGTACAGTGTCTCATAGATATCTAAGAGGAGATCTTATTCTGGTATATAGGGCATTTAGAGACAACTACCTCTGGGAATGTTTGGGATTACCCAGAGAATCATCAGACAGCCTATGTAGAAGTTTCTATAGGAATGAGAAGTGTACTAATTGGTTCTTTGACAGAGCAGCTGATCCATGGAACAGACTACAAAATTACATTAAAGCAAGTACTAGTTTAGATATTTTTAAGAACAGCCTGGACACTTATTATGGGAACAAGTGTTTTGGTATATTGGCAAGCTAGAAGGGCATTCATGCCAGTGCTTGAAATAGTTGTATGTATGTATGTAAGATCTAAACTGAAAAATATCTAAATCGAAAAGCACTGACAACATTGGAGTTATCCTAAGAAAAGGCATATGCCCTTTCCCCACTGTTGTGCAACCTCAGTGTTCACATATATAATTAGCAAAGGGTCTCAGGGGTGCAAAACATTGAGATGTTTGCCGTTAATCAAATATTGCTAAATCATTTCAAGTACACCCACAGAAATGTACATGGGTTCATGGGTTGGTACTAGGCTATCGGCCCAAGGGCCAGTACAAGCCTAGCCATAACAATTCCCTAGATATTTCTTCCCACAGTATTTACTTCCCTGGACCACTGTCTAGCAGGGTGACTGACGTGATCCCCGAGGTGAATTTCCTATCTCCCATCCAATCATCAAGGTTTCTTTTGAAGAGGGCCAAGGAGGCACTCTGCTTGACTTGTATGGACAGTGTATTCCAGAGTATGGGGAGTCTCTGGGTCAGGAACCTATCCCTTCAGCAGTTTTGTTCATTGTGATGACAAGGTTTAGATTGCTGGAGCGTGTGGCTCTGAGGGATTGGGATTTCTTTAAGTGGGGCATGTCAGGCAGCTCAGGGTTTGACATGGCCTTGCATGTTAAGCAGAGATCACCTCTGAGTAGACGGGTCTATATTAGAAGCCCGAAAATCCATTTGAGCGAATCAAAAAAGAGCGACACATATTGCACGAACTACAAAAATGGCGAACATCCAAAACCGTGTAATTCAAAATGTCAATTTCTCATGGTTGGCCCGTCTACTGTATAGCTCTGTAAGGTAAGTGTGCAATAGTTATGGACCTTAAGGTTAGGGTGCAGGTAAGGTAAGTGCATAGATAGGTAATGTATGTAAGGTTTAGTGTAGGGTCAGAAGTAGGGTTTTGTTAAGTATATGTGTCTGGATTATTTGTTTTGTTTGTGTATATCTCCGTAGGGTAAGTGTGCGATAGTTACGGACCTTAGGGTTAGAGTGTGGGTTAAGGTAAGTGCATACATAGTAATGTATGTAAGATTTAGTGTAGGGTTAGAAGTAGGGTTTGGTTAGTGTATGTATGTATGTGGTTTATTTATTATGTTTGGGTAGGTAGTATGTAGTGGGCGGTGTGGTTGGCCGACTATGACGATTCGAGATTTTAAATTTTGCGGTTTAGGGGGTTCGGCGTATTTGCGGTTCTGGCTATATGTGTCGCTGTTGTCGCATTCACTCAAAAGGATTTTCGGGTTTTTAATACAGACCCGAGTAGGCGATATGCCACAAGAGTATAGCTGGAGTTTTAAACGGTCATCATAGGGCATCTGCTTTAGGCCTGTGATTCTTTTAGTGAGGTATTTCTGTGGCCTTTCCAGCTGTTGCAGATGTCTTGTGAAGTACATACCAAACAGGGCGTTGTACTCTATAATGGGTCTAATGAGGGATGAGTACAGTGGGACAATGACCTCCTTTTTTCTGGAAGAAAAGCCCTTAGTGATGAGGTGTGCCACATAGAAGGGTTTCCTGACTGTTGTGGCGATGTGGTTATAGAAGGTGAGACCACTGTCCACCTGTGTCCCTAAGTCTCTCATCACACTTTCGGTGTTTAGTGTACTGCTACCTATGTGGTAATTCATGGGTACACGTTTTTTCCCAAAGGGGATAACTATACATTTCTTGGCATTAAGCTTGGGCCCATGGCTCTGGCACCAAGCATCTGTTTCTGTAAGGCCCTTATGTAGAATATCCACATAATTTGGGGATTCAATAATTGCTCCCAGTTTGCAGTCATCTGCGAACTTTGTTAGCCAGAGTCCCGTAGTGTTGGCCTGTACTTCAGAGAAGTAGATGTCAAAAAAGAACAGTCCCAGGACTGAACCCTGAGGTACTCCACTTGTCACCTGTTTGGAACTGGATTTGGAGTCGGCCACTTTTACAGTCTGGGTTCTGTCAGTAAGCCAGTTGGCAACCCATCGAGTGACGTAGGGGTTTATGCCCAGCTTAGTAAGTTTATCTATGAGGGGGATGGTGTCGAAGGCCTTGGCGAAGTCCATATAGGCTGTGTGGACTGCCTTACCCTTGTCCACAGCTCTGGAGACTGATTCAAAGAAGTCAATCAGGTTCAGGAGACAAGATAGGCCCTTCACAAACCCAAACTGGGTGAGGTCCAGTGTTTGAAGGTTGTCAATGTCTTTGTTTAGAAGTTCCATGATAATGCGTTCCATGCCCTTGCAGATCTAATGCGTTCCATGCCCTTGCAGATCAGGCTCATCAGACTAATAGGACGGTAGTTCCCGGGATCCAAGGTGGATTCCCCCCTTGTGGAGTGGAATAACTGTAACCGTGTGCCACTCAGTGGGCACGAAGCCTGAGGTGAGGCTATGATTAAACATGACACTTAGGTGAGGTGCCAGTTCATTTTGTATTTCATGTAATACACAGCCCGGGATGTCATCTGGTCTCATGGATGCTGTATTCTTAGCTTTGGATAGTGCAGTTACTACCTGTGTGGCCGTGATTACCAGAATTTGGCAATCTTTTGGTATTGAGATGGGCCCTTTAAGGGTGAGAGAGGGGTAAAATTGGCACTAAATTGATCTGCCAGGATATTGGCAATATCCTTGGGATCATTATATTTAATGCCATTCTGTTGTAGCTCAGAGCAGATCTGAGCATTGCCATTTAGATTCTTGACATAACTATAGAATGCCTTGTGGCTGTCTTTGGAATCTTTAGCAATTTTATTTTCGTAACTAAATTTGGAGGATTTTATGAGGGATCTTAGCTTCTTACTGAGGCTGGTAAGGGAGATTTTTGCATCTTGGGATTTTCCTATTTTCTGCAATAGTTTCTTCCTTCTGTTGTAGTTTGTTTATGGCAGGGGACCACCAGAGTGGCTTCCTTTTTTTGGAGGAAAGCGTCTTGGTTCTATTTGGGATGGCACAATTCATGCATGAGTGGATGTGCTCGTACAGTGCCTTAGTGTAGGATTCAGCAGTCAAACTTTCAGCTCCTGTCTGCATGGGTGTCATGAAATTTGTCACTTCTGACTTGAGTAGCATGAAGTTGGTTTTGGAGAAGTTTTTTACGGATGTTTCCTTACTGGGGGGTGGGGGTGGGATGTGGATGTCAAGGGTAATTAGCTTATGTTAAATGGGCGATCACTGCAGTCTGAAATGCCCCATTTGATAGTATCAAATGAATGAACATAGAAATGTAGAAATGCACAACAGCAAATGCACTACAGCATTTGCTGTGGTGACTTTCTACATTTTAACGATGATCGTACTATAGCGGAGATCGGGAAATGTACCCTTTCTGTCACTGTAGTGTGATCTCAGACTTTTTATACATAAGTAGAGGGGGGGTGCAGGGGGGCTTGCTGTGAGTTGCTGAGTACTTACAGTTGTGCAAGTGTGATGAATGTTCGAATTGTGTCGAATTTGAACATTCACCACTTCCGCGTTCAACATTTTTGCATAGAAGTTGTTCCAATATTTGCCCATAAGGTTCTCACAAATGATCATGCATAATGCAGGAATGAATAAATGATAGTAAACCTATATATATATATATATATATATATATATATATATATATATATATATATATATATATATATATACACACACACACACACACACACACACACACACACACACACACATAGAGATATATATATATATATATATATATATATATATATATATATATATATATATATATATATATATATGGGTCTATGAATGCACATTTAACCGAACGTTACTTCAGCGACTTCACTTGTCCAAAGTTGCATACTGTCGAAAGCGCAGTTCACCACAAAGTAAATGTTCAAAAATGTCAGCAACTTGTTTTGAATCAAGTGCTGCATTTAAGAGTTTACATTGTTATTTTTATTACAAGTTGTGTTTGTGTAGGAACGCTTATGGTGATTTTTTATTGTCCCTTTAACTGTGCTTAAACTTTGATGTTATTGCAGGTTTTAGGAAGTGTCGGATGTTACAGTACTGTCAGCAGTAAAATGTTTTTACAAGTAATATAAGTTTGTAATGGAGATCGCACTACAGTCAGGATAGGGAAATCTACTGTTGCTGTCACTGTAGTGCAATCTTGGAGTTGGTATATATAATATGCAGGGGTATGGGGGGTGCAGGGTGGCTTGCTCCCCTGCAAAAATATTACACTTTATGTTAATTTTGTGTTTTTTTTTTTTCTGTAGTTGTAGTTTTGCTGTTATGTTATTCGGGGAAGTCAGTGTTCAGATTAATGGGTTTTCGTACAAGTGGAGTTGCTGAAGTAATGTTCTGTTAAATGTGCATTCGTAGAAGAGAGTTAGACCCCTACATATATATATATATATATATATATATATATATATATGTGAGTGTGTGTGTGTGTGTGTATGCGTGCATGCATTATGGAACAACTACAATAGGATCTTAGTAGTCAAACAAAGGAGAGAAAACCAGGATGGAAATGGTCTTGTTTAGAAATGACAGGATACAGTGCTTTAGTGACAAAGTGATCATACACCCCAAAAGTTTATGTCAGGGTTGTGGAATGCACACTATCTGATACTTGGACCTCTGATTTGGGAGGAATAATACAAATTCTGTCACAGCCATGGAACACTGAATCAGCTTTTAGTCCTGACATTGGTACTGGAAGTTTGTATGGTGTGTAGCTGGATGCATCTGTTAGAGCCAGGCTGTACACTTGCACATTTAGCCTTGGCTTCATTTTATTTTGATACATTTTTCACACTGATTAGGCTAACCTCACTTACGTTGCGGTGTCACGCTGCCTTTTCTGGCAGAAGGTTATTTAATCAGACAATGTAGTGAGAGGATCTGATTGACTCGATTAATTTCTGATGCTGCTGTTTTATAAGAGGATGTTAATGCGAGGAGAGCTGCATGTTTTAATATATAGACTCCCAATAATCATAGCATCCCCAAAGTAGCAGCTCAGGGATTGATTTAATTTTGTTTTGTCTGCATTGTGAAATTACATTTTAGCAAGCCATTTCACCTTTACTTGGTAATTTATCTTTTCCCAGCTACTGCACAACTGTAGAGTTAGTATATATAAGTAAGCAGAGGGTAGTGGAAGGCAATGTTCCTCCATGTTGGTGTCCATGGGGCGGCTTGGAAAAAATCTGTTTTAATGATTTTCCCAGTGACTGGTAAGTTAGCCTCAGCTGGTATGTTTACTGGCAGTCTAACCTTGGTCTTTTATAGTGGATCCATTGTTGGACATGTGCCTTATGGTAGCTATTTAGCCAAGGTGCATAATTTCATGCTTTTATTTTATTTGTTATATTTCTCCATTGACTAGCTAACCTTATTGGTAGTGCACAGTTCCACTTTATTTTCTGCTAAGAAGTTATTTTATCAGATGCTCTAGCAAGCAACTGGAAATGCTTTAGTGGCCCTGCATAACCCACATTATGCAACTATACAAGCACACGAAGATGCGTCTTTGTGTCACCATGTGATGAGTGCGACCAGCATGAATAGTGATGTAATCTGTGATGAGCATTAAATGATGTTTTGGGGAGTTAGTGAAAACTTTTAAATGCTTTATTACTGTTTAAAATTATTTTATATTTATTCTTGGGGTTCACTTTATGTATTATTTTAAGCTAAGCTAAATATTCAAAAACAACAAACTGTTGTAAATGCAATGTAATGAATAGGCGACATTGTTTATTAACTGAGACAATTACTTTATGCTCTTATACCATACTACTGTTGTTTAATCATACAATATATCACTACTGTCACTCTAAATTAATTATAATTCTTATAAACCAGTGTTTGAATAGTAATCTATGTGCTGTTGAGGTTGCACTACAATTAGTAAAACTCTAGGCTTTATTTTATTGATTTTTATTTATTTACAGTTTGTTTGCCAGGATGGCCCATTGGGCCATGAGAAGCCTGTTTTCAATGGAGTCCTGAGGAGAAAAGCTCCAGAAAAATACAAATTACAAAATTGCAAATTACAAAATTACAAGATTATAAAGAACTACAAAATTACAATATGAGAGTTTGAAAATGCAAGGTAGTAGAAGCTGCAGTAAATTGACATTTGAAAGAACAAAATAGAACAAATTAGGATTATGTCTTAATTATGAATTTCAATCCCTAGACAAGAGTCAGAGTTTTCCTTTCCTGTTATGTTGTTAATAGAATACTTGTTCCATGGTTTGTACTGTATTGGATGTTTCTGTGTTTAAAATCACCTTCATGGTGGCTTTCTAGTTGAAAGAACTGTTCTTAGAAACCAGATAACTAGCTAGTTGTCAGGGGCTCATTGTTGATCCACTGACAGTGACAACAATATGGAATGCAGGGGGTGTTGGGTTCAATACCCAGACAAGGTTCAGAGCTTTCCTTTCCTGTTTGAGTTGTTGATACTCTATAACCAGCTTATTATTTATTGTTTCTTATGCCCACACTGATATATGGTGCAGAACAAGTCAGTTTTTAATTTCCAGAATAAGTCAGTTTTCTTGCCTTGTTCATAGGTAGGTACTAGGCTATCGGCCCTGGGGCCTATATAAGCCTAGCCAAGAAAGTTCCATTTTTTTCACCACCCAAGAAAGTTATTTTCCTACGTCCCTGTCTAGCAGAGCCACAGAAGTGATCACTCAGGTGAATTTCCTATTTCCCATCCAATTGTCGAGGTGTTTCTTAAAGAGGGCTAATGAGGAGCTTTGCTTGACATGAATGGGTAGTCTGTTCCAGAGCATAGGAAGTCTCTGGGACAGGAATCTATCCCTCCAGCATGTTCTGTTTATTGTGTTGGCAAGCTTTAGGTCCCTGGAGAGTGTGGCTTGAAGGGATTGGAGTTTCTTTAAGTGTAGCATGTCCAATAGATCTGGCTTTGATGTGGCTTTGTATGTTAGGCAGAGGTCACCTCGAGTAGGCGATAAGCGATGGAGTACAGCTGGAGTTTTCTGAGACGGTCTGTGTACAGCATCTGTTTGAGGCCAGTAATCCTCTTAGTGAGGTATTTCTGTGGCTTTTCTAGTTGTTGCAGATGTTTTGCGAGGTACATGCCAAACGGGGTGCTGTACTCTATAATGGGTCTGATGAGGGATGAGTAGAGAGGAACAATGACCTCTTTTTTACTGGTGGTGAGCCCCTTTCTGATGAGGTGTGCCACGTAGAAGGATTTTCTGACTACTGTGGTGATGTGATTATCAAAAAAGAGACTACTGTCCACCTGTGTCCCAAGGTTTCTTATCAGACTTTCGGTGTTTAGTAGGCTACCACCTATGTGGTAGTTTATGGATACAGTGTTTTTCCCAAAGGGTATGACAATGTACTTCTTGGCATTGAGCTTGAGGCCATGACTTTGTCACCAAGCATCAGTCTCAGTGAGGCCCCTTTGTAGAATGTCCAAATCATTAGGCAATTCTATTATGGCACCTAGTTTTCAGTCATCTGTGAACTTCATTAGCCAAATACCTGCTGTATTAGCCTGGACTTCTGAGAAGTAGATGCCAAACAGGAGGGGACCCTGACTGAGCCCTGTGGTACTCCACTGAAGTTGGATTTGGAGTCGGCTACTTTCACTGTGTGCATTCTGTCAGTGAGCCAGTTGGCCACCCATCTTGTGACAGAGGGATTTATGCCCAGTCTAGTGAGTTTATCTATAATTCCAGAGTGGGGGATGGTGTTGAAAGCCTTGGTGAGGTCAAGATAGGCTGTATGCACCACCTTACCCTCGTCCATAGCTCTGGTGACTACTTCAAAGAAGTCAATCAGGTTTAGGAGACATGACCTGCATTTTACAAACCCAAACTGAGTGGGGTCCAGAATTTGGATTTTACCTATGTCCTTCTTTATAAGCTCCAAGATAATACATTCCATGGCCTTGCAGATCAGGCTCGTCAGGCTAATGGGGTAGCAGTTCCCATGATCCATGGTGGCACCCCCTTTGTGGAGTGGGATAACCATCACTATGTGCCATTCATTAGGCACAAAGCCTAAAGTGAGGCTATGATTGAGCATGGTACTTAGGTGGGTTGCCAGTTTGTTCTGTAGTTTGTGCAGAATGCAGCCTGGGATGTTGTCAGGCCCCATGGATGCTGTGTTCTTGGCTTTGGAGAGTACGGCCTTTACTTGTGCAGCCATGATTACAGGGGCTTTGCATTCTTCAGGTATAGTGATGGGCCCTTTGGGGGTGAGGGGGGGTGAAGTTTGAACTGAACCTATCTGACAGGATGTTGGCAATATCAGTTGGTTTTGTATATCTAGTGCCATTGTGCTGCAGCTCAGAGCAGATCTGAGTGTCGCCATTGAGATACTTGACATAGCTGTAGAATGCTTTGTGGCTGTCTTTAGAATCAGTGGCAATTTTATTTTCGTAACTAGCTTTGGAGGATTTTATATTATAGGGGATATGAGGTTTAGGAGGGCTTTTCCCCTTTTAAAAAATATACTTTTTGTTTTACTTTGAATCTTTGTTTTTCAATCTTTTGTTTTCATATTTTTGTGATTCAGGCTGTTTTACTTATTTATCAAACATCTGGCTACTTCTTTTATTTAATAAATTACTAACTCTGTCTGTGCAGTGACTGAGACCTGGTTTAAGGCTCCAGAAAGCACCCCTGCATTACCAGGCTAGAACTCAAACCACACTTTTCGGCCATCTAACCTGGACCGGAACACCGAAGGAGGAGGTGTGTCCATATTCATTAAGGATATCCACACCTCCAGGCTAGTTGCTCAGCATAATGCAGCCGAGGTTATCCAAGTGCAACTAACTCTGGGCAAAACTGCAATCCAAACTGTAGCTTGCTACAGATCCCCCACCATGCCCCAGGATTCCCACTCCTCTTTTCTTGATATACTGGAAAATATTAGGGTTCAAGCAAGCACCCTAATATTGGGTGATTTCAACTACCCCACCATTAACTGGGAAAATGACTCATGTACTAACTCCTTCACTCAGCGCTTTCTGGAATTCATAAATTTCATGCCCTGGATCAACTTATCCACACCCCCACCAGGGGCAACAATAAACCTAGTCATTACCAACATGAGTGACCGGTGTTCCACACCTGAAGTCAACTCCTCGTTGGTCAGATCCGACCATGAGCTAATCACCCTAGATATCCACATCCTGCCCCCACCCGCCATTAAGGAAACCACGGTAAAAAAATTCTCCAAAGCCAACTTCATGCTTCTTAAGACAGAAGTGGTGAACCTCATGACACCCATGCAGATTGACAATACAGCTATGATTGCTGAACCCTACACAAATGCACTCTATAAGCACTTGCATGAGTGCATGGATCGTGCTATCCCAAACAGAACCAAGACACTATCCTCCAAAAAAGGAAGCCAATCTGGTGGTCACCTGCAATAAACAAACTCTACAACAGAAGGAAGAAATTGTTGCAAAAGATAGTAAAATCCCATGAGTGGAGGAGCTCCCTGGTCAGCCTTAGCAAGAAGCTGAGATCCCTTATAAGATCCTCCAAAGCTAGCTATGAAAACAAGACTGCACCTGATTCTAAGGACAACCACAAAGCATTCTATAGCTATGTAAAGAATCTCAATGGCAACACCCAGATCTGCTCTGAGTTACAGCACAATGGCACAAAAATTACAGAACCAACTGATATTGCCAACATCCTGGCAGATAGGTTCAGTGCTAACTCTACCCCCCCTCTCACCCCCTAAATGGCCCATATCTATGCAGGAAGAATGCAGTCCCTGTAATCACAACTTCACAGGTAAAAGCAGCACTCTCTAAAGCCAAAAACACAGCATCCATGGGACCGGACAACATCCCAGGCTGCGTTTTACACGAACTTCAGAATGAACTGGCTCCCCACCTAAGCACCATGTTCAATCATAGCCTCACGTCAGGCTTTGTGCCCACTGAATGGTGCACAGCAACAGTTATCCCACTCCACAAAGGGGGAGCCACCACTGATCCCAGGAACTATCGACCTATTAGCCTGACGAGCCTGGTCTGCAAGGCCATAGAACGTATCATCATGGAACTCATAAACAAAGACATTGGTAACCTTCAAACTCTGGATCCCACCCAGTTCAGGTTTGTGAAAGGCAGATACTGCCTCCTGAACCTGATCGACTCCTTTGAGTCAGTCACCAAAGCCGTAGATGAGGGTAAGGTGGTTCACACAGCCTATCTTGACCTCAACAAGGCTATTGACACCATCCCCCATTCTGGAATTATAGCTAAACTCATTAAACTATGTATAAATCCCTACGTCACAAGATGGGTTACCAACTGGCTCAATGACAGAACCCACACTGTAAAAGTTGCAGACTCCAAATCTGACCTCAAAGCAATGACAAGTGGAGTACCATAGGGTTCCATCCTGGAAACTCTCCCGTTTCGTATCTACTTCTCTGAAGTACAGGCTAATACAGAAGGCTTCTGGCTAATGAAGTTTGCAGATGACTGCAAACTAGGAGCCATAGTCGAGTCCCCAAATGATGTGGACATCCTACAGAAGGGCCTCACTGAGACAGATGCCTGGTGTCAGAGCCATGACTTCAAGCTCAATGCCAAAAAGTGCAGTGTCATCCCCTTTGGTAAAAACTCTGTACCCATGAACTACCACATAGGCAGCAATCTACTCAACACCAAATGTGTGACAAGAGACCTTGGGACCCAGGTGGACAGTAGTCTTTCCTTTTATAGTCACATCGCTACAGTAGTTAGGAAGTCCTTCTACGTGGCACACCTCATCACAAAAGGGTTCTCATCCAGGAAAAAAAGAGGTCATTGTCCCCCTCTACTTGACATTCATTAGACCCATTATAGAGTACAAAGCCCCTTTTGGAATGTACCTCACAAGACATCTGCAGCAGCTGGAAAGGCCACAGAAGTACCTCGCAAATAGGATTATTGGCCTCAAACAGATGCCCTACACTGACCATCTCAAAAAACTCCAGGTTTACTTGGTAGCATATCGCCTACTCCGAGGTGATTTCTGCCAAACATATAAAGCTATGTCAAACCCAGAGCTGTTGGACATGCTACACCTAAAGAAATCCCAGTGCCTCTGAGATACATGCTCTAGGGACCTAAACCTTGTCACCACAATAAACAGGACATGCTAGAGGGATAGATTCCTGTCCCAGAGACTTCTCGTACTCTGGAACAGGCTACCCATCTATGTCAAGCAAAGTTCTTCATTAGCACTCTTCAAGAAAAATCTTGATGAGTTGATGGGAAACAGGAAATACACTCCGAGGATAACTTCTGTGTCTCTGCTCGACAGTGGCACAAGAAAATAACTTTCTTAGGTGGCGTAAGCCAGGGAACCTTGCTGGCTAGGCTTACGCAGGTCCTTGGGCTGATAGCCTAGTAACTACCTTTGAACCTATGTTTTCCAAACTTTGTGTTTACTTGTCTTAGCATGCATTACTGGATCTAGAACTTCTGACAAGGAGACTTTTCTCTTTAGACAATATGTTAAATCGAGATTTTATTCAAGCAGCGTGCTATCTGTAAAATGCTCACTTATGAACAGTAAATATCCTTTCAGGGCTGTCTTGCCTGGAGTTTATACCAAGTGTTCAAACTATAAAAGGTCTAAACACTAAGACATAGAGAAAAACAGCCTGAATCACAAAAATATGAAAACAAAAGACTGAAAACAAAGATTCTAAGTAAACAAAAAAGTTTTTTTTTTTTTAAAGGGAAAAAGCCCTCCTAAACCTCATATCTCCTATAATTGAAATATATCGACTCTGAAATCACTCTTCATTAAGGACAGGAAAATTTATGTTCCCCACTATTCCTTCATCCGGCACATCCAAACACTGCCAGCATTCAAAAAGTTTATTTTCAAATTCTGCAGCTGATATTTCAAATGCTCAAACTTTAGATAGTTTGGGCACTTGAATGTTTCCTCTTTTCTATAGTAAATGCACTTATTTACTAAAATGGAAAATGGATTCTGGTGAATAAGCTTAAGCAGGAAAACTCTAATACATTTTTCAGGTAGATTTAGATTATCACCTCAAAAGATGCAACTAAAACTTGCAATTAATACTCAGTAATGGAAACCATTTTTAATACAAAGGTTTATGATTAGGCCACCAATCATAACCCATTTATTATGTGTTTGAGACATGAATGACAGGAAATTCACCTTGAGAGCAAATCTTGAGAGGTGAATCTTGGCATCCATGTCAAGGACACATAATTTAGGGTTATGATCAGAGACCCAATCATAATTCTTTTACTGCATGGAGCTTCATCTGCTCCATGTACTACTAGTTACAATAAAAAAAAAGGAAAAAGTGCTGAGTTTTTCTGGTTTTCAAAGCCGTAAATCACTTAGCTATTTAGCCCCTTAGCAAGCACTGTCAGAAAGGTAGTGTGACAAAGTCCCTTACTTTATACTCAACTTGCTATGCCTGTAAACTATCCAGTTTTTTTTTTTCAGAATGTCAACATTTTTTCCTCATTTGTTTAGTCTGTTTCTTTTAAAGTCAATGGTTTTCAGGCAAATCAGGGAGGACTAAAGTCTCTGATTAGTGGCGTACATTCGAGTTTCAGCATTCTTTTCTTTTAGGGAAAATGCAGGCAAACAAACATTCTGCTATTCTACTTTCTACGTTTGCAAGAGGAAGGGACACCTTATTAGTACAGACAGCAGGCAGAACCAAATCATTTTTCTGCCATTGTCTTTTGCTGATCATTAGTAGCAGATGCTACTGTTTAGCCTGAGATCTGACCTTAACAACTTAAGCAGGGGGTGCTTAACATTTGTTAAGGTCAGGTCTTGCACCACTCTAGTGCTTAACCAATTTGTCTTTTTCCAAATATTACAGTGTAATCATTGTGTTCCATACACTACAAAACTTTTAAGAGCTTTCATTCATGGTACAAAAGTGCTTCATCAGAACTACAGCCCCCCCCCAAAATTCCCAAATAGTAAAACAATCTAAACATGTCATTTACACATAACAAGTCCTAAAACAGAATAAAATCATGTGATTAAAATTACACTTAAAACACCTTTATGAATAAAATGGTATATACATTTAAATCATCTTGCTGGTGTCATTGTTCATTTACTCCAAGCATGTTATTCAAATCACCTGTTTTGAAAACTTAGCACCACATCATCCACCACTGAAAAAAATTTTTTTGTTAAAATGTGCACATTCAGCACTAGGCTTTTACAGTCCATTGTTAGCATCCAATGTTTCCCACACAGAAACTCTCACAGCTCAAGCATCTATCCATATATTTTACATTTTCACTGTTAAAAGTATAATGTGACCTAATAGTAATTAAACAAGCAACATTGGAAAGGTTCAAATTAAACCTTTTATCAATAAACTTATACCATTTACATAATCCATGGAGATACCTATGTGGATACAACCACCCAGAAAAACTCACACCACATTTACAAGCACTTACTGACTATTAATAAAAAAGAGACGTTAGAACATAGTATTTTTGGTTTTCTATAAAAAGTAGGAGGTTACAACATGATGTCGTTTATCATGCCTTCACCAAGTTCAGTAATGATGTGAAACATCATTCATGTTGCATCAGACATATAAATGTCCACAAACTAAACAATGGTAAATCATTTACATTACCTTAAACACCAGGACGAGGAAGTAGTGCTGAAAGCAGTATGAAACTCAGCTTCGGTAAGAAGGAATACGACTTCCTAATGACTATATGGCTCATTTAGTTCATAAAAGGAGAGTCTGGTATGCAGTCATATGGCTCCTCAAACAAAAACAGCAAAAATGATATATTTGATAACCTTTAAAGCAAAGGAGGGTTCTACAGAGTAGGAACAAAAGGTCTACTTGTACTGAGGAATTCCTGAGTAGGTTGGAAACTGCAAAGTAAAGGAAAGAAGCTTACTGGTTGAAAAGATGACAAGCTGAACACCAACAAACTCTAGGGTATCCAAGTCTGTATTTCAAGGGGTCTATATCAGATGATCGAAAGCCGATAACTCAGAAGTACAAAATCGCAAACTTCAAACCTCGAAAGCTAACATTGAATCCACCAAAAAAATACCCCTGCACCCCCCACACCCCCGCTACTTAAATATACCATCTCCGAGATTGCACTGCAGTGCAGTAAAGGGAAATCTTCCCTTCCCGCACTCTATGGCAATCTCCATTCTACGGTTCAATGTTTTTGAACTTCGAGGTTTGAAGTTCGGAGCTATGTGCTTCAGAGTTATCAGCTTTCGAGCTTATGATACAAACCCATTTCAAGAGAAACCTTCAATATGATGAGTCAGTTAGCTAAAAAAATCAAATGATGTGTCATCTTATTAAATGGATGAAAAACAGCAAGAAACTGTGTATGCAAAATATAAAACTAATAGGCTATAATCTGGGAATAAACAGATAGACAACTTAAAAGGCATGATATGTATTTAAATAATGTTGCTGTTAACATTCTTTTTATCCTGCTACTAAAGCAATATTGTATTTTTTTATCTTTATTAACTAAAACTGAATATTTGATTTGAACTACCCATGTGATGTTAGGAGGTATTGCCAGCCGTGACAGGAGAAGTAGGGCAGTGAATGTATAATACCTGCCAGCACAGCTAACTGGAGTTTAGTAAAGAATTATATGTCATTTGTGTATCAAACTGATTTGTACAGACACTTGTGTTTAAAAATGTATCTGTAAAGTTGCTTATGTTAAAATGTATCAACAGTGTGCCCTGCTGGAAAGAAAATAAATGTACATGTATTACTGTAACTGAATTGAATGTATATGTTTTGATAGAGGATACTGGAAGAGAAGAGGCTAATCTCAACCTCCAAAAATAGTAAGAAAATTAAACTACTGGGCTTAGGCCATAAATATGTTTTCTCACAGTTTTGAATGAAGCCAGAGATGCAATGAAGTATGGTTTATTAGCTCCTGTAGGAAGAAAGGAAGTGCTTTATGGTTTTATGACTTCCAGCAGCTGCACCAGATCTGAGCAATGCTTTTGCGTGTGTATTACTGAGATGTAGGTGCTAAAATCCTGGCAGCTTCTAGTGTTGGTGATAGCATGGGGACCAGAAGTCAAATAACCAGATGTATGTGATCTCATTCTGTACAGAAATAATGTTTTAATGTTATTGGAAAATGAAGCCTCAGGAGCAGTCTGTTCTTTGAACCTGACAAAGGAGGAAGACTACTCACCCACTTCATCTTGTCTTGCACTAGTAAGTGACCAGGGTCTAGTACTCTTTAGCTTACTTAGGAAAATATAGTGAGAATAGTTAAATATTGTTTTTCTGTAACTGGGTGAATCTTTCTAGCTGTGTTATTTTTTATATTTCCTGTGACTGAAACTCTGGTTTTTACTGTAAATAGTTTAGTATTTTCATGTTAATATTATTCTTTATTATTAAATATATTTAAACTTCTCATTGTGTCTGTTCCTTTGAGAAAAAATATTTAAGTTTTTAGAGTATTTGCATATATTTATTTGGTGATCTCTCTGTACACTCCTGAAAGCCTTGCTGCTGGTCAAACTACCATTTATATTAATATTGATTTCACACAATATAATTGGGTACCCATGTACGAGCCTTAGGTAGCTGGCTTTGTAGTGCCTGGTGGCAGTGATAACTACCTTATATTCTGGGCAGAAGGGGACATAGCTAGTATACCTGTTCCAGCCTTTCCCTGGTGTGTGTGTATATATGTATGTGTATGTGCAAATCAAATCTCAGAGTGTGTGTGTCAGCTACTTGGAACAGGGACACGAAGCACTGGTTTCGCAAAGGGAGTGGTGGAAGACTTGGCTTGGGCACTTGGCTGAGGACTTAACTCTGAAGCTGTGCCAGTAGGAAGTCTTACTGGGGACCTGGAGGGAGACAGAGAAATCCATAGCCCGGACTGACTGTGTTCCCTGTGTGCTCTTATGGGAAATCGTGTTTGATGCTGTGAGGTCTACATCTGGAAATACTGAGTGTAGCCATTTGTATTCAAAGTGAACATCTCTGTCCCATGCCAGTGGTGAGGACTGAGGTTCCTTGATTACTGGCCCAGAGTGGGGACATCACATCCCGTTTAATGTATGTGTAAATACAGGCTTACATAGTGAATAATGCTTTATTACTAACCTCATAATATGACAAAACAGTTTAAACTGTAACAAATAGCAGTACAGATTCTAAAACGGGTTAAAATAATCTCATGCTGTCAGTTATACATATGAGAGAAAAAAGGGACTTCTGGATGTATAGGTTGAATTTAAGCACATAGCATGAAATTAAAGTTTACTGCTTTGAAAATGGATAAATAGATGAAATGTAAACTGTGGCATGTAATTCATTTATTTTTTATTGATTATTTATTATTATACTGTTATTTTCTTCTGAAATCATTACTATTAATATTCTGGGCATTCGGGTACACTGGTGGATGTTCAAGGTAATGTCACTAGATATTCTAATAGCAGTGGCCAGAAATTTCACATTACTACCTTAAATGGTACCACATTTTAAAGAAGAGAGATTAGATACTTCCTACAGCTTTTATGAGGAATTCTACAATTATTAACTTGCTGACAAGATTCTCTTCACTCAGCTTGGTAGGCATGTCTCAAATAAAATTAATTCCATCAAACCTGGAAGTAGTGGCAAGGAAATAAAATATAATAATTATGAGCAGCTCCATGGACAGAATGTTAATATCTGTGATGAGGTTTTATAACAACTATGGCAGTGTGTCTAAATGGCCCTTGGGCCTTGCCATGTTATACCTGCATTCCCTAATTTACCTTGATTAAATAGTCATTATTCACAGAGCGAGTCTATGATCACTACCGACTTTCCCTGCCCATGAAGGACATAGGTGCCACCCCCATGGTGAATTTACAGTCGCCCATCCAATTGTCTGAGTTGCACTTAAATAGGGTTATTGACAAGCTCTACTTCATGTGAATTGGGAGTTTATTCCAGAGGCACAGCAATCTCTGAGAGATATATCTGTCTCTCTAGCATGTTTTATTAGTGTCACAAACAAGGTTGAGATCCCTGGAGCAAGTGACTCTTGTCCCATTGTCACATTTGTTCTCCAATCAGGGTGCTGATGTACAGTTTGCCCGTTCTCTAAAGGAAAATAAAGTTCCAGTATGGGGAGTAATACTGGGTGTTGAGATTTTTACTAACCTTTTCAAAGTGCCAGAACCTATAATCATGGACCCTGTGGTTTTAACAGTCAGTTTATTGATAATAATAATCCAATTCTAAATTAAAGAGAAGTAATTTTGAAGGGCTGAATTCAGATAATTTTTATATTTATGGTATGATGTTAGTACAATATCATCTGCATACATCGTGATGTTTAACATTTACATGTCACAAGGAAGACTACTTATGAAGAAAGAAAAAGAACAGATGGGTTAGAACTGATACATGGTAAACACCAGTTGTAATGTACTAGTTTCAGGGCAGGAATTATTGTACTCAGCTATAATAAATGAGTTGTCATGTAAATAATTAGTAAACTGTAATGTTACCTCTGCTGAGAAGCCACATTCAAGTAACTTTTCTAATATTAAATTGTGCTTAATAGTTTCAAAGGCACTTCTTAGGACTATGAAAATTTGTGTGGGTAGCCATGTTCTCCTTTCTCATATATACAACTTTTCCCTTGTTTGTATAAATGTAGGAGGTGAGTGTAAAGATTGTCTGTTTGCTATACTTAGGGCAGAAACCATGTTGTCTGTCAGGTAGTAGGTTATATTTAGAATATGTCCCCAGAGGATTCTTCAAGAGTACCTTTCTCAAACCAATAACTGGAGTCAAAACCAGGGACTAAATCTGAATGCAAAAACAAATGTATAAAAAAAATCCTTTGGCAAGCAAGAAGTCCCCTGAAACTATTATAATGATAATGCACACACCTGAAAATTGATCCATTAGTTAAGGGCAATAGGAACCTGTGTGCACAATCAACTGTCCTTCAGTCATCACATATCCACTATTGCAAGAAAGTGTTTTTTCATTGCATAGCTTATTATTAAGGGTATGACGTCCAGGTCTGGGGATATGATCATTCCACTGTATTCCACACTTATCAGGCTAACCATTGAGTATAATGTCCCCTTTCATATGTACCTGCCCAAATAGTTGACACAACTTGAATGACCACAAAACCTTCTTATTGAGAAAATCAAGGGCCTGAATCATAAAAACTATGCAGACCATCTGAAAGCCTTGTCCCTCTTCTCACTGTCAAACACATTACTGAGAGACAATCTCTGCCTTGCATACAGAGCCTCAACAGACCCAATCCTGTCAGACCTCCTGCACATTCACAAATCTACTGGTGAATAAACACCCACTAGAAGATCTAAATCTCTTTTGCAACATAAATAGAATATGTTGTAGTGGCAGACCTGTTCCACTGTATTTCTTTATATCTCAATTCACACCTTCTTCTGATTCCCCCATTTCCTGCCATTACAACTGTCTTATCTGAACTCACTTTCATCCCATGTGCCTTCAGTTTTACATTCCATTCCCTTATCCTTTTCTGAAGTTCTTGCTCAGATACTGCCTGTAATGCTACATCTGCATACAGCAACTTTGCCGATTTGTCCACTCTGACCTGTTTGCTTATGCAGTCCATCACCAATATGAACAGCAGTGGGTTCAGAGCTGGACCCTGATGTACACCCATTCCCAATGGAAACTTTTCTGTGAGACTGACCACTGTTTATACTTGAGTAATTGAGTCCTTGTACATAGCCTGCACTAATTCTACCAATGTTTCTCAGACTTTGAACTGCTACAGGACTACCCAAATCAACTTTCTTGGGAACTTGTCATATGCTTTCTCAAGGTCTAGGAATACTCAGACTGCTTCTTCACCTCTAGCATCTTCTCAACTATCTGTCTGACTTCAAACATCAGGTCAATTGTATTGCATCGTGATCTGAAGCCAAACTGCTCATCTCCCATCTTATTTTCTACTAATCTGCATATTCATTTATCAATCACTCCTTCCAGAACTTTCATGTGGTGCGACAGGAGTTTGATCCCTCTGTACTGCCCACAGTTGTGGAGGTCCCCTTTGTTTTTGTACAGAGGCACTAGAATGCTTATTCTCCAGTCATCTGGAATACCCCGTTCTACCTTTCTCTCCATACGACTGAGTATCCTCACGAGCCATATCTCCGCTA
The DNA here is from genome assembly GCF_019279795.1 of Protopterus annectens. Lineage (NCBI taxonomy): Eukaryota > Metazoa > Chordata > Ceratodontiformes > Protopteridae > Protopterus > Protopterus annectens. Next base: position 139,482,856 of record NC_056743.1, on the reverse strand, counting down.
TCTCTTCCATAATCGTTATCATCTCTGCTTGATCTCATCTGAACCTGCTGCTTTCCTTGACTTCATTTTCCTTTGTACTGTACTTATTTCTTCTAGAGTGGGCTCCTCCAGTTCTTTCAATGTAGGCTTTCATTGTAGGCTATGTCTGGGGTAGTGCAGCATCTGTGGGGTTTTCTTTATACAGAAGCTGCTGGAAGTACTCCATCCATCTGGCTTTGATGTCCTGAGGACAGTTGAGCAAGTTGTTGCTGGCATCCTTTATGAAGGGTATCTGACCTTCTTTATCTTTCTTTCTTTGCTTTGCAATTGGATACATTTTCTTTGTGCCATCTACTGATTCACTTTCTAGAAGATGGAAGAGTGACTTAAATGCCTTGTTCTTTGCTATTGCAAATTTCTTAGCCAACCAGGTTTCCTTCACAGTCTGGTCTGTCTTTCCTATATCCCACTTTTTCCCTACATACCTTTCTACTGATCACTTCCTGGACTTCTGCATTCTACCTCCAGCTTTCCTTATGATGTTTATTACTTCCACACCTGGCACAACCACATATCTGTGCCACAGTCCTCACACCTGCTGTGTTGAAGTGCTACCATTCTTCTTCAATTCCACCTATTTCCACTTCTTCCTGAGGTGCTAGTTTCATGAGTAATTTGTGAACTCTTGTGTTTTTCTCCAGTCAGCTTCCAGGTCTTCAGCCTAGTCTCTGTTAACCACATAGCCTTCTCTGACCACTGCTTGCAACTAATACTGGCAACTAGTGGTTTATGCCGTGGGCCGACTTTCACTGCGGATGGCTTTGCAAACACTGGTTCTACCCCAGTGCCCTTCCTTACTAGGAGGAAGTCTACCTGAGTTGCATGTTGGTCACTCTTGTATGTGATCTTGTAACTGTCTCTCTTGCTAAACCATGTGTTGGTCGCCATCAAGCCAATTGCCAGACAGACATCTAGAATGGTCTCTCCTTCTTTATTCCTGTTGTCCTACCCATGTGGATCCAGCCAGTCCTCATATCCTATTCTGTTCATCTCAATATGTGCATTCAGGTCACCCATTATTAACACCAATTCATGTTGTCCTGGTTTACCTAGTAGGTCCTGCAACTGCTGTCTGTATGCACTCCTTTCCTTACTACCACAACCCTGCTGTGGGACATAGTCTGAGATTATGAATACTGCTCTATCCTTATACTGGAGTCTAACTGCCATGAGTCTGTCACTAATTCTGATGACTTCCCTCAGTGTCTTTTGAAGCCTCTCCCTCACTACATTTCCCACATTATTTCCAGTCTGTCCTCCTCCTGAGTACTAGATACTAGATCCCAAGTTAAGCAGCTTTGCTACACTGCCCTTCCACCTTGTCTCCTGAATACAAAGGATATCCAGCATCCTCCTTACCATCATGTCATTCACTTCCAAGTTCCATACTGTCAGTGAACCTACACTGAGTGTAGCAATTTTTAGTTCATGTTTGGCAGATTAATAGTTTTTATGTCTAGCTTTCATTGAACAGAGCTATCCTGGGTAACTCAAGCTGTGCAAGTGGACACCAGCCAGCCAGTAGCTGATTGAACCAGGGTTTCTCAGCTTTATGGTAGGCACACACTGGCCAATAGGGGCACATACATCCCTCTCATCATTAGGAGTCCTTGGTGTATGTCGGAATAGTCCATATCCTCAACCCACTTATCACTGGCAAATACCTATGCCCATTTGAAGACATTAGTCAACACAACAGAATTACCTAGAGCCATATTTTACACCATCAAGTGGCCAGCACTGACAGAGCATGCAGTCTGTGATCAGTGTTCTCCTACCTTGGGGAAGCATATCAGTGTTGATGCCCAAAGCAGTTGATATATACAACTCTTCCACCTAAAGGTACCATCTAGAGTCTCTGCTGCTACCCACATCTCTGTTTTTGTGTGAGTTTGAGGTGCAAACACTCACCATATTTTAAGAGGTGGGAGGAACTCCACAGAGACACAGGGAGAATATGCAAACTCTAGTGGTCCTGATAGATCATGTTTTATGCTATTTAGGAGGCATCCTGAGATATTATCAGGACCTACTGATGCAGTGTACTTGGCCTTGGAGCATGGATTGAGGACCTGTTCCCTAGTGATATTTAGGGGAGTTAGGACAGACGGGATAGTGGGACATGAAGCTATAGCTAGAAATTAGAGATTCAGCTGATAGTGAACAATTTTACATATAAAACTACATAAGAAGAAAAAGAAGAACATATAAGTAAACTTGTCTAAGTAAAGAGAAGAGGATAACACTTAAGTCACATTTACATCACCCTACAGGCACAATACCAGTTTGCTTCAAGACGCTTTGCAATGTCACCACTGAACACCGGTTCCAAGATGTTTTGTCTAATCACTGACGGCCACTTTTTCCAGGTCTTATTTAAGAGAAGAAGGAAGGCATGTATTGCTGGATCTAGGCGCGTTTGTTTGCCAAATTGAAGACTGTAGTGTCCATTGAAAGGGTTGTTGCATCAAGTGATGGTATATCCTGATGCAATGTACGTTTGAATATAGAAGTTTACGTTGCAATAGATGAGTTAATATGACTTGATGCAGCCTTTCAAGCCAGTGAGTAGTTTTCAAAGCTTTATGGTGATGGCGTTCATAACTTGTTCATAGGTAAGTACTAGGTGAGTTGCCCTTGTGGGGCATTTTAAGTCTAGCCAATATGTCTTTTTGTATTCAAGTTAACCTATACCATTTTAGTTAGAGACTGGCCTTATCCATCTCATGGTAGATAATTATATATTACCTGTAATGAGAATAACTGTGATCATACCAGGATAGTGCTGCTAGTCTGGCAGCACCCATGCATCATGATGCAACGTGGAAGGAACTGAAGCAGACTTATCTTATGCAATGTTGTTAAAATGAGCTTGGGGCAGATATGAAGAATATAAAGAAAAATTATAAGCAGAAAGGCACCAACTGTTGTTAACTGTCTGGGAACACTTAAGAATGATTTTTCTATGCACAGAATCTTAAGCCTCTGATTTATCTTTGGTCTCTTTTACTCACGTATCATACTTGAGTTCACTGATAGAAAGTCAAACTTTTTGACTGTGCTCATGAAGATAGATATGGACTGCAGGCAGACAAATTACTGTACAGCAGGTGTAGGATATCAGACTTTGTGACAAACATTCTGACATTTAACAGAGGCTAAAGCACCTGATTTCTTAAAAGGTATAGACATACACCCCTTTTTTCAGCAGCTAAAGTTTCCCATTTCCTATTAGATGCTTATATATGAACTGTTGAATTCATCTTCCACAATACCATTTTCTATGATGAAGAAAACACTTTATGTACACAGTTTTTAATTTATATATGTAAAGACTAGCAGATTTTTTAAATATGTTTATATATCTGCTTTGTTTTTCTGTTCTTTATGATCTATCAATTTCACCTACTCTCTATTTCTCACATCCTTTCAAGCTCTCCTCTAGCTGTCGATATCACCTAATCTCTATTATCCCTTCTCAAGATATACATATAAAACATCACTGACATCAATCTTTGCATGAGGATGGGGTATCACATTAACATTGGTCATCCTCTTTAGCCAATATTCATACCACTTGTTGTCTAGCCCTGCCACAGTCATGTTTCTGCACTTCACACACACATATGCACAATCGCGTCTACAGTCAGTTTAGAGTTTCAAATCCACCTACTGCATGTCTTTGGTATACGTGAGGAAATCAGAGAATTTGCACATAAACATGAGGAGGCCATGAAGACCTCACACAGAAGAGCGAGTGATGAGTGAGAAAGTGTGTGTGTGTGTGTGTGTGTGTTATGTGTGTGTGTGAGTGTATGTAAGCTTGCATGTATGTGTGTGTGTTTACACCACCAAGTGGATAGCTATGCCACTGTAGTTGTTCCACACCACACACTTATATGTACACTCACTCCTATGGCTAATTTGAAGTGTCCGATCCACCTACTGCAGGTCTATGGAATGTGGGAGGAAACTGGAGCACCCCAAAGAATCCCACGCAAACACAGGAAGGACATGCAGACTCCACACAGAAGGCCGTCCAGCCGAGAATAAAACCAGGGGAACCTCTTGTTGTAAGGCGGTAACACTATCTGCTGCACCATTGTGAGAGTGGTCAGACATAAGAACATGCCAGTTCTTCAGAATAATACCACAGATAAAACTAATATTGCCGGAACACGTCAAAGAAACTGGCACTCCTCTCATACAAAGGTAAGAGGATGCTTCATTGTCATCATTCACTGCTGGAACCCTTTCAGATACAAAACCAATACAGAACCATGAATAGAGTTTGCCTCTCTGTGATCTGAAGTTCTTATTATCTGAAAGATCCCTATCCAACTCATGGTTGGTATAACCCCTTTCCAATAACTCTTTCTTCTTTTCCTTCCTCTCTAGATGGGGTGCTAAGGAGTAAACCATCTTTTAGATTTAAGAATAGGAAGTCTCTTAAATGTATTTTATGCCATAACAAATGACAATTGCCACAGCATTTGGATTTTGTCACTTTTCCATGTGCTGCATGAAATTTTTGACATCTCTTAGATAGCAATAGTACATTTGTACATGCTTTTACAAAAAGGGAATACTATTTTAAGGCTTTTGCTAACTGCCGTACCCAGCACCTTGTTTTTTAGCTCAGTGTCAGACCTGTGGTAAGTTTTATGTGGGGAAGAGAGATCATTGCTTTAATGATAGGATTAGAGAGCATGTTTGGGATATTAGACAAGCAAAACCATGAATTCATTAGCTAAACATGTTTTAGAGATGGGGGGCCACCATTGTTTTGAATTTAAGGTTGAAGAAGTTGTTGCCTTGGGACAACGATTAGTTGACATTAGTAATATTACAGAAAGCAGGTAATTGTATTGGATATTACACCTGCAGGCTGATAAAGACCATGGTTTAAATGATAAGGTCTCTTTAAGACCAAAATGAAGGCAGAGGAGACCATTCTGTTTTAAATGAGCGAATTGTTTTTATTGGCTGTTTGGTGTTTGCTTAAGTTGTTTATGGTCTGAAGAAGCAGTGTTACTGTGAAAGCGCTTGCCATTTTTTATATGTTTTATTTTATTAAATATTTTTACCTATACATTCTTGCTTTTTTCCTTTATTGTATTTTTGGGCATCTGGATGGAGTGCTACACTCGTTTGTTTATTGATATATTTTATATATATATATATATATATATATATATATATATATATATATATTATATATATATATATATATATATATATATATATATAATGCAAATCATAGCAAATCATTCTCCAAATGTAAAGATAGATAGATAGATAGATAGATAGATAGATAGATAGATAGATAGATAGATGGGAAGATGATACACACTTATAAACAGCAGTGTCCACCAGAAACAGCAAGGCTAAATCATGTGGCCATTTTCTTTATTAAAGTATCAGTGGACTACAATATTGTTGTTTGGATGAATATCTCACCATTTTACAGGTGGCCTTATTTTGGTCACAGCCATGTCATGTGGTGTTAGAAATAAGTGCAATATTGTGTTTTCGATAAAAAAAACACAGACACAGACAACACACACACACACACTTATAGCCATAACCATAGCTATATCTATTAATATAAATTCTGCCAGTTTGGTTACAATAATTATCCTTTTCGGTGATTCGTGGTATAGAACTACATAAAAAAACTAATTTCTAACTCGCTTAGAGTTGCCCCTGCTCCTGATACATCTAACCAAGCTTTGCAGCATGTACATTCTGAAGGTGCTAGCAGGTTCGTGTCTAATTTCCACATTACACTTCAGCCACAAAACAGAAGCATTTGCTTTAGGCTTGCAAAGTACAAAAACACTAATGCCTCTTTCTCTTAAGTGCTGACGCAGAATAAAGTTCACTGCAGAGGCTCACTGCCATCAGAAGGTACTTATTTTCTGCCTATTACAAATGGGCATAATCTGGGAGACAGGAGGGCAATGCAGGAAGGACCACTCTATGTCTGTTATAATGAATGTGCCCTTTCCACTGCATACATCCTTTTCTGCTTTCTGTATCTGTGCATTCATTTTACTACAGGATGTGACATTTAGGGAGGAATACATACGAGTACCCATAATTGCACCATCTGACCTTTTCATGTTTCTTCTCACATCAGAGTTTGAGCTGTCAGCTACATGCAGCCAGTTAAACAGTTAACCTTTAGAGTTTCTGAAGACGTCTGTGAAAAGAAATTTTTAATGTCTGATTTCATAAGTGGCAGAATATGCACACACATTACGTAAGGTAAATCACTGTGATTAAGAGTTTGTGCTTAATAGAGAAAACCCTAAATATGTATTTCTAAGTATCCATATTCACTGAAAGAATTTCTAAGCTGTGTTATCTTTCACTCATCTCTGACGCTTGCTCTTTTATGTTTGACTTCTTTTCTAATTTTCATTTAAACAGAAGTTATTAATTCATTGTGTAGCAACCTCAGAATAACTTCTGAAATGCCTGTTTCATCTCTAAAAGGAAAAAACAAAAAGCTATTGTGTGTGTGTGTGTGTGTGTGTGTGTGTGTGTGTGTGTGTGTGTGTGTGTGTGTGTGTGTGTGTGCGCACATACATTTAATCCCATTTTATTCAGTCCACTCTAGTACACTGCCGGCTTCAGTTTCAGTTCAGATTCTGTTTCAGGAACTCTCCACAACACCCATTTTGTCTGAGACACAAGGAGAACTCAGTGTAGAGCTCATTAATTTAACAACTACGCTTTATTAACATATTTCCATTATTTCAATTTTCACTGATTAGCTAGCTACACTTTGCAGATAAGTCATTATTACATGGACTCTATAAGTAGTACTCAATTCACCTTTAATAATTTTCTATTTCTGGCAGTATAACCTATTAAGTCAAAGTGAAGACCTAAATATGATGTGAACATCAATCAATGCACTACATAGAAAGATGCAATTGCTTCTATACAGCTATTCTACATAAACAAACAAAACTAAATGTAACACCAGTCAAGTCTTCCTGAATAAGGCTTGCCTAGTCACTAGTGTTGTCCACCACCGTTTACAAAATACAGCAATAAATGTCTGTGGCAGACATTAGCAACTCATAAAATTAACTAGGTATACAGCGGTGCTTTTATGCAGGATCATAACTTGTGTGCCACAAATGCATGCTGCATGTGATGCACCACAACAATAGTGCTGCATCAGGAGGCATATACAGTGGTGCACAGATGCAGTACACACTCAGGACAAACAGGTAAAGGGGACATGGGCTTCATGATATAAAACAGCTATCATGATCAGGGACAAGTTGTTACAAACTGTGATATAGCCAGCATTACATTATTACAAACTAGAGCATTACAAACTCCCTCTGTCTCTTTGCTACAGGCTGGACATGGAACACATCATCAGCTTGAACTGATAAAATATTTTAGTAAAACATGAAAGATATAAAACAGGAACCTTGGAAACAGTTAACAACAAGAAACTATGTACAAGGGGACTATATGCAGTATGAAACAGTGACATGTGCAATAAAACAAAGCAGAACTATAAATAAGCAAACCGTATAAAAATAGTAACAGCAGCACATACAAGTAAAAGGCATAACACCAATGTCTTTGAAGCAGTATGCCTGCTGTGATCTTTGTTGATGCTGTGAAGCTGTAGCAATGGACTATGCAGCCAGCATTGCAAAAGTGCCATGGGGACATGTACCCGGGTGTGGGCCCTACCTGACATGTAGTACTGGTCAAATATGTACAGAACAACCACTGCTATAGAACATGGTTTGAGGCCACCAGCCACATATGTTAGTAAGGTCCATAATTATGTTGTACAGAATGCCATGGTCACACGTGTCCATGGATATCTGATACCATCCAGTGCTTGAACAGCCTATGATGTCATACAGATGTCCAGTATCTCACTACATTGTTTCCATGAGCTTTTAAATATCTCACAAATTCACACAATTACCCACATTTACACATGAAGTGCCTGAAGGGCTAGTAGCAAGGGGGACCCTTTCTTTAGGAGTCAGCATCAGCTAAGGCAGGACTGTTTACTACAAGTATATTCCAATACATCTGCGTGTTCATACATTTCAAACATGAAATTAAATATTTACCGTGATAATGCTTTTTAAAAGAATAAAGTTTAAAAATTTTGCTATACTGAAAGAGGCATTCTACATCATAATGTTAAGGGTTACATTATGAAACAGTCAGTTGAAAGCAGTGGTCAGAGAAGGCTCTGAAGTCAATGGAGATCAGGCTGAAGTCCTGGAAGTTGACTGGAAAGAAAACAAAAAAAACAAGAGTTCAAGGAAATAGACAGGGCTGTAGCACCTCAGGAAGAAGAGGAAGAGGAGGAAATATGCAGAGCTGAAGAAGAAGAATGGCAGCACCTCAAAACAGCACGGGTGAGGAATGTAGATCAGATATGCAGCTGAGCCAGGTATGAAAATAAGGTGCATAAGGAAAGCTGGTGGTGCAATCCAGAGGTCAAGGAAGTCATTACAATAAAGAAAAACAGTGTAGAAAAACTTGGGAGCTGGAAAAGATGACTAGGCTAAGAAGGAATACTGGTTGGATAAGAAAGAATATAGGATGGAAGTTGCAATAGTGAAGAGCAAGTCAACAGAGCACTCAACCAGTTTCTGGAAAGTGACTCAGCAGATGACAGAAAGAAATGTTATTAGGTTGTAAGGTGAAGACAGAAAGATAAAGAAGGCAGTCATCAGACACCCTTCATAATCGATGTGAACAACAACCAGCTCGCCAGCCCACATGACATCAAAGGCAGATGAAAGCAGTACTTTCAGCAGCTTCTAAATGAAGAAAACCCCCACAGGAGCTGTATTGCCCCAGACACAGCCTACAATGAAAGAAGAAGAGACACCCATCCAAGAAGAAGTAAAAACAATAATAAGGAAAATTATATCAGGAAAAGCAGCAGGCTGAGATGAGGTCACACCACATATTATCATGGTTTTGTGTGATTTAGGGGGAGAAATAAGAACGCATCCCAGATGACTGGAGAATAAGCATACTAGTGACAGAGTTCAAGAACAAAGGGGATATCCACAACTGTGAGAAGTACAGAGGTAACTAGTGACATAGTGCAAGAACAAAGGGGATATCCACAACTGTGAGAAGTACAGAGGTAACTAGTGACAGAGTTCAAGAACAAAGGGGATATCCACAACTGTGAGAAGTACAGAGGTAACTAGTGACAGAGTTCAACAACAAAGGGGATATCCACAACTGTGAGAAGTACAGAGGTAACTAGTGACATAGTGCAAGAACAAAGGGGATATCCACAACTGTGAGAAGTACAGAGGTAACTAGTGACAGAGTTCAAGAACAAAGGGGATATCCACAACTGTGAGAAGTACAGAGGTAACTAGTGACAGAGTTCAAGAACCAAGGGGATATCCACAACTGTGAGAAGTACAGAGGTAACTAGTGACATAGTGCAAGAACAAAGGGGATATCCACAACTGTGAGAAGTACAGAGGTAACTAGTGAGAGTTCAAGAACAAAGGGGATATCCACAACTGTGAGAAGTACAGAGGTAACTAGTGACAGAGTTCAAGAACAAAGGGGATATCCACAACTGTGAGAGGTACAGAGGTAACTAGTGGCAGAGTTCAAGAACCAAGGGGATATCCACAACTGTGAGAAGTACAGAGGTAACTAGTGACAGAGTTCAAGAACCAAGGGGATACCCACAACTGTGAGAAGTACAGAGGTAACTAGTGACAGAGTTCAAGAAGAAAGGGGATAGCCACAACTGTGAGAAGTACAGAGGTAACTAGTGACAGAGTTCAAGAACATAGGGGATATCCACAACTGTGAGAAGTACAGAGGTATCAAATTCCTGTCACACTGCAGAAAATCTCTAGAGAGGGTGATTAATAAATTAATATGCAGAGTAGTAAGATGGGAGACAATCAGTTCAGATTCAGATCAAGATGCAGCACAACTGAACCAATGTTTGCAGTGAGACAAATAGTTGAAAAAAAGCTGGAAATTAAAAAAGATTCAAACTGGACATTCCTACACTTGAAGGAAACATATGACAAGGTCCCAAGAAAACTGATTTGGGCAGTCCTGCAATGATTTGAAGTCCTAGAAAAATTGGTAGAATTAGTGCAGGCTACTACAGGGACCAAATTACACAAGTATAAAGTGTTCAGACTCACACACGTGTTTCCAGAGGGAGTGGGTGTGCATCAGAGTTCAGCTCTGAACCCATTGCTGTTCATGCTGATGATGGACTGCATTAGCAAACAGGTTGGAGGAGACAGAGCAACAAAGATGCTGTATGCAGACAATGTGGCATTACAAGCAGTCTCTGAGCAAGTACTTCAGTAAAGGATAAGGGAATGGAATGTAAACTGAAAACACATGCGATGAAACAGAGTACAGATAGGTCAGTTGTAATGGCAGCAAATAGGGGAAATCAGAAGAAGCTGAGAATTGAGATGGAAGGGAAAATAGTGGAACAAGTTATCAGTTCAAGAGGTAGTTGAGGAGAATGGTCTGAATGAGCAGGTCAAAGCTGAAATTACAGGGGCTGCAGCCAACTGGCACAGAGAGTCAGGGGCAGTGTAGGTCAGAAGAATGCCAATGAAGCTGAAAAGTAAGGTCTACAAAATGGTGGTATGACCAGTGCTTCTATGTAGAACAGAAACCTGGGCAGTGAAAGCAGAGCAGTTGAGGAAGCTAGAGGTGATGGAGATGAAGTGCCTGAGATGGGTGGTAGGATGCATACTGTGGGACAGATGAAGTGAGGACATTAAAGCAGAAGCCAAAGTAGCTCCAATTGTAGAGAAAGTCAAAGAGAACACAGTACAGTGGTTTGGACACGTGCAGGAAAGTAGAAGAGAATGATAAAGATGATTTGGGACAGACAGGAAGACCCAACCGATGGTTAAATCCATAAAAATTCGACAAGAATGATGTAGATGAACTTAACTTTTATTGGCAACAGGAAAACACACTGAAAGACATTAAGCACATATGCGAGAGAATCTTACTCCTATAACATGTACTTTGGTCCTCTTAACTACAGGAGTTCTTCAGAACAGAATGGCAATATCAGACATTGCCTTTTAAAACAAAAAGTCACACCACCCAATATATTCTTAGTCAATCACATTAAATGCTCACTTCCTGCTTTTAACATATAAAAGCTAAAGGCACAGTGCTAAAATCTCAAAAAGATAAGTCCACAGAAGGGACACCATAAACAATAATGTTTTAAAAAGCTCTTCCACATAAAACATGAATTTCTTAACCATCAAGGTAACCTGAAAATCTTCACCATAACGTGTTTCTATTGGAGAAACGATATATAAGATTTTAAAATGTTTAAAATACCCCAATAAACCAACAATCTCCTATGTGAAGACAATTAAATACAAGTACAAAATATCTTAAAATGAAAATGTGTGACGTTGTTAAAATGAAACAAGAACTCCAGTGCCATACAACGTACAAAATAAGCATTACCATTCTTTCACAGGGGTTTATATTTTTTACACCAACCTTCAAATATTTCATGACTGATATCCTTCATCAAAGTTTGTGGGTAGCAGACCTGATCTGATGAAGTGGTGTGATGCAACCATGAAAGCGCTAACTTTGTTTTATCTGAGTTCTATGGAAGATTAAAGCTGTTTTTACTTCAGTTTGGATGGACTGAGACTTTTTTGCCTATAGTTTGAGTATTGGTCTTCTTGCTGTGTAGTATTTACTTGTGCTTTTGGCCATATACTTCATTTATACACCTAGTAGTACTTTGTGTGTTTGAAAGATTTATGTTTCTGTCCACGTGGACTACCAAGATATTTTATACATCTGTGAAATATGGAACAAATATGATACCAGAAACAGAAAAGTTAACATCCCTCATTGCAAATTATTTATGACAAAAAGAAAAAAAATAATTGCAGAATTGCATTCCTCACTAAGGATTATCTAAATTGTTCCCGGCCAGAGCTGCACACCCTATGTTAAGGCAGGTTGTTGTTGTTGTTTTTCTTTCGGCTTTTCCCGGTTAGGGGTCGCCACAGCGGAACTCTGGTCCGATAATGATTGGCAGTCGGTTTTTATGGTGCCAGCCTGATGCCCAACCTTCAATGAAGGCCCGCCCATTCACGCATGTCTTTCGAACGCCACTCGACTGCGGGGAGGACATTCAGACTCCAGCCGAGAATCGAATGGGAGAACCTCTTGCTGTGAGGCAACAATGCTACCGCTGCACCATCGCAGCTTACACCCTATGTTAAGACAGGTGACAATCATTAATTTTTCCCTTTGTACTACTTAAATCCCCCCATACTTTCCACAGTCTACATTCCTCCCACCAACCCATAGAATCCTCTAGATAAACCTCTAGCACACCTAAACAGAGGTTCTCTACCATGTGACTTCAATTTTGATATGTCTGAACCTATGAAATAGAAGAATGTTGATCTACTGAATGCACTTTTAGGGAAAGTCAGTTTGGTGAAAACATTATGCCAAAGTAACTTTCTCTGAATCCCAACAAGCCTCTCACCCCTGCTGCAACATGTGGGAGGACACACACAGACACACACACACACACACACACACACACACACACACACACACACACACACACACACACACACTTATGTATTCCTACTTTGAGGATGCATAACAGTAAAAAAATGAAAAACACCAATGTCAGCAATTGTTTCATCATAATTTCTCTGCCAAACTAACATTCACTTAAACTGCATTTGACCAGTCAATTGTCTCACAATGCAACATATTCAAAATTGAAGTTAAAAATAATTGAACCAGCGGAGTTAATGCTCAGCGAAGACCAAGAACTCAAAAATGTAAAGCAAATAACAACGCCGCTGAGCAAGGCAATGGAGGATATAAAAAAAAAGACAATCTCAACGATGATCTAAATCCAACGACCAGTAAAAGTATTAATCCAAGGACAGGCAGAATTAATTAGAAAGCAGATTTATTGATAAAACAGGTTAGCGCTTTCGCAATAGCTTCTTCAGACCTTATCACATAAACCATCAGAAATCATTGCTTTAAATAGGCATAAAGGCGCCAAAGACCCATCAACATCTTAAAGATATATAGCTCATAAAAACACATTAAAAACATTATACATAAATATCCATGAATAGTAAATAAAAAATAAATGAATACAAAAACATATGTATGCAACTCGTTGAAGCCAATTTGATAAAGCCATATAAGCAAATAAATATCATTGTGATTAAAAACATGCATGTAATAAAAAATAATAATATAAATATATATAAGGAAATAATTAAATACATACTACCTAGCATAGTATGATAATATAAACATCCTAACATTTCTTGACCAGTAACCTCCTAGATTTCAACAATGGAAAAAATCAAATACATACTACCTAGCATAGTATGATAATATAAACATCTTAACGTTTCTTGACCAGTAACCTCCTAGATTTCAACAGTGGGCGTAGGGGAACCCTTCCATTCAGACCTGGTGCTAGGTCAGCCCTGAATTTGATAATCCAGTGTATTTCCCTGGTCTCTGTGTAGTTGCCAATGTCCCCTCTCCTATATGTTCTAGAGATCTGTTCTAATATCCTGAACTTGAATTGATGTTCTATGCCTTCCTCATTTGTGTGCTTGGATAGTGCATTATGTGGATCACCCTTCCTCGTATGGTATACATGTTCCCGGATCCTGTCCCTCAATGTCCGATTGGTCTTGCCTACATAGTAAGCTGGACATGAGGTGCAGCAAGCTAGGTAAACCACATCTTTAGACATACAATTACCTTTCGTTTTGATGTGGTAAATGCCAGAGCCATAGGGATAGTGAAAGTCAGGGTCAGTCGCTATATACGTGCAAAAATTGCACTTGTTACAGGTTGTCATATAGGGACCTGATGAGATGAAAGGGACATGACGTGTCCTTGGGTAGCAAAGCAGATTCTTAAGGTTCTTTTTATTACGATATACAAACTTGGGTCGATCACCAGTAAGACCCTTGATAGTTCGATCTACTGATAGAACATGCCAATGCTTGGGAAAAACATCTTTGAGTGTGCCTACGTCTCTGGTGTAAAAGATGGGAAAAATAATTTCATTATCCATATGAGAACTATTCCTTTCCCTGTCCAGATCATTTCCTAAATCACCTGTATATAGTTCCATTGCCCCTTCAGAGAAGTATGGTTTCGCCCTATCTTCCCTGAGGTGCTGTATGTCAACCATCCCTCTGGTGATGTCAAGTTGGCTGTATCCACGTTCCAGGAACTTAATGCCAAGATCTTCCAGTTCACTCTCAAGATTGGAGTCCAAAGGTGTATATCTGGACATCCGCATGGATTGTCCCTTGACTATGTTCTTGTACACATAGCCTGGGTGCATACTTGAACGATGCAACAGTGTGTTCCTGTAGCAAGTCTTACGGTATACACCTGTATTGACTATCCCACCTGGTAGTTTGTCAACAAAGACATCTAGGAAAGGGATGGTAGTCTTCGACCATTCCATAGTGAAATTCAGGAAGGTGATGGAATCATTAATCTGTGTGAAGAAACATTCTAATTGAACGGGTGAGCCACTCCACACGAAGAAGAGATCATCTACAAAACGCCTGTAGAATGGTACAAATTCCTTGTATAGGTCATTCTGGAATAAATGACTATGTTCCTATTCCGCCATGACCAAATTGGCGTAGCTATTGGCACAAGAAGTGCCCATAGCTACGCCATCTCTTTGCAGAAAGATCGTCTCATGGAAGCAAAAGAGATTGGATTCCAAGATGATACCCAACAACAGGAGGATCAGATCAACATCATAACTCAGGGGTGAGGTGGATCTCCTCATATAAGCAGCTATCATCTCTTTACCCTCTATATTGGGTATGACAGTAAACAAGGACTGAACGTCCATTGTAACCCATATGAGATCCTCAATACCAGAACTAGTGTTAACATACTGATAAAAATCTAACAAGAACTGTCTGGTATCCCTCAGAATGAAACTATTGGCATCAACTAGGGGTCTGAGCTGTGCTTCAACAAATAATGACAGAGGTTCTGTGGACCACCCCCTCCCTGCAACTATAGGTCTCAAGGGTGGATGTAGTAAATCTTTATGAACCTTAGGGAGGCCCTGAATGGTAGGTATCAGGGGATGGATGACATTGAAAAATTCAAAAAGAGGATGGTCAATAATACCATTGTTAAGAAGTCCAAGAAGTGTGGAACGTATGGTTTCAATGATAATGTCTACCCTGTCGTTCGTGATGGAGATGTAAAACCTATTGTCAGCCAACATCTGTAGCATGTCATAATTATACCTATCTACATCAAAGACCACAATTCCACCGCCTTTGTCTGCAGGTCGGATGATGATACCACTATTGTTACGGAGAGAGTCCAATGCTTTCCGCTGTCGGAAATTAAGGTTGTATTTCCTCTTCCTAACTCCCTTATCTGACCTCTCCATCCTATAAATTTCATCTTCCACCAATTTGCTATATGCAGCAACCAAAGGGTGTGTGGGAGGAATGAATGTACTGGGTACCCTGAAGGCAGTGGTATTCAGACTAGTATCCACGTCTTTGAAGAAAATCTTCAAGGACAAGTTCCTAATAAAGAGTTTAAAATCCTTCAATGTCTCTTCATATGTGCTGTCCGACGTCGGAATAAAGGTGAGACCTTTAGAAAGGACTTGTATTTCATACTCACTTAAGATGTAACTAGACAAATTGAACACATTGCCTAATGTTTCCCCTCCCACATTTTCTTGATTGTCCGATTGGGTAGACGATCCGGGGATAGTTTTCTCTTGTATCTCCCCTTGTTGTTCTGATACACCCTCTCCTCGTTGGTGGACACCCTGATGGGAAAAGGGTGTCTACTGCCCATCTGTTGTGGAGAATGCTGTATCGGTGAGTCCACAATGCGTGTGGGGTTCAGACCATCACTGGTTCTATTTAATGCAAGGGGGGCAATCTTCCTTCTGACAACCGGTTCTGATCGTGAAACAGATGTCTCATCCCTGGTATCTGTGCTTGCGTTGGCTTCAAGATTGGTAGTGTCCAATGATTCTTGGACTGAATCCAAACTGACAGGTACAACAGTCGCAACGTCCTCAGCAGCGACAGCAGGGCCTGTCAAGGTGTTATCCAAACACACATCAGGGTTGCCATCCGTTCCTGTCCCAGTGACAGTGTCAGTAGTAGAGCCCCCACTATTCGCCGCACTGATGGAAGTGCGAACACCTGCTGATAAAACCTTTTGTGTATTGTTAATGTTGCTGTGAGTGTCATTGTTCCTGGGCCAAGTGAAGATGTGGCCCAGACGGAAATCTATGGTGTCCCTCTGGAGCTTCGTCCTTTTCTGGTTGAAAAGGTGCCGCTCGTACATGGTAACATTATCTAATGTGGCATTCAAAACTTGATCCACTATGAAAACAGGATAAATACTCAAAATACTGTTCTTGGCTTTTCTGATATCTTCTCTCAGTTTCTCCTCTAAAGGGAGAAAAAAAGAATTCATCAATTTCATATATTTGAGGCTTACCTCAATGTTTAGTTGTTGCCAATCGTACAGTAGCTCTGGGTATAGGGTGCCCGTCGTTGGCATCTTCAGAACTCTGAGGCCTCTAGGTATTAAACGGCGCTGTATGCAGACTTCAAAATGCTGCCGTTGAGTCTGCATTCGTTTTAATCTAAACATGTCCTGTTCCAGTTGTTTCACAGCCTGATTCAACCCTTCACGATCATAATCCAAGAGGTTCATAGGAGCCGAGCCCTCTTCCTCTTCCACAAACAATACTAGTGGGTTCCTTTCAGTACGCAAACAATCAGCAAACCGATCCAGGAACGGACGTGACATCACCGTTGTTTCCCCGTTGTTAGGCATCGTATATGGCAGCTCAATAGAAGTCGATTCACCTCCAATCATGCCTCCTTGGCCCAGGAACAATGAGGACGTAGCGACTGTTGTACCTGTCAGTTTGGATTCAGTCCAAGAATCATTGGACACTACCAATCTTGAAGCCAACGCAAGCACAGATACCAGGGATGAGACATCTGTTTCACGATCAGAACCGGTTGTCAGAAGGAAGATTGCCCCCCTTGCATTAAATAGAACCAGTGATGGTCTGAACCCCACACGCATTGTGGACTCACCGATACAGCATTCTCCACAACAGATGGGCAGTAGACACCCTTTTCCCATCAGGGTGTCCACCAACGAGGAGAGGGTGTATCAGAACAACAAGGGGAGATACAAGAGAAAACTATCCCCGGATCATCTACCCAATCGGACAATCAAGAAAATGTGGGAGGGGAAACATTAGGCAATGTGTTCAATTTGTCTAGTTACATCTTAAGTGAGTATGAAATACAAGTCCTTTCTAAAGGTCTCACCTTTATTCCGACGTCGGACAGCACATATGAAGAGACATTGAAGGATTTTAAACTCTTTATTAGGAACTTGTCCTTGAAGATTTTCTTCAAAGACGTGGATACTAGTCTGAATACCACTGCCTTCAGGGTACCCAGTACATTCATTCCTCCCACACACCCTTTGGTTGCTGCATATAGCAAATTGGTGGAAGATGAAATTTATAGGATGGAGAGGTCAGATAAGGGAGTTAGGAAGAGGAATTCTCCACAACAGATGGGCAGTAGACACCCTCTTCCCATCAGGGTGTCCACCAACGAGGAGAGGGTGTATCAGAACAACAAGGGGAGATACAAGAGAAAACTATCCCCGGATCGTCTACCCAATCGGACAATCAAGAAAATGTGGGAGGGGAAACATTAGGCAATGTGTTCAATTTGTCTAGTTACATCTTAAGTGAGTATGAAATACAAGTCCTTTCTAAAGGTCTCACCTTTATTCCGACGTCGGACAGCACATATGAAGAGACATTGAAGGATTTTAAACTCTTTATTAGGAACTTGTCCTTGAAGATTTTCTTCAAAGACGTGGATACTAGTCTGAATACCACTGCCTTCAGGGTACCCAGTACATTCATTCCTCCCACACACCCTTTGGTTGCTGCATATAGCAAATTGGTGGAAGATGAAATTTATAGGATGGAGAGGTCAGATAAGGGAGTTAGGAAGAGGAAATACAACCTTAATTTCCGACAGCGGAAAGCATTGGACTCTCTCCGTAACAATAGTGGTATCATCATCCGACCTGCAGACAAAGGCGGTGGAATTGTGGTCTTTGATGTGGATAGGTATAATTATGACATGCTACAGATGTTGGCTGACAATAGGTTTTACATCTCCATCACGAACGACAGGGTAGACATTATCATTGAAACCATACGTTCCACACTTCTTGGACTTCTTAACAATGGTATTATTGACCATCCTCTTTTTGAATTTTTCAGTGTCATCCATCCCCTGATACCTACCATTCAGGGCCTCCCTAAGGTTCATAAAAATTTACTACATCCACCCTTGAGACCTATAGTTGCTGGGAGGGGGTGGTCCACAGAACCTCTGTCATTATTTGTTGAAGCACAGCTCAGACCCCTAGTTGATGCCAATAGTTTCATTCTGAGGGATACCAGACAGTTCTTGTTAGATTTTTATCAGTATGTTAACACTAGTTCTGGTATTGAGGATCTCATATGGGTTACAATGGACGTTCAGTCCTTGTTTACTGTCATACCCAATATAGAGGGTAAAGAGATGATAGCTGCTTATATGAGGAGATCCACCTCACCCCTGAGTTATGATGTTGATCTGATCCTCCTGTTGTTGGGTATCTTGGAATCCAATCTCTTTTGCTTTCATGAGAAGATCTTTCTGCAAAGAGATGGCGTAGCTATGGGCACTTCTTGTGCCAATAGCTACGCCAATTTGATCATGGCGGAATGGGAACATAGTCATTTATTCCAGAATGACCTATACAAGGAATTTGTACCATTCTACAGGCGTTTTGTAGATGATCTCTTCTTCGTGTGGAGTGGCTCACCCGTTCAATTAGAATGTTTCTTCACACAGATTAATGATTCCATCACCTTCCTGAATTTCACTATGGAATGGTCGAAGACTACCATCCCTTTCCTAGATGTCTTTGTTGACAAACTACCAGGTGGGATAGTCAATACAGGTATATACCGTAAGACTTGCTACAGGAACACACTGTTGCATCGTTCAAGTATGCACCCAGGCTATGTATACAAGAACATAGTCAAGGGACAATCCATGCGGATGTCCAGATATACACCTTTGGACTCCAATCTTGAGAGTGAACTGGAAGATCTTGGCATTAAGTTCCTGGAACGTGGATACAGCCAACTTGACATCACCAGAGGGATGGTTGACATACAGCACCTCAGGGAAGATAGAGCGAAACCATACTTCTCTGAAGGGGCCATGGAACTATATACAGGTGATTTAGGAAATGATCTGGACAGGAGAAGGAATAGATCTCATATGGATAATGAAATTATTTTTCCCATCTTCTATACCAGAGACGTTGGCACACTCAAAGATGTTTTTCCAAGCATTGGCATGTTCTATCAGTAGATCGAACTATCAAGGGCCTTACAGGTGATCGACCCAAGTTTGTATATCGTAATAAAAAGAACCTTAAGAATCTGCTTTGCTACCCAAGGACACGTCATGTCCCTTTCATCTCATCAGGTCCCTATATGACAACCTGTAACAAGTGCAATTTTTGCACGTATATAGCGACTGACCCTGACTTTCACTATCCCTATGGCTCTGGCATTTACCACATCAAAACGAAAGGTAATTGTATGTCTAAAGATGTGGTTTACCTAGCTTGCTGCACCTCATGTCCAGCTTACTATGTAGGCAAGACCAATCGGACATTGAGGGACAGGATCCGGGAACATGTATACCATACGAGGAAGGGTGATCCACATAATGCACTATCCAAGCACACAAATGAGGAAGGCATAGAACATCAATTCAAGTTCAGGATATTAGAACAGATCTCTAGAACATATAGGAGAGGGGACATTGGCAACTACACAGAGACCAGGGAAATACACTGGATTATCAAATTCAGGGCTGACCTAGCACCAGGTCTGAATGGAAGGGTTCCCCTACGCCCACTGTTGAAATCTAGGAGGTTACTGGTCAAGAAACGTTAAGATGTTTATATTATCATACTATGCTAGGTAGTATGTATTTGATTTTTTCCATTGTTGAAATCTAGGAGGTTACTGGTCAAGAAATGTTAGGATGTTTATATTATCATACTATGCTAGGTAGTATGTATTTAATTATTTCCTTATATATATTTATATTATTTTTTATTACATGCATGTTTTTAATTACAATGATATTTATTTGCTTATATGGCTTTATCAAGTTGGCTTCAACAAGTTGCATACATATGTTTTTGTATTCATTTACTTTTTATTTACTATTCATGGATATTTATGTATAATGTTTTTAATGTGTTTTTATGAGCTATACATCTTTAAGATGTTGATGGGTTTTTGGCGCCTTTATGCCTATTTAGAGCGATGATTTCTGATGGTTTATGTGATAAGGTCTGAAGAAGCTATTGCGAAAGCGCTAACCTGTTTTATCAATAAATCTGCTTTCTAATTAATTCTGCCTGTCCTTGGATTATTACTTTTACTGGTCGTTGGATTTAGATCATCGTTGAGATTGTCTTTTTTTTGATATCCTCCATTGCCTTGCTCAGCGGCGTTGTTATTTGCTTTACATATTCAAAATTGAACTGATAGAAGGAATCCATCAGAAACCCACCAGAAATTCCCATGGGATGGAAGGGATATGACCAGAGGCTATAATAGCTATGGCTGTTACCACTTGAGAACAAAGACTAAAAGAGGGCATGATACTGGTGCACAAAATCAGGTCAAGTAGATGTGAAGCACTCATTCTGAATAAGAAAGGCAGAGGAGGAAATGGGGGGAACTGGTACCAAATTGTAGTGACTAACTACTCCCTGGATGTTCCATAGTATTTGTTTTTTCCACAGAATAGACTACTGGAATGGTTGAAGGGAAGTAATCCACTGATGCATACAAAGGGGAAAGACAGTGGTGTCTCTTATCTATTTTTTTCTTGACTATCTAGAAATCAGATTGATTGTCCCAGTAGTCCAGAAAACACTGTAAAAACACTGATATTCTGTTTAGCAAAATGAAGAGTATGCCAGAGTCTATTAAATTTCAAATTCTATTTTAAATAAAAGTGTTGCTATTATGATGTGATTGGGTTCAAGGCCAGGGAAAGGAGACATTTTGCTTCCCCTGATGTCCCATTTATGTCTCACAATGAGTGTGGGGCAGGTGGGAAAGAGCAAGAAATAGGTTGGGTTAAGGGCAATGGAAAGCATGTGGCTTCTGTTCAGTTTTGGCCACAGAGAAAAGTGACAACCCTAGGCATAAGATATGTAAAAAAAACATAGTAACAGCAAAGTTAGGGATGGAGGAGATGTAGACTGTAAAGGCACTTAAAAAGGAAGACTAGACTGAGTTATTGTTTCTTTCTGCCATTACGCAAATATAATTTAATTCTCATGTGCACCTTTGACAAATCTGGTAAGCCATACAAGTCAAACAGATTCATATCAATAAGACACTTCTACACGAGCTTCATAATCAATGTAAACAGAGAAAGTAAAAAGCAAAATGACTGGAATATTATTTTACTGACATGGCAAAGGACTAGCAAGTCAAAACAAAAGTCACCTATAAATAAATCATTGAGTTTTTATAAAGCATAGGAAAACATTCTCCTGAGCAGTCTCTTTCAGGAAAATTGGACTGCATAAATCCATTTCTGCCATGGGATACAAAACATACAAAAGAAGTCATGAACATATAAAAAATAAATAAAATGAAATATGTTTACCTGCTTGATTACAGATTTCCTACAATATGTTTTCTTGTTTGGAATTTCCTATGTGCTAGCCATTCAACATTTTGCTGTGTTTAGTCATTTGCCTTTAACTCTGCTCTGCTTAGCATGAGAAGGTGTTGAAAGTCATGTCTTCTCTGCAAAGAAATGATGGTACCAACAGATAATGTTCTTTAGTAATGTCATTCTTAAAGTTATTATCTACACTGTTGTCATACTGCATGTATTCACTAATTGATTACACATTCTATTACTTCCATTAAGGAAAAATGTAGAGGTGCTGTAAGTCATAAGAGTGGCCTCACTGACCTAGAGAGCAACTTCGTTTCAAAGTTATACTTAGAATGATGACTTGTAAAATTGCATTAACACTGCTACAATCTGGGTAGGCAGTAATGAGCCATAGAGAGTTACTTTCGGTGGAATTGTGGTCTTTGATGTGGATAGGTATAATTATGACATGCTACAGATGTTGGCTGACAATAGGTTTTACATCTCCATCACGAACGACAGGGTAGACATTATCATTGAAACCATACGTTCCACACTTCTTGGACTTCTTAACAATGGTATTATTGACCATCCTCTTTTTGAATTTTTCAATGTCATCCATCCCCTGATACCTACCATTCAGGGCCTCCCTAAGGTTCATAAAGATTTACTACATCCACCCTTGAGACCTATAGTTGCAGGGAGGGGGTGGTCCACAGAACCTCTGTCATTATTTGTTGAAGCACAGCTCAGACCCCTAGTTGATGCCAATAGTTTCATTCTGAGGGATACCAGACAGTTCTTGTTAGATTTTTATCAGTATGTTAACACTAGTTCTGGTATTGAGGATCTCATATGGGTTACAATGGACGTTCAGTCCTTGTTTACTGTCATACCCAATATAGAGGGTAAAGAGATGATAGCTGCTTATATGAGGAGATCCACCTCACCCCTGAGTTATGATGTTGATCTGATCCTCCTGTTGTTGGGTATCATCTTGGAATCCAATCTCTTTTGCTTTCATGAGAAGATCTTTCTGCAAAGAGATGGCGTAGCTATGGGCACTTCTTGTGCCAATAGCTACGCCAATTTGGTCATGGCGGAATGGGAACATAGTCATTTATTCCAGAATGACCTATACAAGGAATTTGTACCATTCTACAGGCGTTTTGTAGATGATCTCTTCTTCGTGTGGAGTGGCTCACCCGTTCAATTAGAATGTTTCTTCACACAGATTAATGATTCCATCACCTTCCTGAATTTCACTATGGAATGGTCGAAGACTACCATCCCTTTCCTAGATGTCTTTGTTGACAAACTACCAGGTGGGATAGTCAATACAGGTGTATACCGTAAGACTTGCTACAGGAACACACTGTTGCATCGTTCAAGTATGCACCCAGGCTATGTATACAAGAACATAGTCAAGGGACAATCCATGCGGATGTCCAGATATACACCTTTGGACTCCAATCTTGAGAGTGAACTGGAAGATCTTGGCATTAAGTTCCTGGAACGTGGATACAGCCAACTTGACATCACCAGAGGGATGGTTGACATACAGCACCTCAGGGAAGATAGAGCGAAACCATACTTCTCTGAAGGGGCCATGGAACTATATACAGGTGATTTAGGAAATGATCTGGACAGGAGAAGGAATAGATCTCATATGGATAATGAAATTATTTTTCCCATCTTCTATACCAGAGACGTTGGCACACTCAAAGATGTTTTTTCCAAGCATTGGCATGTTCTATCAGTAGATCGAACTATCAAGGGCCTTACAGGTGATCGACCCAAGTTTGTATATCGTAATAAAAAGAACCTTAAGAATCTGCTTTGCTACCCAAGGACACGTCATGTCCCTTTCATCTCATCAGGTCCCTATATGACAACCTGTAACAAGTGCAATTTTTGCACGTATATAGCGACTGACCCTGACTTTCACTATCCCTATGGCTCTGGCATTTACCACATCAAAACGAAAGGTAATTGTATGTCTAAAGATGTGGTTTACCTAGCTTGCTGCACCTCATGTCCAGCTTACTATGTAGGCAAGACCAATCGGACATTGAGGGACAGGATCTGGGAACATGTATACCATACGAGGAAGGGTGATCCACATAATGCACTATCCAAGCACACGAATGAGGAAGGCATAGAACATCAATTCAAGTTCAGGATATTAGAACAGATCTCTAGAACATATAGGAGAGGGGACATTGGCAACTACACAGAGACCAGGGAAATACACTGGATTATCAAATTCAGGGCTGACCTAGCACCAGGTCTGAATGGAAGGGTTCCCCTATGCCCACTGTTGAAATCTAGGAGGTTACTGGTCAAGAAACGTTAAGATGTTTATATTATCATACTATGCTAGGTAGTATGTATTTGAATTTTTCCATTGTTGAAATCTAGGAGGTTACTGGTCAAGAAATGTTAGGATGTTTATATTATCATACTATGCTAGGTAGTATGTATTTAATTATTTCCTTATATATATTTATATTATTTTTTATTACATGCATGTTTTTAATTACAATGATATTTATTTGCCTATATGGTTCTATCAAATTGGTTTCCATGAGTGGTATACATATGTTTTTGTATTCACTTATTTTTTATTCACTGTATGTATAATGTTTTTATGTGTGTTTTTATGAGCTATATATCTTTAAGAGGTTGATGTGTTCTTGGCGCCTTTATGCCTATTTAAAGCATTGATTTCTGATGGTGTATGTGATAAGGTCTGATGAAGCTACTGCGAAAGCGCTAACCTGTTCTATCAATAAATCTGCTTTCTAATTAATTCTGCCTGTCCTTGGATTATTACTTTTACTGGTCGTTGGATTTAGATCATCGTTGAGATTGTCTTTTTTTTGATATCCTCCATTGCCTTGCTCAGCGGCGTTGTTATTTGCTTTACATATTCAAAATTGAACTGATAGAAGGAATCCATCAGAAACCCACCAGAAATTCCCATGGGATGGAAGGGATATGACCAGAGGCTATAATAGCTATGGCTGTTACCACTTGAGAACAAAGACTAAAAGAGGGCATGATACTGGTGCACAAAATCAGGTCAAGTAGATGTGAAGCACTCATTCTGAATAAGAAAGGCAGAGGAGGAAATGGGGGGAACTGGTACCAAATTGTAGTGACTAACTACTCCCTGGATGTTCCATAGTATTTGTTTTTTCCACAGAATAGACTACTGGAATGGTTGAAGGGAAGTAATCCACTGATGCATACAAAGGGGAAAGACAGTGGTGTCTCTTATCTATTTTTTTCTTGACTATCTAGAAATCAGATTGATTGTCCCAGTAGTCCAGAAAACACTGTAAAAACACTGATATTCTGTTTAGCAAAATGAAGAGTATGCCAGAGTCTATTAAATTTCAAATTCTATTTTAAATAAAAGTGTTGCTATTATGATGTGATTGGGTTCAAGGCCAGGGAAAGGAGACATTTTGCTTCCCCTGATGTCCCATTTATGTCTCACAATGAGTGTGGGGCAGGTGGGAAAGAGCAAGAAATAGGTTGGGTTAAGGGCAATGGAAAGCATGTGGCTTCTGTTCAGTTTTGGCCACAGAGAAAAGTGACAACCCTAGGCATAAGATATGTAAAAAAAACATAGTAACAGCAAAGTTAGGGATGGAGGAGATGTAGACTGTAAAGGCACTTAAAAAGGAAGACTAGACTGAGTTATTGTTTCTTTCTGCCATTACGCAAATATAATTTAATTCTCATGTGCACCTTTGACAAATCTGGTAAGCCATACAAGTCAAACAGATTCATATCAATAAGACACTTCTACACGAGCTTCATAATCAATGTAAACAGAGAAAGTAAAAAGCAAAATGACTGGAATATTATTTTACTGACATGGCAAAGGACTAGCAAGTCAAAACAAAAGTCACCTATAAATAAATCATTGAGTTTTTATAAAGCATAGGAAAACATTCTCCTGAGCAGTCTCTTTCAGGAAAATTGGACTGCATAAATCCATTTCTGCCATGGGATACAAAACATACAAAAGAAGTCATGAACATATAAAAAATAAATAAAATGAAATATGTTTACCTGCTTGATTACAGATTTCCTACAATATGTTTTCTTGTTTGGAATTTCCTATGTGCTAGCCATTCAACATTTTGCTGTGTTTAGTCATTTGCCTTTAACTCTGCTCTGCTTAGCATGAGAAGGTGTTGAAAGTCATGTCTTCTCTGCAAAGAAATGATGGTACCAACAGATAATGTTCTTTAGTAATGTCATTCTTAAAGTTATTATCTACACTGTTGTCATACTGCATGTATTCACTAATTGATTACACATTCTATTACTTCCATTAAGGAAAAATGTAGAGGTGCTGTAAGTCATAAGAGTGGCCTCACTGACCTAGAGAGCAACTTCGTTTCAAAGTTATACTTAGAATGATGACTTGTAAAATTGCATTAACACTGCTACAATCTGGGTAGGCAGTAATGAGCCATAGAGAGTTACTTTCCAAAATAGCCACATCACTCAACAAGCGATAATATATGATACCCTATCACCTTACAGTTGTGTCAATTTCTACCATAAGTTATTTGACTCTGTGAAAAGACAGACACAATTTTTTTCATTGTTCCAAAGATAAAGGAAAACAAAGGCAGCAGAATTGCAACTAAGCTTCAAGAGAAGAAGAGTCAAAGCACTGAAGCTATGACCAAACCCAGGCTGGTATAATGGTTAAAGTGTTTACCTTACAGACACAAGGTACAGGGATTGATTCTCTTTGCTTCTCTTTCTGCGTTCCTTATGGATAAGAACAGTTTGTAGATGCCCTAAGGCACAAGTATATACCAAAGCCATCTAGCATATTAGCACTGATAACTGGCAAACTTGGTGCATGAAAGAATGCATCTTTCCTTTTTATCCTTAAACAAGTACAAACGCCACAACAGAGATGCAAGGAGATCACTGTCCCCCCAAGCTTTAAAGTAGAGAACTAAGTTCACTTCCTTGATATTTGTGAAAAATGAAAAATAAAAACACTTAAATTTTACAATATTAAGTATCAGTAATAAACAGTCCAAAACTTCAGATTCCTCTTCCATGAAGGTACTGAAGAAACAAACTCAAACAGGCTTAGTCACCAGAATAACTCCGCTTTAATTTATGATAAGGGCTTTGGTTCACCAACTGGAGTTAATCTGATAGTGGGAACCCTTGTTCTGTCAGAAAGATTTTTGTCTGACTACCATCTGTCTTTTCTAACATTTTATTTTCAATTTCACATGCAAGCATTTTACAGTTTGCACATTTACTTTGAAACAAAATGCTTAATCTTATTTATTTCAAATATTCAAGTGATCAGTTTTGAATACTTATGCTGATTTTTATTTACTAGCTTAAAACTTTATGTAGTATTATCTGTGTACCAAACTGTGTGGTGCCCTTCCTTGGAAGAGCAATCCAGAGAACTAACTGCTACCATTTTGAACATTAAAAGTTGGTTTACTTGAAGGATAAAAAGAAAAGATGCAAGCTTGAGACAGAGGGAGTTGGTGCTGAAGACTCACCATTTACCCCCATTCTGAAAATATTGTGTGAATGTGAGCAAATAATTTTCTTCTGGTTCCAACAACTGTCAGTAAGCTTACACTGAAAGGCACTAGATTCAATCTGAGGTAGGTGGAGTCCTGAGAAGCTGGTTATTGCAACTCTGATCTGTAGTTGTGCAGTGTGACGATCATTTGAATGTGACATGGATTGTCTATTACAGAAAACAATAGTATACATTTTACCATGCACCCTTCAGGACAAATGCCCTTTATATACTAAGTGCTACAAGGGTGACAGTCAGACACCACACTGTCAGTTCTGTTACACATTCAAACAATGACAACAGTGGTATGGAGGTTAAAGGCCATACCCTATGTCCATCACATATTAGCTTGTAGCAGGTGGAGGAGTATACAATTGCTCATCACAAAAATATTCTAACACTACAAAATGTTACAGCTGGATACTGACAGTAAGCCCCTGTATAAGACAGTAGCACTATAGTAAACATGTGCATTTTCTTTAGTTTGGCTATATATATATATATATATATATATATATTAAGAAATGTATATAAAACATTAGAAACATGTAATGATCAGTATTATTTAAATAATCATAAGAGTAATGCTGACTTAAAGCAATGGAAAACTGCCATTTGTGAATCTCACAAATGTCTTCTTCCTTGCATACCACATTGGCCACTTGTTCATGACCATAGCACTGGGCTTGGTGGTGACAGCACATCAGCTCTCCTCTACTGTATTAACAATTTTCATTAATGGTAACATATAAAACAGATAATGTTTAATTCACAATAAAATATATATTATATAGTGTATTATGCATTTTTGGCCCTCTGCTATTTTTCAGTCTTCCTTGGTAACCCATCTTCTTACTGACATTCTATGAATGTACTTCTGTATAAAATTAATTATTGCTATTGCCTTAATGTCCCTGTTCTTGGTTTTCAACTCGCAGGGGGTTCCAGAATGGCAAAATATTTTCTTATGAAGTCTTTCTCAGTTTCAAGAACCTGAGATGCAAGTTATTTGGATATTATCTTCCCCACACACAAGAATCTCATTGAATCCTCGTGTCTAAAATAATTATTTTTTTGTAATCATCTAATGATTGTTCTAGGCTCTTAGCACTTCCATGCGCCTTGCTGTTTACAGCACTATCTATCCTCTGCTCATTTGACAGCATAATTCTGACAATAAGCTCTGTTTGATGTGGAGAGATAAAGTCCAGCTGACTCAAGTTTTAATAGTGGCCCAGTGAGCTTCTGAAGTTGGCATTGAAAGAAGAGGAATGAGAAGGCTTACCTTGTCACCCCTTCTCAGTAGGGGAGCTAAGAGTATGCACCCATGTACACTGTCAGTGGTTGAAGTCCCAATGGCGGCCAGGGTTTTCACAGTGGTGCATCTTATAAAGATAGCAGGGGTCTCTGATTACATCCCATTCAGGTGTATGGACATCAGTTGCAGGGTCTACTATACGCCAGTCCATTTGGTGTGACTGCATATGAACAGAGCGACACTAGAGCAAAAAATGATGGTGCCTATTTCTGGCTAGCTCAGTTGTCACATATACACATGACAACAAATGAAACACATGATTTTCTTTAGGGGGAACATGCAGATCCACAGAACAGCCATGAAGGCAATGGAGAACAGAAAAAAAAAGTAAAGTTCAGCTTTCTCTGTTCTGTTTTTATGTTCTCTTTACATGAGCAGTCCTTCAAATTCAGCTCCATTACATCTCCACAATGCCTGTTTCCAGTTTAAGGTGTGATATGATGTCCAATAAGATGCATTCTGATTTCACTTTACACCGGCTGTCCTTTACACTGGCTGTCCTGTGCTGGCCTGCATTTAATCCAGTTGCTGAATGCTGATAGGGTGGAAGATTATCTTTATCAGAGTGGAGCACCATGCTGTACTAAGATGTACATATCTGAATTATCACATTTATTACTACCTGTTTGCAAAACAGCTAAAACATATGGTCACTTCTTCTTCTTCTGCATAATCTCAAGTCACTTTGACAAAGAAGATGTTTTCTCTAGCAGGCCTTTTCAAGTGACAACTCATATAAAACTGAAGAAGAGAACAAAGAAAAATAATCACATAATCACATTGTACTAGATTAATGCACATAAAGAATATCTAAATGAAAGGACTTTCTCCAAGTACTTGATTTAGTGAAATGATTTCAGTCAATCATTTTAATAAATAAATATATACAAGGACACAATGAATTACTCTTTCTGTGGCATGGTAAATGAAGGAAAAAAGATAAAGGAAATAACCGAACTTTTATAGCATATGTTTATATTTTCTAGCACATTCCTTTTGTTTCACTTTCAGATGGACTCAAATCAAGAACTGAAGCAGTTATTTTAAACAGACTACTTTTCAAATGTTTTCCAGAAACATTAATAATACTGCCATTCAAATCTGGCTGAAGCTAAAGATGGCTTAAAAAAACAGCTCAGATGTGGGAAGAACACAGGTGTCATTCATTAGCTTGGTGAGAATATGGTTGCAATGAATCAGAAACAGATGCAAGGTCAACTCCTCTGTTCTTTCCCATCATTTGATCTTCCTCTGAATTTCCAGATCATATCCTATACTTGTTCTTATGATTATCTTTAACATCTACCACAAAGACCCATAGATCGGAAAGCTATCTTTTTTCCAGGAATGGAAGTATCTTTATATCTTTCTGCAAGATTTTCCCCATGTCCAAACATGTTATCTGCAGATAATCTCTGCAATTTTGATGCTCTCAGTTTTGATGTTTGTTTCAACATTTGTACGTAAACTGTACTGATTGCACTGTTTCTTTCAGAAATTATTTATGATTTTTTGGGGGTGCAGGGTACATCACACACTACATTTTTTAAATAAACAGTGTTATTTTTAGTAATTTACAGCACATGGTTGTTTGCACTAAGGTCTGTATTCATTTTTGTCTCATTTGTGTCTTTCGTCAGCTATAACAGCAATCAGACAGCAGATTTATATTCCCTAAGT
Source organism: Protopterus annectens (assembly GCF_019279795.1). Taxonomy (NCBI): domain Eukaryota; kingdom Metazoa; phylum Chordata; order Ceratodontiformes; family Protopteridae; genus Protopterus; species Protopterus annectens. The sequence continues at coordinate 139,452,330 of NC_056743.1, read as the reverse complement.
CATTTCAATGTCACCCATTTAAACAGTAGGTTATGGCTCCATTGGTAAGGAAGTATTTTAAAGAAACAAACTGTACTGTTATATTTAGGAAGTAATAATCATGTAGTCATTATATTCAGTTGCAAGCATCTATCTTTCATTTTCTTTTATTTTTGAACAGACAACAGCTTGGTTCTAGTAGCAATCAGGCTGAATGATCATAAATGTATTTTTCGCTAGTGTTTGTTTTCCTCAGGGTGTAAAATAATGGAGAGGATAACAGCTTAACGATATGCATTAAATCATTCTGAAGAAATAAAATTTTGCAATTATGTTCAATACACGTTATAATTATTGCACGTATGTCAGAATTAGCAAACGCCTTATAATTTATGGATTTATACTATTTCTGTTATGGTGTAAAGTACTGTAATAAAATCTAGGCTGAGCTATAGCTGCTGTGTGATTGGTACAATTGCTATATACTGCCTTGGCATTGTTATCTTTTGGAAGGTATGTTAAATGCCATTTCATTCCTAATGCTAACAATAGCTGCTGAGTACCCCTTCTGTTTTGTTTCAGAACTGTAAATGTAGTAACAAATAAGACTCAGTTACGAAGAAGCAGGTCCCATAACCAAACAGAAGCAAAATATTAGCACCACTATAATAAATGCAGCAACATACAGGGACCATAAATAAAGCACAAGTTCCAGCATGGAAAAAGTGAATTTTGCAGAAAATGAAGTACTGGTGAGAAATACAGTTTCTATCTACTGCATGTAAACAACATTTTTGTGTTTTTAGCTCTGTCACTTACTTCTTCCTCACTACTAAAATTTCTGAACAAGTAGGAAGTACAAAAATCCAGTTTTCTTATCATGGAACATAAACTTGCAAAGTAATATCTGGTACAAAGTTATTTACATTAGGATATTTACTATTCTTAATTTGTATACATGTACGTACTGTGTGTATTTTTCATATCTTATATGTTATACCACTGCATTTAATGTGAATCTATAATCATTCTATGTTTTGTTTCTGCTCTGACTCCTGGACTGTGGTTGAAATAAGTCCATTTTAGGTCAATCTACTATGCTGTTTAACAAATATAATTAAAATAAAGCAAATACAATTTATTATGATCTGTCACCATTGCCAAACAAACAGCAAGCTTGGAAATAGATGTATAAAAATGTTTCTTGTGGCCCTTTAGACTATAATAGTCCCTCTGATGGTCATATTCAACACCAAAGATATATTTCATAACATAAAAATGAAGTATGCTGACTATTATATTACTCTAGCCACACAGTCAGTGCAGTTTATTCATGTACTGCATACATACCACTGTGTACTAGGCTAGGTAAAAGCATAGTATATATTATTAAAAGACCTCACACAAACCATCCATCCATCCGCCCACAACCCCTTTTTCCCATTTTTTGCACATGGGGTCAGGGTGTCACTTCAACAGTGAAAATCATCTAGATCCAAGGTTTACACTGCCAGGTAGCCTGCCATGGTAATTCTTCCACAACACAGATACACACACACACTCACACCTGCAGCCAATTTAGAGTGTCCAATCCACTTCCTGCAAGTAAATGGAGAACACAGAGAAAGTCCACACGAGCACAGGGAGGACATGCAAACTCCACACAGAAGGTACCCCAGCCAAGAATCGAATCAGGAAACCTTTTGTTGTGAGGAGACAACACTATCTGCAGTGCCACTGTGCTGCCATCACACAAACATCTCACTACAATAATGTGGTAACAAAAAGTGCCACGATATGATGTTATCATTTAAAAAGATATTTTTTGCTTAAAAAATACCACTGTATATTCCTTGTAAACCACCCATAGCAGGGGGTGTACAGTTATACTTATAAACCACCCATAACAGGGAGTACACAGCTATATATATAGCACACTGTACATGCAGATATTCCATTGGTAGCAAATGCTTCTATGCATTTTGCAGACATATTGCTGATAATCATTGGTATTAAAAATGTCAGGAAATTAATGTTTTTCATGCATCTTTCCAAAAATGATAGAACTCTGGCATATAAATGTTTTACATGTACTGAAAATGTAAAATCTAAACTAAGAAGTGGAAATTCTAACTCTGCATTTAGAAAAAGGAAGAGCTGTTGAGTTTATTATTTAAAGATATCAAATACCTCAGGGCTGAAATAATATTAGTTAATAACAATGTTTGAATGGCAAATAGGGATTTATTAACCATCTGGCATCCAAACATCATTAACCTGCAGGAGTAACTTTTATTAAGGAAATAGAAAAAGCACAAATACCACTTTAGACAACTCTTACAAAACCAGTAACTCTACAAACACCTATATAACTGTAACATTAACTGATATATTTGACAAAGAATTAATTCTAAAAAGCACCTAGTCTAATGCCTAACTTTGTTAATGTGGATAACAATATCAACTATGGCAATGACTTTTCCACTAAACCTTTACCAAAAGCCTGCAGGTCATTGATTAAACTGCTTAAAAAGATGAATACTGAAACTCATGCTTGTTGTCTTTGCAAGACTCAAGTTGTTTCTACCATTTGTTACAAAGGATCTTTAATGCTCTTTAGGAAGCTGTCCTTTGAAAAATAATGACATAGTCACTAACTGTGAAATGTGACCTAGAGCTGCTAATCTCTTAGAAGACATGCTGAAAATGATAACTGGAAAATAGTTTTTATGCCAAATAAATCAAGTGGTAACTAATGCTCTTAGAATGATTTTTGGAGAAATTATAGATAGTGAAATGTTACATATAACTAATGCAGTTGAGCTTTAGTTATCTCCTGTAAATTGTGGGAAAGAGATGTGAGCTTTGACAAATTATTTAAGAAAAACACCACTGCAATGCAGTTGAATGTGTTTCAAGTTCTCAATGCAAAATAGAACATAAGTGTCATAATTTTTATTATGAATGTGATTAACATATACAAACAAATATTTAGTTAGCAGCTTAGTTTAATAACATTATCAATGGACAGTGAGACCTTTAATATGCATTTGCATATTGTAATATTTAAATCTGATTTACTTTCATTTTTTTAGAAACATAAGGCTATCATTTATGATGAGTTTGTGCTATCATAAGTTGTGTGAATGCATTTTCTCACTTAATAAGTTTCCTGAAACTTGAACATCATTGCTCTGTTCAGAAATGTTTTGATTCGTTTGCATCCAGTTTCAGAAATGTGAGTACCTCTGACAATGAATAATACCACAATACGTTTTTATTTATTTATTTATTTATTTATTTATTTATTTGTCTGACTGAGCCAATGGACCATTTTCAGTGAATATTCAGGGAAAAAAAGCTTCACAACAGATTCATATTTAATCAGTAGTTGTGAGTAATTATATACAAGGGGAGAAAAGCCCCTTAACAGGTTAAATATTTTTCAATGAGTTGGGGAGAAAGGCTCCAGAAAAGTACGCACAAAAACATTTTACATTAGCTGATAAGTAATTATATACAAGGGGAGAAAATCCCCACAATAGATAAAACACAAACCAATTGAAATACTTTAACAGAGTATTACTAGAATAAACTGTGATTAAGAATATAATAGGTACTCCAAGTAACAAAGGACACTGCAGAACTGCATAGCCCCTGTTATGTAAACTAATACTTAGTTATTCAATATATTGACTATATTTCTAATAATATATGGAGGTGAGAAATAAGAGTATTCTGGTACCAAAACAGACAGAGGAATAGAATGAGATGAGGAAAATTAATGAGCAGGAGTGAAAATTATGGACATGGAGAGACAGAGATGATTATTATTAGAAAGATGAGGATGGTATGGAAGGACATGAGAGAAGAAACTAAACAGCAGTAAGTGTCAGCTGAAGAGGTAGAAGAGCATACATTAATAGTGTGGTATTATTAAAGTGAGAGCTTATTTTGAGGTTGGGCAGTTACTACCTGCTAAGATATAGAAATAATAGTGAATTCAAAGTGAGAAAGGCATAGTTATAGTCAATAGAAGGTAATGCATCTGTTTTGAGGGTTGTGTAGATACAGGTACACCTGCCAGATATTTTTTAAATTGTTCCTGAAATTGGAAAGGTTGCTAGAAATACAGAATGGTTCCTGCTGACAGGTGTGATTTGTAGGTGAAGAGGAGACTTCTGTTTTTAGATCAAGGTGGTCTGACAGGAGTGTATGTGTGCAATAAGTCTAGCAGGGCTTTGCTTTGTTCAGATTTGTATATTAATTTCTAGACTAGGAGTAGTTGCTTAGGTAATTCAAGCCAATCAAGCTGTTTTAAGCTAAGCAGTCATGGGTTCTGTTTGATGATTTAGTGGCAAATTTTGATATTTCATTGTAGTACTGGTTTAGTTTACTCTGGAAGGAAGCTTGAAAGTTAAGCAGCCCTGGGGTGCCATATAGCAAAGTTGGGAGTAGGAATACAGAGGCCAGGAGTTTTCTGGATGAATCAGTTAAGTTTTTTTTTTTTTGTTCTATAGAGTATCCATGATTTTGGTGAGTTTTTTGATAGCCTGTTGCACATGTAAGTCAAATTTCAGGTTGTCATCAATATGATGCCTAGTAGCTTGATATGGAGCATGAAGAAATTAGACACTGTCATCTGTACTATCATGTCTGGCCGATGTTATTGTACATAATTTCAGACTAACCTGTGCATTATACACCAGTATGACTAGATATGATATTGTAAATAAGTTCTTACATGTTGATTTATAATCTATTTGTACAGAGTGTTTTAAAGACTTGAACAGTGTTCCTTTACATTTCTAACTGTCCATATTTGTGAAGAAGATTCTAACTGCAGACTGTCTCGGAATCAGCTGATCTGCAGAGGATGTCATTGGAATGCTGACAGTAGCTATGTGTTACTGACAGAGGCAAAAAGACAGGAAGAAACTTTTCAAAACAGCTGTTGGGTGATTTTCAAAATTTAAAATGAAAATCAGAACTGAAACAGTTGTGACAGTTATGCTAGTCTATAAAAGAGCCTGCTGAAGACAGCTGATATTAGTTGTTGTCAGTTATAGTTGTCAGTTGCAGCTGTCTGTTGTACTGTGCAGTGGATACCCAAAAAGGGCTCACCAGGAACTGTAAGCCTGCCTTTGCTCGGTTGTAAAAATTTAGTTTAGATCATAGACAGTGCTCTTTAGTCAGATAGGAAACCTATAACTAATTAGTTAGAGTTTTTCTAAATATTGAATTTCTGTCCTACAGTATTGGTTTCATTTCCCTGGTGACTGAGTTCTGTTTTGTTTTTTGGAAATTACTGTTTTATATTTCTAATCATTTTGCTCAGTATTAAATATTTTTCTTAACTTACATTGTGGCTGGTGAATCAATGTTTTCTTTAGTGATTTGAGAGTGCGTATACCTGCTTTAATAACGTAATGTCCCACTCCAAAAGCCTAGCTGCTTTAGGTCATTTGCTACTATTGGTTTTAATATCTAATTTTTAATAATTGGACACCCCTTTGAAAGGGCATGTGACACTCTGGTTGGTGGCAGTGGGTTACTGTATTATTTTGGAGAAAGGACACACCTGGAAATCTGTGTTAGGCTTTCCCAGAAGTGTGTGGATATGTGAGATTTAATTTCTTTAAGTGTGAGTGTATCAGAGGTCTTAAACTGGGACACATTGCGCTGGAGTGTATAATAAGTTACATTAAGGGTGAATGCAAGTATACAGTCCAGTCCCAGGTTATAGAGTATGTTCCTGATGGGCTTTTAGGAGACAATTGTGAAATATTACTCCCATTTAAGTGACTGTCTCCAATTGGAGTCAGTAGTGATGATTGAAGCTCCTTGGTTACTGACCCAGGATAGTAGGGGATGTCACATTATTGCTATCCCTGAGTAACTAAAAATAAATAAAACTGTGGTGAACTGATATTCTGTATGGTTACTTTGTGGCTGTCAAGAGTGCACACATTAATGACAACTACGCATAGGCTACAGAAGTGCAATTAAAATACCACCACCGCCATCAAATAATGTGACATCCAGACAATACCTCACTGGACTGCCAGCAATAATGTGACATCCTTTACTATCCTGGGTCAGTAACTAAGGAGCTTCAATCCTTATCACTGACTCCAATGTGACACTGTCACATTATTTGGTGGCAGCAGTGTGGGATTTTTAATTGGACTTCAATAGCCTGGGGGTAGTTGTCATTAAAGTGTGCACTTTTGACAGCCACAGAGTAAACATACAGAATCTGAGTCCACCACAGTTTTATTTATTTTTAGTTATTCAGGGATAGTAGGCAAAGATGTCAGCAGAAGAGTATAGTAAGCTGACAAAGAACCAGTTGGCCAAGGAGTGTGAAGCCAGAGGACTGATGCATGCCAACCTAAGGAAGGAATGATTTCAGCCTTAGTTGTAGCTTCAGCTCAGACCAGCCATTCGGAGGATATCCAGTTTGGTACTGGGGTTGTGCAGCCTGCTGAGACATTTTCTTCAGGGGATCAGAGAATCCATCTAGAGCTAAAGAGACTGGAAGCTGAAGAAAGAGAGAGAATGCGACGTCTGGAGGCTGAGGAGAAGCAGGGTCAATATGAACTGGAGGTTGAAGAGAAGCTGCATCAATATGAACTGGAGGCTGAAGAGAAACGGCGCCAATTATGTACTGGAAGCTGAAGAGAAGCAGTGTTAATATGAACTGAAGGCTAAATGTTTAGAAGCCATTGGAAATGAGAGACAGAATGGACATGAAGTGGAGCTTCTTACTCTTCAAGAGGATCACTGAGGTAATGGAGAAGGGAAGAAGCTGTAAAGGGCAGAAAACATTTTCTTCAATACAGGGATGGGGATGACTTTGATAGTTTTATTTATATATTTGAGAGGGTATGTAGACAGTACGATGTTGACTGTGACCTCTGGGTTCAGCTTTTGACTCTCTTACTCCATGGTAAAGCTGTTCAGGCCATGACAAAACTGTCTGATGTTAAAGTTAAAAATGGTCTTCTTGATTGTTTTAAACTAACACCAGAAGCTTATAGAAAAGTTTGCGATGATGAAAGTGTAATTACTTTCACAGATAGGTGAGTGGGTATCAGGTCACCACTTTTTGGGACTGGCAGACCTTTTGGTGAGGAAACTATCCCTAAGTACTCTGCCTGATCACTGGTTGACAGACAGATAGTGTAAATGTGTGGAAGAGTTGGGGAGAAAATAGGATCTGTCCTTAGCAAGCAGAGCACTAATGCATAAGAAAGGGATACCCAGTGCTGCATATGGGCCTAAGGGAACCCATGGTGGGCAGTCTAAACCACTCCAACACAGTACACCAGAAATAGGGGAAACTACTAGTCCAAGTACACAGTTAGGGATTAAGTGTTTCAAATGTAACCAGAGGGGCCACATAGCAGTCAAATGTCCATTTCAGCAAGGTGAGAAACAAAGGTGAGGGAGCCAGCAAGTGGGGATGACAAACTGCCAGTGGTAAGTTGTTTGGAAACAGGTGTGCCAATCTATCAACAAAATTTATATCCTATCTTGGTAGATGATAAACGGGTTACTGCTAAGAGAGACACAGCTTCTGATATAACCATTGTGAGGCCTGCAGGGGTTAGAGAAATGCAGTACTTGCTTGGACAGTTCACTCCAGTCAGAGCTTTGGAATGGACTCCATTACAAATACATTTGGCTAGGGTTCATCTTGACTGGGAGGGTGGAAGAGGAATCAAGCAGGTAGGTGTGTTTGAGGATATTCCTGCAGATGTCCTGATAGGGAATGACTCTGATGGTGCAGTACCTTGTGCCCATGCAGTGACATGCAGTCAAGCTTGGAGACAGGCATGTAGGTCTGGTAGCCTGGGGGAGACCCAGACAGATCTCATCCTGAAGCTGGAACTGGTGTGGTGGCTGTTTCAGAGAATGAGCTATCTTGTAGCAGTATGTCTGAAAGTAAGCCACAGCTACTGGTAGGTAATGATGTTTCTTTGGACACAGTGACTGCAAGGATGGAGGTGACTGATGGTACCCAGATTGACAGTGAGGCACGACTGTCGGAAGTTACTACGCTTCCTGTGGAAGGGGAGCTTGTGTTTGAGGATATTCCTACAGATGTCCTGATAGGGAATGACTTTGATGATGATGTGCCTTGTGTGCATGCAATGACAAGTAGTCAGGCTTGGAGACAAACATGTAGGTCCTCTAGTCTGGGGGAGACCCAGACAGATCTCATACCTGAAGCTGGGTCTAGTGCAGTGGCTGTTTCAGAGAAGGTGATGTCCTATAACAGTAAGCCTGAAAGTGGGCCACAGCTGCTGGTGGATACTGCTGTTCCCTTGGACATGGTGACTGCAAGGATGGAGGTGAGTGATAGTACCCAGATTGTCAGTGAGGCACAGCTGTCTGAAATTACTAGGCTTTCTGTGGATGGGGTGTTTGGGAGGGTCACAAATGTAGAGTCAATTTACATACCCTGTATTACAAAGCTTGAAGGGGATGGTTAAGGGGGCACCTAAGGCTCAAGGAAGAGGGGATCCTGTATAGGGGAACAAAGGTTTGATGCATAGAAAGTGGACTCCCAAGGGAGGGCTGGAAGGTGAGGTAGTACGGCAGCTGGTAGAGCCTAGACCCTATCATCTGCCACTTCTAGCTATATTTCCTAATATTCCTTTTGCATGTGATATGGACGTAGAAAAGGTGGCAAATGCTTTGCTAGAAATTTTCAGTAGGGTATGTTTTCCAAGGGAGATACTGACTGACCAAGGTGCCAACTTCATGTCAGACCTAACTTGTTTGTGGAAGCATTGTGGGGTGACACATTTAGAGACCATACCCTACTATCCTCACACTAATAGTCTTGCGGAGAGGTTAAACTCTACATTAAAGACAATGTTACGGGCATTTGCAGACCACTTTAAAAGGACAAAGTTAACCATTAAACACAGTAAGTGTTAGGTGGGTATGGCAGAGGACACAGAGTAACAGTCCAGTCTCAGGTTATAGAGTGTGTTCCTCTTGTGCTCTTAGGGGAAATTGTGAAATATTACTCCTGTTTAAGTGACAGACTCACACTGGAGTCACTAGTGAGGATTGAAGCTCGTTATTTACTGACCCAGGATAATAAGGGATGTCACATTATTGTTGGCAATCTGGCGGGGTATTGTCCAGATGTCACATGGGGATGAATTTGTTGACAGCAAGTTGGCTTAGAGGATTAAAAAGATGTTATGCTGTTTCCTGTGGTCTGGTGGTGCAATGTTTGATTCCCTCAGCCTCCATTGCCTAATCGTGTGACTCTGAGCGAGTCATTTAACTAGACCCTGCTCCTAGTCAGAGTCTGAAAAAGGTCCTTGGAGATCGGTGCTCTACCCCAGAAAAAAATACAAATAAAGTAAAATAAATTCTATATGGTGTTACCAGACAGTTACTGAGAAATTTTGTTTGAGATGTATAAGGGCCTTTGAGAGGAATAGCAGCAGCGGTTTTTGTGGGAATTGCAGAGAAGCTGGGAGTTATTGGTCCAGCCTTCAGCTGATGAAAATGACTCTTGGGTGAGCTGCTGCATTTTAATTAGGTTACTGGCAGAGCAGATTAATATGGAGTCATCAGAATATTGTATGAAGGATGTTTGACATTTGGCAGAGTGAAGTTTGTTGGAAAATGTAAGGTCAGGTTTCATTTAAAATAACCTTCAGTCAAGAATACTGATAACAGAATGTGCAGTATATTTGAGTACAAACATATTGGGTTTATATTGTGCATGGCTTGGGAAACAAGGTTAAGGAGGCAAGCAGACATTTGCAAGATTTTGGTATTATTAAGAGATACTTCAAACACAGTCAGTTAAGTTAGTTCGTTTGGATTGATATGCAGAAAGTCATTGCAGTACAGACATTTGAGTATGAGTGCAGAAGTCGGGTCAAATATCCAACATTCAAGAATGAGTGCAGAAGCTACAAACTATTTTAGTTTATCAGCAATGTCTTCAGATATTGTTGACATTACCTCCACTGTACATAATAAAGCATTCTTAAGTGAACTACAGTGTTTGCAGACTTTATTGTGAAAGGTACAAGAAGACTTGACCCATAAAAGAGAGACTGGCATCTGTTCAGACCAGTTCTGGGTAATTAACAGATAAAGACATTCATTCCAGTTTCTTCCAGTTCTTTACAGTTCATTCCAGTATTTTAAAGTCATATCAATTCTCACAGTAAATATGTTGAAAAGCAGTGGACTAGGTACAGAACTTTGGGGAACTCCTGTTTTGACAGCTAGGAAGGATGAGAAAGAATTAATCCATTTAACAGACCAGAGTCTATTGTAAAAGTAGCTGGAGAATTAGTTGTTTGACAGGCCAAGTGAAGAGAGTTGTTTTAGAAAAATGTTATGGGAAATGTTACTGACGGCCTTGAAAAGATCCAGAAGCATGGCAGAAACCTGCTGGCCTTTATCTCTGGCTAGGTTAATAGTGGTGGCGAAGTTTAAGAGAGCTGTGGTAGTCTAACCCAAAACTTGTGCTTAGCTTAACACCAAGAACCAATCCTCCCAAAGAAAATGCACAAGGATTGACAATATCAGGAAGAAACCATGTGGCTAACACCAAAATAAACAAATAAGTATTTTTAGTAAGATTAAGTGCTTTTTTAAATTGAAGGCTGGATGTTATATTAATTCTGATGAAGTCTTGTCAAGTAGAAGATGACAACTTCTTGATATTGCCATTCCGTAAGAATTTTCGTTTGGAGAGCAGTGGTAGTACTATGCCCTTGTCTGAAACCATGTTGTGTGAGGGTAAGAAGGTTGTGTGTTAATAAATCTGTCATTAATTGGTTATGAATGTATTTTTCAAGGATTTCTGGAAGAGGAGAGAGAATGGCAATGCGTCTAAAGTTGGATCTATCATTAGAATTACATCCCTTTTGGAATGGGATGATGTCAGATTTTTTTCCATAAGGCTGGGACATGTGATTCCTGAAAAGGCATATGTATGAGAATAGATACTGGAAAGGAAACTGAGATGGCTACTATTTTTAAGAAATATACAAAACAAGAGTAGAAGTAAAGCAACAGTTCACATACAACGTAAAACAAAATAATAAAAAAAAAAAAAATGAACTGAGCAAAGTAGCGATATAAAACTTTAATACTTCAATAAAAAACAGCAAAGCTTTCAGGTCACAAACCCTTCTTCAGTGCTAACACCATTCTAACAAATAAGTCCCATTTAAATAAAATCATTGCATCATACAACAGCCAATAAAGAAACTAGTCCAATTAATCAATTAATTACTACTTAAAGATATACAACAGTACATTTGATGGAATACACTTCAAAGTGTTTTAAAACATATCTTGAAAAATACATACTTTTAAAAAATGTGCTTTAAAAACATATTTTAGAAAGACTTAAAAAACCTAAGTCATTTTAAGGAAGACTGCTTATATTTAAGGACAGGTTTTAATGTCACAGTTTGATTTATGCCTGGTGGTTGATCAGCTTGTAGTTGTAAAATCCATCTACATTTTCTTATTTCCAATTTATTGTTTAAGTCGCCCCTCCTGATATCTTTGATAATCATGTCTATAACTCTAAAAGTAAAAGAATGAGATTTTCCAGTTTCATTAATATGTTTAGCTAGAGCATTGCTTGGTATGTTCCTTGTAATATCTGAATTATGTTCAATAATTTTGTCCTTTAATCTCTTTGTTGATTTTCCAACATAGAAACTGGGACAGGACTTACAAGTCGCAAGATATATTACATTAATTGAGTTGCAGGTTGCAAAACATTTAAAATGATATGTCCTATTATTTAGTGGATGAATAAAATTAGGGCCTTTATTAATAAAGTTACAACAACAACAGTTATAACATGGATGTGTCATTTTTATTACACTGTATAATTGGGGAATTTCTTCACATTTCTTTATAACACAGATGTTGTTTAAGACTGGAGCAGTTACGATATGCAAATTTTGAGTTATTACCAACTGTTTTATGTAATTCTGGCATAGCTTTTAAAATGCCCCATTTATCAGATATGATTCTCCTTACATGATGACTACATCCACTATATGTAGCTACATAGCGTAAAATGATTGTTTAAACTCACACCACAGCATCTATGTCTCCCTGGTGCTAGGTCTGCAGTTGGGCTGCTCGACATGACTCACGTAAAGTGTTCTGGGTGCTCCCACTGCCACAAAACGAAAAGGAAACCCTACTGCTAAACCTGAAGACACCCCAGAAGCTGACTGCTTGCCAGGCTTCAAAAACACCTATATTATAAAGTAATTGTACATGTATGTTGCTAATACCTAGTTTTACCTTTAATATATGTAATGCCTTTATTTGCTTGTTAACCCTTCAGTGTGAGATTTAGCAGCCTACCGCAGACCCCTAGCCTCTGTCCTCCTCCAGTCTTTTTTCATTCAACCTATTTTCTTTTACATTAGAATAAGCTTCTTGCCTACATCTCCTAGTTGCTATTTCCCCTCTGACCACTAGGTGGCAGCATTCTACCAAGTCAAATCTTCAGCTTTTAACTATTTATCCAAAAGGACCTACACCTATTCTCTAGTGACTAACTATAATTATTTTCCCCTTGCTAAACTCTTGTGAAATCTCACTCTCACCTAGATTAATAATTAACATTTATTAGATAAGTTAACAGACTCCCCCCCCCCATTTCACTCTCAATTCTTCTTTAGTAAGCCATACCTTAAAGACAGCTGATACTTTTTTCTGCTGTGCTTACCTTATTGCTCTTGCCTGCTCCGTTCGCCCTGCGGGCTCACTCCGCTCCCCTACTCTACCCCCAAATCTCACCCACCCCCAGAGCACCTAGCCTTATACTTCTATAACCACTCCTCTAGCCCACTTCAGCCAATAGCTCACCCTATCTCGTTACTAACTTATCAATTTACTCCACACCTCTATTCCACTTTAACTAATAGTTCACCCTATCTAATTTCTCACTTATCAATTTACTCACATTCCCAACTACGTAATATTTCTCTTTAAATAGACCCACTCTTATCTGTCCTTCTGGAAACACTTATCTCCTTGTTTCACTGTTCCCATTCCTCTTACTATGTCTATCCCTGGCTTACAAATATACCTTAATTTTCTCCTCTTGTCTATAGTTCTTACTGCTCTACTTCTATCCCACTGCCTCTCATGCTATGAATTCCTAAGCCTTACTAAATTTCAATACCCCTTAAAACAAACAACCCTTTTCTCTCATTTAGCTTTACAAACCCACAGTAACATAACATGCTCATCATCCTACCTTCTACCACAGTTCCATAGACTAACCCATATTAAGTATTTCCAAACCAGAAATATTGACCCTATTTTATGTAAACTCATGAAACTTTCACAGAATCCCCAACAGCACCTTCTTCTACATGGTGACATTCACCCAAGTCCCAGCATTACCATTTCTAGTTCCCAATCTTCCCATCCCTCTATTTCTCAAACCCCCACTATTATCTCTCTCTTTTCATAGCCCACCTTAATATACGTAGCATAAAATCACTCAGCTACATGCCCTACTAGACTTACATTCCAACGCATCCTATGTCTAACAGAAACCTGGCACAAACCAGTTACTAAGGACAATGATATAACCCCACTAGGTTATAACATCCTGAGATTAAACTATCTAAATAAAAAGGGTGGTGGGTGGCAATATTGTTTAAATCTGAATTGCAGGTCATCTCACTAGATATTCAACCACCCTCACCTAGTAATGCCGAGATCTTAATGACCAAGCTCCAAATTAATGCTAATAAATCTATTTACATCATTTACTCTTACATCCCTCCCAGGTAATAATATTAATACCCTAGAAAACACCCTTAGTTGGCTCTCCACATCCTTCCCACAAGAAACCATACTCCTTGATGATTTCAATATTGACAGGAAATGTTGTACTTCTGACAACCCATCTACTCACATAAACCTTTATGGCTTTTATCAAATCATCACCTGCCCTACCAAAACCCATAAACCTAGGAACAAACAAACCACCTTATAGGTTCATAGGTAGGTACTAGGCTATCAGCCCAAGGGCCCACGTAAGCCTAACCAACAAGGTTCCCTGGCTTATGCCACCCAAGAAAGTTATTTTCCTGTGCCATTGTCTAGCAGAGACGCAGAAGTGATCCCCGGGGTGTATTTCCTATTTCCCATCCACTCATCAATATTTTTCTTGAGGAGTGCTAATGAAGAACTTTGCTTGACATATATGGGTAAGCTTGTTCCAGAGTATGGGAAATCTCTGGGTCAGGAATCTATCCCTCTAGCATGTCCTGTTTATTGTGGTGAAAAGGTTTAGGTCCCTAGAGCATGTAGCTCAAGAGGGATTGGGATTTTTTTTAGGTGTAGCATGTCCAACAGCTCTGGGTTTGACATAGCTTTATATGTTAGGCAGAGATCACCTCGGAGTAGGCGATATGCTACGGAGTAAACCTTAGACTGGATACTAGTTAACAGTAATCCCCAAGTATATAAAACGGGCTTACTTCCTGATATCAGTGACCATTCTCATACCTTTATAACTAGACAAAAGACCTCCGTTCCCAATCAAATTAACTTCAGAACTACCCGGAACAAGAAAAATTTAAACCCAGTTAATTTTCAAGCAGAGCTTAAAGCCTGCAATTGGTCACCCCTAAAATACCTACCTCTTGATGAAGCAGTCTCTTACTTTAACAACAAATTCTTACAAATTCTGGAATACCATGCCCCCTCTCGCAATGTTAGAATTAGGAACAAACCTACTCCTTGGCTCTCAAATAAGACAAGGCTAAAAATGCGACTGAGAAATAAAACCTGGACCAAACAGAGAAATATTAATAACCCTACTGATCATTTAAGCTTTAGACAGCTCAGAAATGCCACAAAGAAATCAATATTCCTTGATAAAAAAAACTATTACCTTAAATTCCAACAAACCCAACATCAAAACCCACAAAAATTCTAGTCAGAATAAATAAATTGCTCCATCCTGGACACTCCAAAACACCTACCCCATCTAATTTGACTCAAAATTCTCCCAGCCAAATTGCTGACACTTTTAACAAATTTTTCTCTGAAACTGTCCAATCTTTAGCTAATACCTTACCGCCCATACCACCTGTTACTTCCACTGAGTCACCCTTACCAACCAATTTACCCCACTTACTACATCTGCAGCCTGTGCCAATATCTTTCATATGCACCCTACTTCTGAAACTTAAACCTTGCACTCCATCAGCTGACCTCCTACCAGCTGAATATTTGCAAATGACAGCTGGAGTACTTGCCTACCCTATTTCCATTTTAATTAACAGAACCATTACTGGAATGTTCCATCCCACATCTATGAAAAGTCTCACATATTATCCCACTCTATAAGGGAGGTAACTCAAATGAACTTTCTAACTTCTGACCCATAGCCCTACTTTCCCCTTTAATAAAAATCATGGACAGATGTATTCATTGTCAACTACTTGATCAGCTCCTCCAAAATCACCTACTGTCGGACTGCCAGCATGGCTTTAGGCCATTCCATAGTACTACAACAGCACTCCTATCCTTTTCGGACTGCATTAATAAAAACTGTAACAATAACTTCCTGTCCTCAGCCCTCTTTATTGACCTCTTCAAAGCACTTGACATGGTGAATCATCAACTATTGTTAGATATACTTAAATCCCTGTCATTAGAGACCCAGACAGTCAAGTGGTTTAAGTCCTACCTAGGAAATAGACAACAAGCAGTCCTCTGGGACAATAAATTATCCACTCAGCTCCCTATCACTCTTGGAGTCTCACAAGGCTCTATTTTGGGACCTCTACTCTTTACTATTTTCATTAATGATCTGAAAACATCCCTTCCACAAACCACCTGTATACAATATGCCAATGACTCAGCATTAATACGTAGTGCCTCTTTGCCTGCAGAACTTCAAACCAATACCCAAGAAGTATTTACCTTAGTTGAAAACCGGTTCCATCAATGCTGTCTCCTCCTTAACCCCCAAAAAAACAAACTACTATTGTTCCCTCCAACTCAAAAGTCCTCTGCTATTAACTTCACAGTTATATCTAGTAATGGTACTGAAATAGCTACTGACATGACCACAAAACTTTTAGGTGTAACAATTGACCATAATCTCAACTTTGACACACATATTAACCAATCTATTAAATCAGTTAATAGAAAACTTGGTTTCCTTTATAGACTTAAACCCTTTCTCACAGCTTCAGCTAGGACTACTATTGCCCAAACCTACTTAATCTCCACCCTTCTCTATGCCTCCCCAGTTTTTACAAACCTCTCCAAAAGCAATATCAATAAATTGGCAACATCTTATGACAACATAGCCAGATTTGCCACTGGAGCCCCATTTAGAACCCATCACTGCCAAAATCTTAAAATACTAGGATGGCTGGAATTGCAAAGTCAGCTTCTTATCCAGCAGCTTACTATCATTCATAAGATCATGCATCATCCCACAAATACTCCCATGCGCTGTAACCTTATCAGCCCATATAAAAACCTTGCAACCCTATGATCAGCCAATAGGGTACTAGTATCCACCTTAAACTCCAACAACAAATCTGGGGATTGCCTGTTTACTAACTCTGTTGATAACACTTGGAACAAACTTCCAAGTGAACTAACATTCCTTTCATCCACCCCACTTTTCAAGAAGCAACTAAGAATCTTCCTAAAATCACAATGGCTATGCCCTTGCACCAATCCAGACTGATAATATCTCCTCTTGCCTGACCTCCATTAATGTCTATTATACCTACTTCCTGCTGCTTTGTTTTATCACTGTGTGTTCTACAAAAGAAGCACTCTTCCCATGGAACCAATATATTAATAAACCATCTTTTGCTTTGTTCCTTGTCTATGTGTTCTACTGAAAAAGTACACTTCCTACAGAACCTATGTATGTAAAAAAAAAAAAAAACATTTTTGTATTCTGCAGTATCTCTCTATTAGAATCACTAATAATTTCCTGTTTATGTTCTCACTTTGCACTCTACAATTGGATCTGTTTATAAAATGTTTTTACCTATGTCTGACAATAAGTGTATTTATAAAATTTTATGATTTAATTGCTATGTAATTGTTGTAATTGCTTTGGAGATTTTCTCAACGGGCCTCCGCTGAAAATGGACATATATCCAGTCGGACTATCCCGGTCAATAAATGTAAAATAAAAAAATACCATCACTGTGAGTGAAATTAACGCTGTGACTTACTACATCACTACCAAAGTATGGTTGGGCCACACTGTCTCTTAAGGAGGTCACATCATTATAAATATTAGTTAATATGTCAGGATCATAACCTCTTTCTAGGAATTAATGTAACATCTCATCTGTTTGTTTTTTTGTAGTTATTAAGGTCCGTATTCAATCTGCTTGAACATATCATCTGGGACTGAGTTATTCCTTTAAACACATGGGATGCATGCATACTCTATGTAAATATTTATTTTTATGTACTAATTGTTTTATATTTAGATGTATGCATATCAACCCCTTCATAATGTATAGCAACATCTAAAAACTCAACCTTATCTTTTGAATTGGTCATAGAAAGTTTAAAAAAATTCATACTATTATTCAGAAACTCAATATATTGAATACATTCTTCATTAGTACCATCCCAGATAAAAAAAGACATCATCCGCAAAACATTTAAAAAACAGACCTTATTCGGAAAATGTACAGGGCCATTATATATAATTTCATTTTCCCAATTACTTAAGACTAGTGTAACATATGTATTAGCAAGTTTTGCCAAGAAGGTTAAGAAAGAATCCAGCCCCTGGGTGTGTGTTGTGTGTGTGGGGGGGCTTTACTATGCCCTAGATGACCCACATTCAACTAATGGCAGGATCACTTGAGGGACAGGATTGGGAGGAAGGTTGCCTCACCTTGCTGCATTAGCATCACTAAGAGTCTGGTGAACTCTACGTTGCAAGATGGAAAGCTGTTCATGCACAGAAGGGAGCATGCACCACCCACAGACAGCATGTACAGAGCTCACACAATGGATGGAAGGTTGTGCTTTCACAGAAGGGAGCATGCATCTCCCATAGGCAACAAGTACAGAGCTCACAAAATGGATGGGAGGTTGTGCATGCGCAGAAGGAAGCATGCACCTCCCACAGGCAGCAAGTACAGAGCTCATAAGATGGACGGAAAGTTGTGCATGCACAGAAGGGAGCATGCACCTCCCACAGGCAGCAAGTACAGAGCCTACAAGATGGATGGAAGGTTGTGATTGTACAGAAGGGAACATGCACCTCCCATAGGCAGCAAGTACAGAGCTCATAAGATGGACGGAAAGTTGTGCATGCACAGAAGGGAGCATGCAGCTCCCACAGGCAGCAAGTACAGAGCTCACAAGATGGATGGAAGGTTGTGTTTTCACAGAAGGGAGCATGCAACTCCCATAAGCAACAAGTACAGAGCTTACAAAATGGATGGGAGGTTGTGCATGCACAGAAGGAAGCATGCACCTCCCACAGACAGCACATATAGAGCTCACAAGATGGATGGAAGGTTATGCATGCACAGAAGGGAGTGTGCACCTCCCACAGGCATCAAGTCCAGAGCTCACAAAGCTGTCGCAGGTTGGGAGGAAGCTTAAGGCACACTTGGTGACAGCAATATGATGCTTCACTAGCATCCTAACTGGACCTAGAAGTCGGTCAGGTTGAGCCTGGGGAGGCTAAGGCAGGTCCATTATACCTGGTGTATGAGGAGGTCCTGATGCAGACCTGGAGTTTTTGCAGAAACCTGTTCAGATGAAATTGATAGTCTTTCTCTTGGAATTGCCCTGCCTATAGGTTTATGTGCAATTCAATACACTAAGTTGGCAAAGACTAGGGGGTGCTACTATATCTTGTTACAGTCTACTCAGGCTAACCAAGGATGAGGCTGGGAGTACAGACCTCTATGAGCAAGTGTGGGTTTTTCCCTCATCTCCCTCCCACCCTGTAGAGTAATAACATTTCCATAAGAATTCACAGACTTTTCTCAGCTCATTGCTGGGATATTCAAACTGCTTAAGACTGGGTGATAGCATCGGAGATGATAACGTGTTCATGGCCCTTGCACAATAACTCTTTTAGAGAAGGGATTTGGGATTTTTTTGTGGTGGATAGTACTATTAACCACAGTTTTCAGTATACTGTGGACTTAGAGTTTCAGTTGGTAACTATTTGCAATTCTGTGATTTATTAATGCTAGTGCTGGAATACTGAAACCAAATATGAAAAAAGTAGCCTTACATATACCAACTCTGAGACAACTGTGTTTGGAATATACCCCTTTCTCCAAGGTATGGCAGTCTCAGAGGTAGTATATATCAGCAGAGGGTATATGGAGGGTGCAAGGGGCCTGCCCCCTGTAAAAGAGTTCCTTAAAGAAGGCTAAGCAAGCAACTGTCAACAACTGCTGTTCTCCTGCATTTTCATATTTTTTTTAAATCTCAGGACACTAATCATAATCAACCTCCTTTTTTCCATTTTTTCCTTAATGGGGTTGGGGGTGTCATGTCATCTGTTGCCATCTGTCTTTATTCAGTGCCACTTTACTGCCTTCTTCAACACTAATGGCTAACTGTCTTGTATCTCACAATCCATCCATCTCTTTGGTGGATGTCCTAATTTCCTCTTGCCTTCTGTGACGCCCGTTCACTGGCCAGGTAATCAAGGAGCCTCAATCCTCACCACTAACACCAGTGAGGGTTGTCGACATTGGGAAGGATAACAAATACCCACACAGTAAAGTACAATTTCCCTTAAGAGCACACAGAGATAACAGTCAGTCTGGGGATGGTTTCTCCCTTTCTCTCCAGATCCCCAATAAGACTTCCCACTGGCAAAGGTACAGATCTCAGCCTAGTGGTCAAGCTAAAACCTCCAGCACCCTCTCTGTCCAACCAGTGCTTCATATCCCTGCCCAAGTACCTGACACACACACACACACACACACACACACACACACACACACACACACACACACACACACACACACACACACACACACACACACTTTAAGACATGAGTTATATGCAAACACACAGACACTCCAGCTATGCCCCTTCCTGCCAGTCTATAAGGTAGTACCAGCTGCCACCAACCACCGATATCAGCTACTAAACAGGCCTTAACCAAAGGGTGACCAGTTATTACTGTGCAATATTATTATCCAAATGGTAAGTGTGACCCGGGGCTAAAGCTATTGGAGTGATTTGGACAGTATCACTATATACATGCAATGTACTCTAGAGCTTAAATTATCTCTACACAAAACAGCCACAGTTGAATTCTTTAAAAATAAATAATAAAAACACAAGACAATACTTCTTACTACACAGTGCTAGTCAAAAGTTCAGAGATCACAGGAAAATGCTTAAAATAATACAGTAGAATAGTTCTGACATCAATACAGAAAAACAGTTAGACTAAACTTACTATTTTCTATCTATAACTAAGAGCAATCCCAGTTCTAAATAAACTTACATATAGAGCAAAGCAGAATATTGGTGAGTTGTTGTCAGCTTTAGACAAAAATCCAAAATGCTCTCTCTCTGTCACTGAGAAAGTCCTTTAAATTGATAATATATCCTGCTGACTTATTTTAGATTACATCATTCTTAACACTTCTCTGGTTTCCCAGGCTAACAGAAACTCTACATTTACATTTCTTCATAAGCTTGCATCTGGTCAGGAAACCACAGCAGTTAACGACATTATATATGTAAAATCTAGCAATTAACTCTGGTCTCAAAACAATAGATAGAATCTGCTGGTTCAGACACCATGGCTGCTAGCCCTGAGATCAAACAATCATAACATGCTTGACTTATCAGCTTTCTTTCAGCAGAGTGCACTGTTGTTACATTTTTGCAGTTCAACATCCAATACAGTTCATAGGTTCATAGGTAGATACTAAGATATCTGCCCTAGGGCATTTATAAGCCTAGCCAGAGTGTATTTGGCTTCTGCCTCCCTATTAGATTAGCCTACTGTGCCTCTGTAAATTAGGTCACAGAAGGTACCCTTTTAAGATTAGTTTACTGTGCCTCTGTCTAGCAGGGACACTGGGGAGATCCCAGGGGTGAATTTGCAATTTCCCATCCACGCGTCCACATTTCGCTTGAAGAGGGTCAGCGAGGGGCTATGTCTAACATGAATTAGGATTCTATTCCAGAGTCTTCTCACATTTAAGAGAACAAGTCTATGGCTTTTATTAATATTTACAAAGACATAGAATTATCTACAAAATGCTATCTAGTTAGGCTGGCAGCCTTCACATATCTTCACATCTTCTTCCTGTCTATTCCAAATCTTCTTCACCAGATTGTCTTCTGCTTTTCTGTACATGGGCCTGAACCACTGTAATCTGTTCTCTTTGCCCTTTTCTGCAATTGGAGCTACATTGGCTTCTGCTCTTATGTCTTCATTTCTTCAGCTGTCCCACAGTATGCATCCTACTATCCATCTCAGGCACGTCATCTCCATCACCTCTAGATTCCTTAACTGTTCTGCCTTTAATGCCCAAGTTACTGTACCATACAGTAGTATTGGTTACACCACTGTTTTGTACACCTTACTTTTCAGCTTCTTTGGAATTCTTCTGTTATATACCATGCCTGATACTCTGACAGTTAGCTGCAGTCTCTCTGATTCTAGCTTCATTCAGACTTTCCTTCTCCTCAACCACACCTTCCAGATATTTTCTCTTCAATCTTAATTCTCAGCTTCTTCTGAACTCCATCGCTGGCTGCCATTACAACTGTATCATCCCATATGCCTTCAGTTTTACATTCCATTCCCCTATACTTTCCTGAAGTTCTTGCTCAGAGTCTGCCTGTAATGCCGAATCATCTGCATACAGCAACTTTGTTGATCTGCTCACTCAAACCTGTTTGCCAATGTAGTCCATCACCAGTATGAATAGCAGTGGGCTCAGAGATGAATCCTAGTGCACACCCACTCCCACTGGGAACTTCTATATGAGACCAAACACTATTCATACTTGAGTCATTATGTCCATTGTACATAGCTTGCACTAATTCTATCAATGTTTCTGGGAATTTAAACTACTGCAGGGCTACCCAAATCATCTTTCTTGGGACCTTTTCATATGCTTTCCCCAAGTCTAGAAATACCCAGTTGGACTCTTTCCTCATCTCTAGCTTCTTCTGAACTATCTGTCTCACTGCAAACATTGGACCAGTTGTGCTGCATCCTGATATGAATCAGAACCTCTCATCTCCCATCTTACTTTCTACTACTCTGTGTGTTCATTTATCACTCTTTCCAGAACTTTTGTGCAGTATGACAGGAGTTTGATAACTCTTTATTGTCCACAGCTGTGAATGTCCCCTTTGATCTTGAACACTGGCACTAGTATACTTATTCTGCAGTCATCTGGGATGTGCCTTTCTCTCTACACTGTTGTGAGTACCCTCAGGAGTCATTTCTCCCCTATCTCACCCAGCATCTTTATCATATCTGCTGCGACCTCTTTTGATCCTGCTGTTTTTCCTGGCTTCATTTTCCTTAGTACTGCTTTTACCTCTTCTGTGGTGGGCTTCTCCTCTTCTCTCATTGTAGGCTGTGTCTGAGGCAGTACAGATTTTCCAGGGGGTTTCTTCATTCAGAAGCTGGTGAAAGTACTCCTTTCATCTGCCTGTGATGTCCTGTGGACTGGCAAGCAGGTTGTTGCTGGCATCCCTTATGAAGGGTGCCTGACTGTCTTCTTTAGCTTTCGGTCTTTGCCTTGAAACCGGATATCATTTCTTTGTATAATCTATTGATTTACTTTCCAGAAGCTGGTAGAGTGCCTGTGATGCACTGTTTTTTGCTATTGCAACTCTTTTCTTCAGTTCTTTGTTATCCAACCAGTATGCCTTCATAGCCTGGTCTGTCTTTTCTATCGTCAACTTTTTCCTGCACTCCTCCTTTCTATCAATGACTTCCTGGACTTCAGCATTCTATCACCAGCTTTCCTTATGTACCTTATTCCCATACCTGGCTTGACCACATAGCTTCTGTAGTCCTAACATATTCTGTTTTGAGTAGCTGCCATTTTTTTTCAACGCCACCTATTTCTTCTACTACTTTTTTTCTTCTTCCCTCTTTTTTTCTTCTTCTTCTGAGCCCTGAGTAATTCCTTGCATTGTTGTGCTTTCTCTCCAGTCAACTTCCAGGTCTTCAGCCTGGTTACTGTTGACCTTAGAGCCTTCTCTAACCACTGCTTGCAGCTAACTTTGACAACCAGTGGTTTATGCTGTGGGTCGACTGTTTCACTGGGAATGACTTTGCAATCACTGATTCTACCCCACTGTCCTTTACTTACTTGGAGGAAGATACACTCTTGTATGTGATCTTGTGACTGTCTCTGTTTTTCTGAACCATATGTTGGCTACTATCAAGCCATTTGCTAGACAGAAGTCTAGAATAGCCTCACCTTCTTTATTCCTTTTGTCCTGCCCATGTGGATCCAGGCAGTCCTCATAGCCTGTTCTGTCCACCCATTATTATACAAATTCATGCTGTCCTGCTTTATCTAGTAGGCCCTGTAACTGCTGTCTGAATGCACTCTTTTCCTCACTATTATAACCCTGGTGTGAGGCACAGGCTGAGATTATGAATACTGCCCTATTATTAGGCTGGAGTCTGATTGCCATAAGTCTTATTGACCCAGAACTACTGGGCCTTATGACAGGCAAATACTAGCTAATAGGGGCACATACACCTTACCCAGCTTTAGCAGGAGTCCCTGGCACAGGTCGGGGTAGGCAGGGTCCTCAACACATTTATTACCAGCAAACAACCATGCCATTTGGTGACATTATTCAACATGACTGAATCACCTAGAGTATTTTTTCACCATCGAGTGACTAGCCCTGCCAAAGCATGCAGTCTGTGATCCGTGTTCTCCTATCATGAGGATACTTCGTACAACAGCAGATGCTCAAAACAGATGTTTTATACAACTCCTACCTTTATAGGGCACCATGTAGAGTCTGTGCTGCTGCCCACAGCTCCATTTTATTGGTGAGTTTGAGATGGAAACACTCAGTATGTTTTTTGGAGGTGGGATGAACCCCACACAGACACAGGGAGAACATGCAAACTCCAAACAGGCATTGGCCATATGTCAAGATTGAACCTTGTACCTTGTGCATGGGATGCAAAGACCTTAACCATTATGCCAAATGGTCTCAACTGTACAAAAGAGAACTGTTCCAGCTTGGTGTTCCCACCTCTGAATTGGTGATGGAACTTATTTCATGCTCAATCATCTTGTTAGGTTTGTAGTTCTTCTAGTCCAGATACAGGCCACCAATGTTGAAATTATGGAAAGCAGGAATTCCTAAGCTGTATCTGTTGATACAGAATGTAGTGGCTCTAGATTAGCTGATTCATTTTTGTAAGTGCATTAGCTCTATACTGGATTTGCTTGTCCCTTCTCATGTATGCCCTGCTGATTTTATTCTATGTGATCCCGAATAAATGCCAAGCTCTCTTAATTTAGAAGACAATGACAAAGGCTTGCCTGCCTCCTCAGTGTCACCCTTGAGCTTGATGAGCACAATGCAGTTCATCAGTGAGAGAAGTCTCATCCAGGACTGTCCTTGCTGTAACAAAGTGTCTAAATCTCTTGGTTGGTTGACAGGTACTCTAATCTCTCCTATGTTTCTTCCTTTTGAGCACCTCCTTATGAAGAATATAAGATAGCAGTTTAGCTCTTTGCAGCTAATGTGGCATCTGTGGGGACAGTTTCCCCTTCCATGAAATACTCTGTTGTTATTTACTGGTTTGCATGGAAATTCTGCTTTGGTCTTGGTGTGTTTGAGATGCAAGTTTCTCTGAATTAATTTTTTCGTTTTTAACATTTGACCTGTTTTCTGCAAACCAAACCTTTGCTCAGCAAGACTGACTTTTGTTTGTCTTGATGTATTGGGCTTTATGATTTATAAGATTAATTTGTCAGATCAGTCTATCTTCAAGAAGTGACATTTTTTTCTGTTTTAAAGGAGGCCTTGTGGACCTCAATACTGAAAGAAGTACTCTGTTGATCCAGGCAGCATTGATAACATCCTACCCTGTCATCTAGCCTTCCATTTGTTGTTAAGACTAGTAAGAAGGATTTTTATTCTCAGCTTAACAGAAGAAACAAGTACACGACGCATTCCGGTCAAGATTTTGCTACCAGACTGGATATTTTATTTATTTTGTTGCATAATACATGGTAAAGGATGTATATACTTTTTATATTTGTATTATTCCTCTGTATTTGACAGGTTGTAACTGTTGCTCTTCTTATGTGCATTAAGAAGACTTTGAAGCTTGGGTGTTCATTTAAGTAGTTTATTGTTTACAAATACATCAGGATGGATGGCAGGAACATCAAACTTAAATGAATTATATAACTAACTGACTGACTACATACTTGCGTGCTCTCACTCTGGCTTTTCACTCAAAATGGCACTCTAGCTTGCACGTGCTCAGTACTTATATGCATGTCCTGACTCACTAGAAAGCCTCTTAAAGGTATATCAAACACACTGATCTACAGTAACTTAAAATATTTTATTAATTAGCTGATTTTAAAGATATTTGCCAGTCTGTCATTTGATCACTTAATGTGCTTATTTATATGTGGAATCAATATTATTTGGCAGGTCTATTGAAATCCCATGTATAGGGATGACAGTGCTTAACGTTTTTAATAAAAGATTTGAAGATTACTCTCGAGATTATTTGACTATTTTTCTAGCTTCGCTGGTACCTGGGGATCACCTTGACATATTTTTTATTCGTAGTTTCTCACCGTTTCTTATTTTGGTACTAGACATAGTACTGAGGCTGAGCCAGCCCTTGCTTTACTTATGAACTATCCAATGGCAATGGACAATTATTCTATCCTTGTATACAGTAGATCACAACAGATCACAGCACTCTTTTGGATCTTTTGTGAATATACTCTAGGGATGTGGGTAATTTCTAGAGTGTTTTGCCTATTACACACATATTCAAACAGTAGCATCCCTCATCTCTGTGGTTACATTTTGGGTTGTTTTCTCTTCTCTGTTTACATGTTTCCACATGGAGAACTTATTTACAGAAGAGGAATCTAGTGTCACAGCTGTGCAGATGATACACACCTGTATGTTATTTTTCATCAAAACAAAATTGGTAAAGATCTGGAATGCACCCAAAACTGGGTGAAATGTAATCACCTGAAGCTCAACATGTACAACACAGTGGGCAGGGCTATTCATG
This sequence comes from Protopterus annectens, assembly GCF_019279795.1. Classification (NCBI taxonomy): domain Eukaryota; kingdom Metazoa; phylum Chordata; order Ceratodontiformes; family Protopteridae; genus Protopterus; species Protopterus annectens. The sequence goes on along the minus strand of NC_056743.1, from coordinate 139,426,031 downwards.
CCATTTTACAGAATTCAAACTTTTGTTTTTAACTTTCACCATCATTTGTGGTGGTGAGAGCTAAAGCATGTGGATAAAGTTAAAAACTGTGCTGTGGTTTTCAATCACTGATTAAAAGTTAGGCACCAGGAGTCATATGCTGACAGATCTTTTTGTTTCCACTTAAATGACATAGCCTGCATCAAATACATTATCCCTTCTAAGGAGCTTTCAGTGATAATACATGCTTTAGTCTGCTCTTAAATTGACTGTTCCAGCGCTCTTAAATCAGATCACTCTAACACAGAACTTGACCAGTTACAGATCATGCAGGACTTACAGGTATGTCTAATTACCTTTCTATAACTGCAGTTCTGCAGTGTCTGTACTAATTATCTATCCCGTCTTGAATCAGGTTATTATTATAATATTGTAAAAAAATCCTGACGCGACACCATGGCTGAGGCTTAGTAGAAAGGGAATTGAAACATAAAAATAAAAATAAACGTAGTTTATTTAGAAAACAAACAAAAGGCCTGAAAACATAGATGAGCGCTTTTGGTGAGACTTCGCCTTCATCAGATCATAAAGTACAAAGGTCCATATTGGTTAAAATAACAATGAGTGACCAATCAGGTTAGTTGCAACTGATACACCTTCAAAAATTTAACAAATCAAAAGTAATAAGCATAAAACATACAGCTGACCAATCCTAGGTTAAGAAGTTACTCTAACCAATAGTAAAAAAGTAAAGTAGAGAATGATTCCCATTTAGGAACACATAGCATTACAGTATATAAAAATAAAAACTATGGTCATAGTGAAATCCTAATCACCAGCATTTCTCCACCATGTTCTTAAAATAACAAGAAAACTAGATCCACAGGAAGATTAGGCTTTGCGATATTTGTAAAGTTTGCATAGCATTGGATACATAGAATGTATACTGCCACTGCATCACCAATGAATATATAAGTTGGATCTAATTAAAAAATTTTTTGCTGAAGGGTTGGACAAGGTGATGATTGTTAGAACCAGTTGGCTCTTGATTAAACTTCCGATGGACAATGCAATAGATTACCAACAAAAAAAGGGGGAGAATCATAAATTCCAGGGCAAGGCCCTCCGCATTCGTGGCTACGGCCAATCATGGCAGTAGTTGATTTAATAAAACCAATCAATAAACTGCCTATATCCCAAACAGCCAATTGGCAATTCGACCTAGAGTTACTGTAAGTGTGAAACCAAAAAGCTAAAAAGCTAAAAGCGGTGACCGTCCGTGTCAACGGCTGCGGCCACTTCCGCATTTGTTGTTGTAACCAATCAGTGAATTTGACTGTATGATAATTGGCCTATTTATACTCAAAAAACAGGACTAAGCCTTCAGTGAAGCTAGATACAGAAACCATCCGCATTTGCGGCCACAGCTACTACCGCTTGCACCACCAGGGCCAGTCAATACAGCTGTACAAACGTGGCAGCCAATCACCATGCTGTCAATGGAATTGCAGCTGGATTTTGATCAACAAATGAATAGCTCTGCCAGTTTGCATGCTACATCGTAATCAATCACATATCCCATTAGTTACTACCCCTTTTGGCTGATTGGTTCCGTTTTTGTGGTGCTCTTCGCCCACTGGCTGAGCCACTGATTTGCTGACTGAAATCCAGTCGAGATTTCATTGGCCAATAGCTGTTTTGATTGGCTCTAACCGCGAATGTGGAAATGGCCATAGCCGCGAATGCGGACGACCTTTGTGTGTGTGTGTCTTCAATACATATAGGGTTCATTATAATGGCATTGGTTCCTGATGGTATTATTGATTGGCTGATTGCCACTTAGTCAACATACATTGCTTGATTTTGGCCGCTAATGTGAAGGTGACCGTAGCCATGAATACGGACGTTCTCTATACATATTTATATTTCTTAAATGGTTCCATACATTTTTACTTTATTAAGCCCCAATCAATTCTATAATGCCTTGGGTTAAATTTTCATGTACTAAATGTAATTTTAGCCAGTACCTCTTTGTCACAAACTGGCCTATTCACTGTTTGGTCTAGATCTGATTAGCGGCTTTGATTGGTCTTAACTATGTAAGTCCAACTAGCCGTAGACGCAAATGCAGATGGCTTTTGTATGTGTTTTAATACACTTAGGGTGCTTTTCAATAGTTTTTGACATAACAATTGTTCATCTGATTGCCACATAGCCCATACATATTGTTTGATATTGTTTGGTTTTGGCCGTGAATGTGAGGTGACCATAGCCGTGAATATGGATGGTCTGCATATGTTCCTTATACTACTTTTACACATTTTGTATTTTATCATACACTTTTATAATACATTAGGTTTCATTCTAATGTACTGAGCATAATTCCAGTTAGTACCCTTCATGGCCAGCTGGCCAATTTATTGCTTGGTTCTGACCGTGATTGTGGAGGTGACTGTAGTTGAGCATACAGACGGTCTCCTTTTATTACTTTTACAAATGGTTTTATATACTTTTTCATACCACATCATATTTTTAAGCATCAGCTAATTTTGATGCACCGAACATTCTTCCAGTTAGTACCCTGGTGGCTAACTGGCTTCCTTATTTGCAAATTGGCTGAGCTATTCATTTGTTGATCAAAATCCAGCTGCAATTCCATTGGCAGCATGGTGATGGGCTGCCATGTTTGTACAGCTGTATAGATTGGCCCTTGTGGTGCAAGCGGTAGTAGCCGTAACCACAAATGTGGACGGTTTATGTATCTAGCATCACTGAAGGCTTAGTCCTGTTTTTCTGAGTATAGATAGGCCGATTGTCATACAGCCAAATTCACTGATTGGTTACAACGAATGCGGAATTGGCCGCAGCCATTGACACGGACAGTCTCCGCTTTTAGCTTTTTGGTTTCACACTTACAGTAACTCTAGGTTAAATTACCGATTGGCTGTTTGGGATATAGGCAGTTTATTGATTGGTTTTATTAAATCAACTACTGCCATGACTAGCCATAGCCACGAATGCAGAGGGCCTTGCCCTGGAATTCATGATTCGCCCCTTTTTATGTTGGTAATCTATTGCACTGTCCATCGCACGTTTAATCAAGAGTCAACTGGTTATAACAATCACCACCTTGTCCAGCCCCTCAGCAGAAAAATTTTTAATTAGATCCAACTTATATATTCATTGGTGAGGCAGTGGCAATACACATTCTATGTATCCAATGCTATGGATATAGTTTTCTTGTTATTTTAAGAACATGGTGGAGAAATGCTGTGATTAAGATTTCACTATGACCATAATTTTTATTTTTATATACTGTAATGCTACATGTTTCTAAATGGGAATCATTCTCTACTTTTTTACTATTGGTTAGATGAACTTCTTAACCTAGGATTGGTCAGCTTTATGTTTTATGCTTACTACTTTTGATTTGTTAAATTTTTGAAGGTGTGTTAGTTGTAACTAACCTGATTAGTCACTCACTGTTATTTTAACCAATACAGACCTTTGTACTTTATGATCTGATGAAGGCGAAGTCTCGCCAAAAGCGCTCATCTATGTACTCAGGCCTTTTGTTCATTTTCTAAATAAACTACGTTTATTTTTATTTTCTGATTGTGTTTTTACTAAGACTCAGCCGTGGTGTTGCTTCAGGATTTTTTTACTGTTTTTGCTTCGCTTTGACCTGAAACGTCTTCAGCGTGACTAGAATATATAATTTTACTATTATTATAATATTGGTGTATTCTACCATAAAATCTTAATGTCCCATCTCCAAAGATCCATGTTAGACTCTTGTGTTCTTCATCTTTGGATCTGCTGGAGGTTGTCAGAGTTCATCTATTTATGCCTGGTGGTTAATCTTTTTGTTGCCATGCACTGTGCTCTGGAAACTTCTTCCCCATTGGGAAAGGGAACCCCCCACTCTGACCAAGCTTCAAAAGGTCTGCAAACTATTACCTTTTTCCTTTGGTCTTAAATCTTTTATCTATTTTACATCTTGTTTATTAGCATTTTGTGCAGAGAACCTTTTTGCAAATTTGTGTATAACATGTTGGAGAGAGAGATTCATTATGCAAACATGTTGGAGACAGAGATTCATTATGCAGCAACTCCCACTCCTCTGGAACAGACATCCCCTGCAAATTAAGCAGTATGATAGACTATCTTCTTTCAAACATGACCTGGATGACTGGATAGGTATTCACAAATTCAACCCTAGTCTTGTCAGGCCTAGCCCTTTTCAAGAGAAGAGGTACAGTCTAAGGGTGGGCACTGGTGAGCCATAAGTCGGGGCAGGGCTCACTTGCCTTGAATTTCCTGTGACCTGACGATCTTGTTTTGTTTTTATTGTAATGGTGCATGGACCTCATTTTTGAACCTGAATTCGCATTCTTTAGTTTTTATTTGTCTTTTATGTAATGAGTATAACTATGCAGTTTAGAAAGTTCCCTGCTCCTGAACTTTACAATATGAAAAGTTGGGATTTGTAAACTTGGTTCTCGGACATATCAATCATTCAAACTTCAAAATACTTTGCACATATCACCACAAACCTCATGTGTTGCATGGCTATATTAAACAAAACTCAACCGACAAAGCAACATGACAGTAACTTTAATAAACAAATAGTGACCATGAAAGAGGAACACAAAAAAGAATGGTTCCATCACTATTAATGAACTCATGATCTTTTTTCCCCTTACGGAGGTCAGTATATTTGTTTATTAAAATTATTTTTTCACTGTCAAATTACATATCTGATACTCCCCTAACTTTGATGTCATCACAGTCACAGGGCAATGGCTGGGAAGGCAATTCTCAGAGCCAAAAATGACTGCTCCTTGGAATCTGTACCATTTGCCTTGTAATGCAGCAGTATGCAGTTTCATAAACTTGTGGCCGAAACAGTCAAGTTACAATGAAGTTAGCCTAGAATATGTGTCATTCGATCATTCTGGACAACATAATACTGAATGACTCCCAGTACTAGACATGGGCAAGAACTAGCACCTCACCTGGAAGATCTTGAGCAGATCTGCTTTGCAGTACAGAAGAAGGCCATATAGTCAGAGACAAAAGGAATTCATTATGTCATAGTTGCTCTTCTACATACACAGACCGTCTCAAAGAAAAATGTCAGTAGTGGTTGTCTTACTAATAAGTATACAAGCAGAGGTTTTGTGCAATATCTATAAAAATGAATCCTATGGGCATTATTTAATTTTTTTAAATCATAAATTTTATTGTCATATCTTTTCCTTAAATGATGCATCGCATAGATTTTTACAGAAAATGTTAACGCACAGCAAATGCCAAAGGTAAAACTATATAATATCTGTACAGTATGTGTTACTAAGTACAGACAATACTGGTATGTTTTTTTTCTTCTGGTGACAAAAAGCAGCAGACTTAGGGATAATCCAAAGAAATTCTATGAATACTTATGAGGTGTAATGCTGGCTCTGTTCTGAAGATTTTGCGGTCACACATGACAAGAAGAATTAATTCTATGCTTTGTGCAACTAAGCTGCAATGTTACAGTTTTATAACAGCATTTCTTGCACGAGACTGTATTCCTGTGCATTGTGGTTTATTCAGTGCTGAGATAAGCTGCTTGTGCTATGGTGCTGCCATTAATCAAATACAAAGCTGCCCTCTGATCCCTGCTCCAAACAGTATTCATCTGTAAAATGAACACTGTCTGTGCACCAAAAAGAGGAAGTTACTATAACGTTTGTTTACAGAATGACTTCATAAAAGCGCCGTTCAAGTACAGATCAAACAAGAGTAGTAGCTATTGTGCATCATTCACTGGACACTGCTCTGTCCATTACTAGCCATTTTATGAGCTCATCTTCAAGATCTCAATCCATTCCTCTGCCATTTCGAAAACCCTGTTGTTTATATTAATGCACCATCCATCTCTGTAACATCCACTGAACCAACAGGCACGTCTTTTCTTTTTTCTTTTTTGTCTTTTTAACTTTTTTATGTACGCTTCTCCCTCAGTTCTGTTTGACATAAGAGCATGAACTGGCCCACATCTGGCTTTGCGAGTATATTACACATACAGATATATAGTACTCAAGCCATTTGTGGCACTGCTTCTCAGCCTGACCTGTAACATCTTTTCTCCAGAGCATTAACCAGATAAACTATGGTGAATGCCATTTTATTGTATTCACACACATTTATTTAGTTTGTCTGATAAACTGGGGCATCCAGCTGGGCAGAAACTATTTTCAGTGAAGGAACATAGAGGAAAGCATCATCAGAGATAATCATTCAATAGCAGCTACAAAAATAAGGCTTAATTAGGTAATTCACAGTTCCAGGCTCACTTTAAAGAGGTTTTCTGACTATGTATGGGGGGGGGGGGGGTGATCACCGTATACCCATATATAATACAAAATTTAGAATATCACAGTACATTTTAACAGTAAAGTGTGTGCGTCTTTCTATGTCTGTGTGTCTGTCATAGCTCACAGATTTCCCTGAGTTTCCAGAATTTCCCTGGGTTTGTCTCATATTTTTATTCTGTGCATAATAATTTTTTTGATTTTCTGATCTATCACTGAAGATTACAGTCAATAATGCAAATACAAGAATATCATACTTATTTTTCAGAAAATGTATATTGATACAAAACATGTTTTACTAACCTTCTAAATGAATAAGAATAATATTTAAAAACTGTTCCTGATTTTGTGCCTTTCTCTCTCATTATTTTTGACTTTTTCCTTGATCTGATTCTTCAAAGAAATTGAGAGCTTTAGTGTGTGTGTGTGTGTGTGTGTGTGTGTGTGTGTGTGTGTGTGATATGATGAGCTCCTACCTCTCAACTGTCCAGATTTTCCCAGAATGTCCAGATTTTTGCCCCATATTTTTGGTCTGTTCCTCAAACTTTTCGGTTGTCTGGTAAATCAGAGGGATATAGTCACTAAACAATTTCAGTGTCTGACTTCACAACCTTTAGATAATGCATACCAACACAAATATTGTCATTTTATTATGCTAAGCTTTGTCCAGATTTCTAGTGCTAAGAGTTGGAGAGGTATGGATGGACTGGACTCTCATTTAAGACTAGTTTCTCTGCCTTTCACCTACCGAGTACCAGGATAGGGTCCAGATCTGCTGCTAGCCTGAAATGGATACATTGGTCATCACTAAATGAACGACTGACCAAATGGATAAATAGTCTCCCTGATAACTGGCTTCCTGAAGGTGGCTGGCTGTCCTACAACACGGGAAAACAGAATCTACATGGCGCTTTGCTATACAGTGGTCGTAACGTTTCCCAATGTGTATTCTGGCATCTATTTTCCCTGAATGAGAACTGCTTAATAGCACTTTAACCACAGCTGTGCCTGCACCACACATTTTTTCACGTGCCCTCTTGTCTCTGGTGCATCTTTTCATTCACTACCATTGTGATTCTTACACTCCACTCAGTTCACCTTTATAGATTTCTTTTTTGCAGTTTTTTGCTTTACTTTTCCCTCTGCTGTAGTATACAAGTTGCAATCCTCCAGCCCCTGCATAGGATGCTAAAGATGCAAATTAGAAAAAAAGTGCTCCTTAGGCCAGAATATCTTTACCTTCTATGCACACTGAACTTAACTTGGCCTCAGTTATTTGTAGTGTCATCTTGCACAGCAGCGCGCATAATTTTAACATCGGTAACTTTATAAAGTAACATTTCTTGACTGTCCCTGATTACAGGGGTATCCCTAATTTTGCCCTAGAATATTGTTCTGTCCTAAATAAAAATTGAGATTTTGTGACACAGCACTGGTAATTACAACTAAGTAATATCTGCCATTGCAGTTTTTATGTGCCTTGTTCTTCAGAACATGCTAATACAAATACTCTAAATCTATTACAGTTAGTAGTGAACAAACCCAGCTCTGTGACATTGAGGGATAAAGCCCTGACAACAACCCAACAACCTAAATCTAAGGCTTGGAAATTGGGAGATCTAGGTGGGAGAAGATATGAAATGAGTGGCTTTTTGGCTCACCCATCAAGCAGGTATGGGAATGGTCACTCCATTCAGCTATCTGCTCCCATAAAAGTGAAGGTTAGCATGCAAGAAGTTAAGTTATGGACTGGGAATGTGGACTTGATGATCCCATCCAGTATAAATCGGTCCCATGGGACATATATATGGCAACATGCAAATCAGGTAGATAGAATATGATGTTATTGTGATGGTGCAGGTGCCCACATCTGTTACTGATGGCAGGGCTAGGACCATACTAGAACAAAACATCCCCATAACTTGCATCCTAGATGAAACAAAACTGATAGATGGAATGTACTATGTTGTTTCTGTCCCAGTGATAAATTAGAAAGAATGCCTTAGGACTCCTGTCTGGGGGGAAGCCATTCTTATCTAGATTGGGGGACACCAGCAACCAAAGCTGAAGATGAAGATGTGGGCAAGGGCACAAAGAACTCTCATGGCAGCCTGGATGATGATCCCTCTGGATGGCTCCCCATAAAACTCTACTAGGTGCATCCATACAATAGGGTATGCATGGGCTGAGTGAGACTAGGGAGGAGTGGTGAGGTGATCTGCAAGCATGGGGTCAAAAAGTACCTTGAATACTGAAGAACAGTAACATTTAAAACTTGACCATGATTTCAGATTGTTTTCCCATATTTATACCACCGCCCTAGATTCCTGAATTTAGATGTTAAAAGTTACTGTTGCAGCTGAAAATGAAATCAGGTCTGCAATTTTTAAAGTTGGTATGGAAGACAGGCAGGCTACATGATATCATTGAATACAAGGAGAAACTTCATGAATTCAATGGTTCTGACAGTTGTTTATTGAAACATCATGAATATGACTCTTCCCAATGTTATACCCTAGTCTGAACAGGGACTCACTGACTGTGCAGAGGAATAACAACTTCTTTGTTTCTGGCACTGATGGTATAACATCCTACATATCCCAGTAATATCCCGGCCTTTCTTAGTGATTTCTTACATTACCTTTTAGGTCACCTTATATGGCAACCACTCAGATGGCTGTTCAGTTTTGTTGTTGTTACTGCCTCCCCTCACCATGTATTCACCCTATTCATATTGTTGTGTGGAAAAATTTTTTTGAAGGGGATGTATTTCTGTATTTTTGCTTTGAATCTAAGTTGCAGTGCACATTCAAATACTGGCTGCCTCCCTTCTTCATTTTCATCCTATAATATAACGTCTTCCAATATAGCATGGAATTCACATCTTTTCTTTTTCATTTCTATACGAGAAGAAATCGTGTTCCCCTTCACTGTCCCTGAGGTCATGCAGACCTTTCATTAGACTTCTTTTGTTCCCTGCTCTTACTTTGTGCTGATATACCTTCTAGTCCCTTTTCTGTCTACAGCTCCTCATGCCTTCTGATGCCATCCTCTTCAAAAGTTTTTCAAGAAACACAGCAGTTATGTTTACTATGTCCTGCTCATTTCCTTCATGTAGAGGTTTGCTGCTTTCTTCCTTACAACCTTTAATTAACATATTTACCTAGCTTTCCAAAATGTAGTATCTTTTTATCAAGTAGCAAGTCAGTTGTCTGTGTGCACGTTCCTTTTCTTGACCTACAATGCATGATAACCTGTTCTCTCTGCAGGAAGTCTCCTGCCTTGCTGCCGATACTAATCCCTGCCAATGTGTATTACATCTAGTGCTAGCTTGTCACCGGAGAGCTTACTGACTATTTAGTTGAGAAAAATATACTCGACACTTTAACTGCAGATGGAAAACTGAACTGTGCATCTCACACATCACTGTCCTCCATTAGCAGCTTCTTCTTTAATCTCTCATTTTGTCAATGTTGTGTGGTAGCGCTTTACCTAGAACCTTATCTTGTGAAGAGAAAGTACGTCACTGTGAATAAAAACACAGTGTACTGTCTTTGGAGTGACTCAGTGTGCCTGTACTCGGCCTTGAAATATTTACATCTTTGCTGTTAGTCAGTCATCATAAAAATCAACAAACCATGTCATTTATTTACACACTTTCCTTTTCAGATGTATGGCACCTCTTTTGGATATAATTATTGGCATATTTTTCACAGTATCTTACTTCTGTAGTGGCCATAATAGCTGGTTTAAAGTTTTCCTATATGGTCTCTACAATACTAGAACAATAACCTCACTTCCAAGAATCTAGTATTACTTGTTCTTGTCAATCCTCTGCATTGTTCTCCCAGCTTTCTTTTCTTCTTTCAGCTCATTATTCATTCACCCATTCATCTAAATAATGACTCAGTGGCACTACATACACACACACACACACACACACACACAGTCTATGGTTAATCTTCGAAGAAACCATTTATCGAAAGGCTTTTAATCGCATACTAACCATCAAATGAGCTTTTTGATGTATAGGGCTATGACTGTAAATTTATTCTTCAAATGCTCCTAGTTCGCCATCTGCATGGAAATAGCACACAGTACGTGTATACGTGATAGCAAACCTGCTCAAATTAATATTATACATTTGCTGAGGTACTGTAAAAGTGGATATTTGTATTTATTCATATCTACAAGGTATTCTTTACACCTTTTACTTTATTTTACTTTCTACAAACCCATGTATTAATATACCTAGAAATGCGGCTTTAAAAGTATATTTAAGTCTGTGTTTTCATCATTGTTTGTAAGTGGATACTTGTTGTTGTTGCTTGTCTTTCGGCTTTTCCTGGTTAGGGGTCACCACAGCGGAACTCCGGTCTGCTAATGATTGGCAGTAGATTTTTACGTGCTGGCTTGCCGGGCCTAACGCACAACCTTCAACGAAGGAACGCCCATTCCCGCATGTTGCCACACAGAAGACGCTCTAACTGAGAATCGAACGGGCAACGTCTAACTGTGAAGTGACAACGCTACCGCAGCACCACCACCGCACTTCGTTCGTTTGTAAGTGGATACTAATTTTATTTATTCAGCTCTGCAAGGTGTTCTTTACTTTATCTTACACAGTGTGCACTTTAGAAGGTGTTCTTTAGGATGTTGTTTCCATCTAGTTTTAGTTAAGAGCATCAATGGAGGCTCGTGATGTTGGCTAACAAAAACTATTCGATGATCTGACTTACGATAGAATGTCTATACGACAAAAATGTGTTTCGATGGTTAGCATGCAATTAAAAGCAGTTTGATAAATATTTTCTTCAACGATTAACCACACACGCAATCAGTATTTGTACAAACCAGGGATAAGTTCCCTCACTACAATTCCAAACAAATATATAATAAGCTACAGTCCCAGGTCATGTCAAACATTTTGCTGCTGTTGTTCCTGTGCCAGATATTTCTGTGGTAGCCTTATGATCGCACAAAGCTGGTCCTGAAATCTCATTATGTATACCATCTTGCCAACCATCGAGAACTAAATCCAAGTACCCTCTAAGCCATACAATAACTCAAATGGTGAAAAATGTAATACATTTCCTGGTGCCTCCATTGAACCAAGGAGAAGAAGAGGCAAATGCTTCTTATATATATATATATATATATATATATATATATATATATATATATAGCCATATAAATGAAGCTGAACAATTCCACTAGAGTATTTCTTTGTGGAGATTATAACAAGACATTCATCTGACACTCACAGCATTATTTCTACAGATACCATATCAATTTGAGCATGAAAATTAGCACCTCTGTCCACACTGTCAAAAATCTCCGGTAAGTATTTTCTTCCTTTTCTATATTAATAATGGATAGAATCACCATGAAAAAGCACAAATAAATAGATTTCACCACCTGCAATATACACTTTTTACTTGTGTTAAAGTGTAAAGTGGACCCACAACATTTGTGGATATCTTCTGAAATGGTTCATCATTGAAAGGAAATAACATCAAAGAGGTCATGAGTTGTGGTTGTCTTGTTGGGCAGTAACTTAAATGACCATGTTTAGGTGAAGCTCTGAAATGAAGATCCCCTTCCCATGCCATCAATGTATTTTCATTTTAAATTATTTTGGAAACTCTCTTGGACCTACCTGCATGATCTATTTTTTTTTTATTAAATTACACTTCTTGAATTTTTGCCGTAATGGTTAATGTCTTCACTTCCCATGCACAGGGTAAAAGACTCGGTCCTGACCTGCAGCCAATGTCTGTGTGCAGTTTGCATGTTCTCCCTCTGTGAGATTCTTTCCACCTTAAACTCACCCAACAATGGAGTTGTGGGTAACAGCACAGAAGCTAGATGGTGCCTGTTGGGGAAACGTTCTATAGACCAACCACACTGGGCAGTAACTGTGGTGAGCAGTATCCTGTAGATAGAAGAACACAGATTATAGACTGCACACCAGGTCAGGGCTAGTCATTTGATGGTGTAAAAATTGTCTCTAGGTAATTTAGTTGCACTGAATAATGTCGCCAAAAAATGGGCATGGATATTTGTCGGTGATAACTGGTTGAGGACCAAGTCTACTACAGCCTATGCCAGGGACCTATGCTAACAGTGGAAAGGGGCTATATGCCCCTATTGGTTAGTGAGTGCCTGCTAATAAATCCAGCAGCCCTGGATCAATAAGCTACTGGCTGTCTAGGGTCCAGTTGCTTAGGTTACCTGAGATAGTTCTGTTGAGCATAAGCTGGACATTAAACCAATCAACCCACCAAACATGAGCTAAAGATTTCTATACTCGTTGTAGGTTTAATGATAGGATACAGCTTGAAAGTACGTGATGGTATGGAGGAGGCTAGACATCATCTGTATCCAGGAGAAAAGATGGATGAGCAGTGCATCAAACCCACTTGGGTTGGTATCCAGAGTCTAGTACTCAGGGTAAGAACAGGCAAGAAATGGTGTGGGAACTGGGGTGAGCAAGAAGCTTTAGAGGACAGTGAGGAATGTCATCAGAATTAGTGAAAGGCTCATGGTAATCAGACTCTAGTGTAAGGATATGAAACTATTGTTATTATCAGCATATCCCCCAAGGCAGGGATGTAATTGTGAGGAAAAGAATGCATTCAGGCAGCAGTTGTGGGACCTACTAGTCAAAGCAGGACAATCTGAGCTGGTGTTGATAATGGGGGACCTGAATGTACATATCAGAACAGACAGAACTGAATAAGAGGGCTGCCTGGGTCCAAATGGGTGGGCTAACAGGAAAAAGGAAGGAAAGACCATTCTAGATGTCTGTCTGGCAAATGAACTGATGATGACCAACACATGATTCAGCATGACAGACAGACACAAATTTGCATACAAGAGTGGTCAACATGCAAGTCAGGTAGACCTTCTCCTAGTAAGGAAAGGGAATCAGGGTAAAATCAGGGATTGCAAAGTCATCTATAGAGAAGCAATCAGCCCAAATCATAAAGCACTGGTCACCACAATCAGCTGGAAGCAGTTGTCGAAGAAAACTCTAAGGTCAACAGAAACAAGACTGAAGGGCTGGAAGTTGATGGGAGATAAAGCACAATGGTACAAAGAAATACTCAGGGCTCTAGCACCTTGGGAAGTCGAGGAAATAGTTGGAGTTGAAGAAGATGTGAGGCTGAGCCAGGTATGGTAATGAGTTACATATAGAAAGCTGGTGACAAAATGCAGAAATCCAGGAATTCATCAAAAGAAAGGAGTGTAGGAAAAGGTTAGTGATAGATAAGATGGACCAGGCTAATTTATTGATCTGTCTAAAGCCTCTGACATGGTCAACCACCACCTTCTCATAAACACACTCAAAAACCTGTCATTGGATGATCTTGCTATTCAGTTGTTCCAATCCTACTTAAATAATAGAAAACAAGCTATACTGTGGGCAAACACCTTATCTTCTCACCTTCCAGTTACCCTAGGGGTCCCACAAGGATCCATATTGGGACCTTTACTCTTCTCCATCTTTACAAATGACCTCCATTCTGTAATCCCACAAGCCACCTGCATCGAATATGCAGATGACTCCACACTTATATGCTCTGCCACTTCCCCATCAGAACTTCAGTCTCTAACCCAAAGACCTTTAGCACAGTTGAAAATTGGCTCCTGCATAGAGGTCTTATATTAAACCCCAAAAAAAACAAAAATGCTATTATTCACCCCCACCCGTAGAACCTCCCCACTTACCTTTACTGTAACCTCTAGTAATGGATCTATTATATCTCCTAATCCTACCAGTAAACTACTCAGAGTTCGAATTGATAACCTCTTATGAGCCTCACATCAATAACACTATAAAAACAGTTAAGAAATTAGGTTCCCTCTACAGGATCAAACCCTTTCTAACTCCACTAGCCAGAATCACCATTGCCCACACCCACCTTATCTCTATTCTGCTTTATGCCTCTCCTATCTATACCAAATTATGTAAAAGTGCTCTGAACAAAGTGTCTACCTCTTACAACAATATTGCCAGATTTGCTGCAGGGTCCTCCTATAGAATTCATCACTGTATCAATCTGAATCAACTAGGCTGGCTAGACTTGCCAAATCTAATACTATTCAATCAAGTAATAGTAGCCCATAAGATCCTGTATCAACCAGAAAATACACCTATACTCACTTCCCTAGTCGCCCCCTATAATAATCTCAAAACCCTGCGCTCATCTAACAAACTACTAGTACAAATATCTAAATCTAATAACTCAGCAGGGGACACTCTGTTCTCTAATACAGTGGGTAAAACCTGGAACAGTCTTCCCAATCACCTAACTTCATTATCCTCAGCTAACCGATTTAAAAGTAAACTTAAACCCTACCTTAAATCACACTGGCTATGCCCCTGTGCTAACCCAGATTAAACAATTAACCCTTCCCATAATTCCGTGCTTCTTATCTCATTATTTTATTTAGGGCATGCGCCTATGTATATATTGTTTGTCTTTATCAACTATAACCAGTCTACTCTTTGGACCTCATGTAATTTTACAGTATGAGTGTGTTCATGTACTGCTTCCAATGAATATTCACTATATTTCGTTTTTTGACATTTTTTGTGTGACATTCTAATTAATAGTTCCAATGTCTTTGTAAATATCATTGTCTTTTATGTATTTTTTTGTTAAACTTGTGGAAGTTTTCTCCCCGGACATCCACTGAAAATGGACATATATCCAGTTGGACTAGCCCGGTCAACAAATGTAAAATAAAATAAAATAAAAATAATCAGGAACACTGGTTGGATAACAAAGAGACTAAGACAGTGGTTGCAATAACAAACAAGGCACGAGGGGCACTCTAGCAGCTTTTGGAAAGTGAATCAGTAGATGCCACAAAGAAAAAAGTTGCAAGGCAAAGTTAGAAAGATAAAGAAGACAGTCCTCAGACACCCTTCATAAGGAATGCCAGCAACAACCTGCTCACCAGTCTACAGGACATCAAAGGCAGATAGAAGGAATACTTCCAGTAGCTTCTAAATTATTTATTTATTTCACATTTGGTTACTGGGAAAGTCGGACTGGGCACAGGATCCATTTTCAGCAGAGGCCCAGGGAGAAAAGCTCCACAGTAAAAATAGCAGGATTAGGTAGTATCAAAAACAAGTACATTACAATATCATATCTTACATAGCATCATAGTAAAAGATGGCACAATTAGATAGTATTAAAAGCAATTATATAACAGCATCATATCTTATATAGCTAAAGATAGTGCAGTATATTTGGGAGAGAGTTACCATAGATGCTGAACAGAGCCTACCATATTTCATGTAATAGATGTAAAGATAGGAATAAGAATAGTATGTATCAGGGCATATGAATGGTGGAAGACAAGCAGTAGTGATAAGCAGAGGTAGGGCAATATCAGTAAGAGCAAGGGGTAGGAGTAGGGTAGTTAGTCTGGTATGGGCATAACCAATTACTGTATAAGTGGTTTTTTGAGTATTTTTGTAAGTGATTAGTGTTACTTGTAGTCCTGATAGCATAAGGAAAGGTGTTGGAGGTTTTGGCTATGTGACATGAGTAAAGCTGAGTCTCTTGCAGTATTATTGGCTTTGGATATCTGAAGTAGTGATTTGTTAGTGGAACACAATATATGATTACTGGAATATGGTTGCAGTATGTGTTGGAGGGCAGGGGTCTTTTCAGGCTGGTATAATATTCTATGGGCCATTATGAGTTGGCTGTAGAGTAAGAGACTGGGAAGTTCAAGCCAAGGAAGTTGTTTCAGGCCTAAGCAGTGGTCAGTTCTGACTGTAGTACCTGTGGCAAAGTTTGCAATTTTATTATAGTAGGCTTCTAGTTTGCTCAAATCTGTTTTCTTTAAATTGCTGAATATGGGAGAGGTGTACATAAATGTACAGAGTAAGTGGGTTCTAGCAATTATATTTTCTGGTTGTTGGTTAGGAATTATTTGCTTCTGAATACCATGCCTAACTTTTTGTGTAATTTTCTTATTATTTGTGAGACATGGATGTAAAATTTCAAGTTATCAATTAGCACTCCTAGGAGTTTTGTCTGGGTTATGGTAGAAATTGTGGTATTTCCTACAGAAGGAATATAGAAGGGGGGTGGGGGACCGTTGGTTCTAGTGGGTTGGAATAGCATGAATGATGAAAACCCCACAGAAGCTGTACTGCCCCAGATGCAGACTGTGATGAAAGAAGAGGAGGAGCTCACCCTAGAAGATGTATTAAGGAAAATGAAGTCAGGGGAAGCAGCAGACTTAGATGAGGACACAGCAGATATGATCAAGATGTTGGGTGAGATAGGAAAGAAATGGCTCCTTGGGTACTCATAGTCGTATGGAGAGAAAGGCATATCCCATATGACTAGAGAAAAGTCATACACATCAAGTATATAATGAAAAAGAGGACATTCACAGCTATGGGCAGTATAGAGCCATCAAGCTCCTGTTACACTGCATGAAAGTTCTTGATAAATGAAAACACAGAATAATAGAAAGTAAGATGGAAAATGTGTAGTTTGGATTCAGATCAGGATTACAACTGACCCAATGCTAGCAGTGAGACAGATAGCTGAGAAAAAGCTACATGTGAGGAAAGAGTCTACCTGAGCATTCATAGACTTTGAGAAAGCATATGACAAGTTGTCAAGAAAGCTGATTTGGTCAGTCCTGTGACTGTTCGAAGTCCCAGAGAAATTGGTAGAATTAGTGCTGGCTATGAATAGAGACCCAATGATACAAGTAGGAACAGTGTTTGAATGTACAGAGGGGGTTCCCAGTGAGAGTCGGTGTGCATCAAGGTTTAGTTTTGAGCTCACTGCTGTTCATACCAGTGATGGACTACATTAGCAAACAGGTCAGAGGGGACAGATCAACAATACTGCTGTATGGCAAGTGATGTGGCATTACAGACAGACTCTGAACAAGAATTTCAGCAAGTCATAGGGGCATGGACTGCAAAACTGAAGAGATATGCATTTTAATATATAAATAAATGTATATAAATATATATATATATATATATATATATATATATATATATATATATATATATATATATATAGATATATACACACACACACACACACACATACATACATACATATGTACAGATATTTCAGGCATGGGCAATAATGCCCTTCTAGCCTGCCGATATACTAAAACAATTACTTCCATAATAAGTGTCCAGGTTGTTGTTAAAAATATTTAAACTAGTGCTTGCTTCAATGTAATCTGGTAATCTATTCCATGCATCAGTTAAGTTTTCAGCGAACCAATTAGTACACCTCGCATTCCTATATAATCTTCTACATAAGTTGTCTAACGATTCTCTACTTTTTCATAATCACAAATATTCCCAGAGGTGGCTGTCTCTAAATGACCTGTATAGCCAAGTTCTTAAATGAATCTAGTTTCAACCAGTGTGTGCTGTATTAAATCTTCACCTTTCAGTCTCTGTCTCTCAAATCTCTTATGATTAATTATTGGTGTATTTATCAGCATATTATTCTTCTGTGCCCAAATGGTCAAATTAGTCAAGTTCCTTTGCAGACATGCCCTGTCTGTAACACATGTAATCAGTTTACTCAATTTCAAGTCAGCTACATACAGACTGTAGAACGCCTCAGATGAAAGATCTGAAAGATACAACCTAAACTAGAACAGAGCTCTGTGGGACACCCTGACTGTAACCTAGACTTTCACCTATCTAGTTGATGTATGATACTTGCCATGTCCTGTTTGTAAGCTATCCATCTTATCAAGAGTACATTGATACCTAGTTGTTCTAATTTGATGATCAGTGTTTTGTGTATGACCCTATCAAGTGCAGAAGTTAAGGCTATATAAATTAAATCACAGCACAATTTTTCATTTACAGCTGTTATTATATTAGTATTTAACATCATGTTACATTTAGTTACAGATCTATTTTCAACATATGTATGCTGATATATAGCTTCAGGTCCCAACCATTCCAATTTTAACAATAATTTATCAAAAATAAACGTCTCTATTACTTTTTAAAGACATGAAAATAAACATATGGGTCTGTTTGGCTCTGGATTTGTCCTACTCCCCTTTCTCTTAAAGATAGGCCTAAAAATGGCATGTCTCCAATCTTGAGGAATCTCCCTGTACTTAGATGGTCTAGTGAAAAGTAAATACAGGGTACTGTAAGTTCATGCCAAAGTGTTCTCTGGTCATTATTACTAAATCCATTACCTTCCTGTGCTTTGTCGGAGACCAGTTTGCATAGTCCTTCTTTATATAATCTCTCTGTGCTCTCTCTAAAGCTAAAAAACACAGCATCAATGGGACCGGATGGTGTCCCCGGCTGTGTGCTACACGAGCTAAATGAGGAATTAAACCCGCACATAAGGCAGCTGTTTAATCTCAGCCTTACCACAGGATATGTGCCCAAGGAGTGGCATACGGCAATTGTGGTCCCACTCCACAAAGGCGGTGCCTCTACGGACCCTGGTAATTACCGCCCCATAAGCTTAACAAGTCTTGTCTGCAAAGCTATGGAGAGGATCATAATGGAGCTCATAAACAAAGACATAGGGGACTTGCAGACATTGGACCCGACGCAGTTTGGCTTCGTCAAGGGCAGATCATGCCTTTTGAACTTGGTCGACTTCTTCAAAACAGTCACCGAGGCCATTGATGAGGGAAAGGCAGTCCATACAGCCTACCTTGACCTTGCAAAGGCTTTCGACACAATACCCCACTCGGGTATTGTAGAAAAAGTTACCAGCTTAAATGTAAACCCATATGTCACAAGATGGGTTGCAAACTGGCTTAAGGACAGAACCCACAGGGTTAGAGTTGCTGGCGCTATGTCAGACTCCAAGCCGGTCACAAGTGGTGTCCCACAGGGCTCGGTCCTTGGCCCCCTATTGTTCGGCATCTACTTCTCAGAAGTACAGGCCAACATGGAGGACTTTGGCTGACAAAGTTTGCAGATGACTGCAAACTGGGTGCCATAGTGGAAAGTGCATCGGACACGGATATCCTTCAGAAGGGACTCACGGAAACAGATAGCTGGTGCCAGAGCCATGGCCTGAAGTTAAACACCAAAAATGTATAGTCATACCCTTCGGGAAAAACAAGGTAACCCAAGCTACCATATAGGTGGCAATCCACTAAGCACAGAAGAGGTTATCAGGGACCTGGGGACCCAGGTTGACAGTGGCCTTTCTTTTGACACTCACGTTGCTAAAGTGGTTAGAAAGACCTTCTACACTGCCCACCTGATCATGAAGGGATTCACATCCAGATCTAGTGAGGTCATTGTTCCCTGTACTCTTCACTTATCAGACCAATGATCGAGTACAATGCCCCATTCGGGATGTATCTCACCCGACATCTGCAGCAATTGGAGAGACCCCAAAAGTTCCTCACCAAAAGGATAAAGGGACTCCAAAATCTGTCATATGCTGCCAGATTGAAGAAACTCCAGCTCTATTCAGTCACATACCATCTGCTCAGAGGTGACGTGCCTGACATACAAGGCCATGTCCAACCCGGAATTAATGGACATGCTCCACCTCAAAAAATCCAAATCCACCAAAACCACTAGAGCAAGCGACTTAAACCTTAGCACGGATATAAATAGGACGTGCTGGAGGGATAGATTTATCACTCAGAGACTCCCTATGCTGTGGAATAAAATCCCGGTCCATGTGAGGCAGAGCACCTCGCTGGCTCTGTTCAAGAGAAATCTTGACCTGTGGATGGGAGATCGTAGGTTTACCCCAGGAATCATCACTGTGTCACTGCTGGACAGAGGCACAACAAACTAATGGGTACAGTATTTTTTCATATAAGGGGTGGCGTAAGCCACAAAACTTTGGGCTAGGCTTATAAATGCCTTAGGGCAGATAGCCTAGTACAAACCTATGAACCTATGAACCTATATAATCTAATTTAGTTTCAGTACATGAACTTATATAGAGGTTTCTTGGACAATTTATCATCCCTTTCATGGAGCCAAACTGCTTTGCATAAGATTTCATAAATATATCTATAATTTGTTGCGTTTGAGAATAAATTTTAGAATCTATACACAGTTTATCAATGTGTATGTCTTTACGTTTACCATATCTTAAGTGTCCATAAAATGGTTTCCTTTATATGAATTTTCTTTGTTTTTTTTCCATGATCTCACACACTGTTTAATTTGTCTTTCCCGCTTGTTTATTTCAAATTTATAGTTTGACCTCTTTTCCACTTCTTATATTTTTGTCTCCCACCTTAATCAAGTATCTTGTTCTTATGGAAGTATAACCTCCTGACCTTGGGTGCCCTAGATCCTGATGTTTATGATTTTTTGCATTCAAACAATTTCTCTTTCAAATCTTGTTGTATTTCTTCTGCATTTTTTCACCGAAAACATCACTTCGATTACTTTTACATAGGGACTGTCTTGCTTCCATACGATCTGTTATTAAACTTCTGTATTGTTAGTTTAAATTTTACTGCACATCAATGGTGGTAAAACTTGACATGAAGTAACAGTCATTTCCTTTGGAACACAAACAATGTCTAGTACATTCTGTTCTCTGGTAGGCTTCTTTTAACAATATGAATCAATTGCTGTTGCTGAACATACATTGTAAATAATTTCTTTATTAATGCTGTTGAATTATTGACTATTACTCCAGTCTGTTTCTTGTAAATTTAGGTCCCCAGCCACTGTTATTTTCCCTCCTGTGTTTCATGTAAGAAATGGATGAATTTCTCTATTCATCACCACTTGACTTTGGTGGTCTATAGATTCCAATAATTTATATATTTTCCAGTGTTGTCTTTGTCACAGTTACAAAATATACAGTATTGGTATTATTGAACATGTAATAATCACAAAACTCATAACTGCCTTTAATCCTATCATAGCACCTCCACCTGATTTTTTGTTAGAATGTTTGTTACAGTACATTTTTTATACCCTGACAGAACAGGTTTCCAGTCATTGTTCTTTAACCATGTTTCACATACTGTAGAAATATCAAATGTGTAGGCATCTACCAAGTTTTCCAATAAAAAAAAAAAAAACTTTTATTTATTCAGATATACACCAAATGCTGCCATCTGTGAATTGCTAAATTTCTAACCTGGCAAAAGTCCTGTCCTGTCTTATGTTAGTCAAATATTGCAATATACCTGCTGTAAAAATTATTTTCCTTTATCTTCACAACTGAACTCCATCCCACCTAAATACATGTACCTAACATTTGGCTTGGATGTTCCACACATTTCCATTTGTTTAAAATGGGACATTTTTTGTAGGTATTTGCCCAGACAATCTTTTCATTCTCCCTGAATCTTGTTTATATCCATGATTTGTGAAAAAATACATCCCAACACCTGCACAAGCTATGCTATGTAAGAGGGCTGTATGTTCCCTAATAACAGTCAGAGAGTCCTTGAAGATTAGATCATTTGTACCAACATGACTACAAACAGCTCCATGCTTCCTTAGGCATTCTAAGGCCTTTCTCACATCCTGTATTTTTACTACTGGCAAGCATAACACTATTAAATATTCATTTTCTTCTCTGCAAACGTTAAGTATTAGTATCTCTAACAACTGAATCTCTGATTACGTGTATATCATTTACCAGATCTGAAGAATCTCCAACTTTTAATTTAGTAATATTATCAGTTGTTACAAATGAATGATCATTGTCACCATTAGCCTTAACAATCTCACTGTTTTCATTGCTTATTACATTTGCAAACATAAAAATATCACTAAATATCTTTGTACCTCAAGAGCTTGAGCCATGCTGTCAACTTCAATCTTTCTCCTCTTTTTTTCTAACAGTAATATTCTTCAGTCCTTCCAAGTTTAATTTGATTTCTTCCTTTTCACCCACTAATTGTCTGTTTTCTCTACCTTCCCTGTTTGAAAAACTGTACCTTTTTCTGTAGACTGAAAGTTTTGATTAAATGATGTTAACTGTCCATCTAATTCTCTTTGCATTGTAGGCATTAATCAATTTCTTTTTCACCTTTGTTATTTGTTGAGAACTTATTTTTCTTTCTTTCTTTTTATTTTCTTCAAACATGATCTGAATCCTCAGATTGCTAAATATTTGTATCCTGAATTCCAAACTTGTCATCAGTAGTATCATGCTTAATAGCGGTGATCTTTGCTGGCAATAGTCACTTTCTTTCCTAAATGTGTTCTATTTGCACTTTACCTAAGATTGTTTATCCCAACAGCTCAGTCATTAATATATGTAACAGTTTTCCATGCTGTATCAATTGTGCAAGTCCAATCATCATCAGTATGTCTAGATTTACTAATAATCATTCAACTTTTGACATGAAGAACACAGGTCACCAGTGCTGGCAGGTGTTAATATGCAAATTATCTAGACTGCACGTTACAGGTTTGTTTTTTTTACATTGGTTACATTTTCAGTGAAATTTTGGGCCACTGTCTTTGTCTGAAAAGATTTCAAGGATGCATAAACTAAAGCCCTGGTGGTGATGCCCTGATGGGTGAGAAAACTTATATTTTTGTCTCTGACCTTTTAGAGCTGCATTCTGATACCTGCTCCATTTTGTTTTATGTTTTAGGAAATCTGCTTAGCCTGGTGTTTCTGTCCTATATGAGAGGTGGACACAAATTATCTAGGCTGCACATTTCATGTTTTTTTTTTCCATTGATTAAATTGTCAATTTAGTGATACTTAAATACTCAGTGAAATTCTGGGCCCCTGTCTTTGTCTGAAAAGCACTGCTGGTGATTCCCTACTGTGTTTCCCACCCACCATCTCATTTGTTGATTTGCTTTTTAAACCTGGTGATTTTTCAGCTGCCCACCCCTACTGTAAATTGAGCTTAATAAGCTCCTCCCTTTCTACACTGCTGTTGATATCCTGAATTATTTATTTTCCTTTCCTTGTGCTTATACTGAAAAAGTGTATTTGCCTCCCATTGTTTATCTACTTGATCTGACTTCATTATCTAGCCAGCTGTTGGATAAAGTAGTATATTTTTACATTATAGGAAACAATTGATCTGATGTTGTTAATCCTTCATTCCATTCATCACTGATGGGTTATCAGTTCCGTCCTCGGAACCAAGTTGGCCTTATACCAAGCTGGCGCCAGCCAAAACCTCCCGAGCTAAGCTTTTACCCACAGTACCCTTAACCCTGTTACCTCAGATCTTGTTTTCTGTGTAGCCATAAAGCCGCATTCCAGCCACCTCTCAGCTAAGTGTTATATTTTTTGTATATATATATATATTGCTTATTGGAAAATCTTGATGCTTTTATTCAACTGTTATTTTACTCATTTTTACTCTTTTAAAACTATGACTAAGTTTCTGCCCTCTCTTTCAAAACTTTCCCGTCAAACTCCTGTTTGGTCATCTTTGTACCATCAATGGTACACACCCTTCTTTCCTACCCACTGTGGTAATCTCCTAGTACTATTTTTGGTACTTTTCCTTCTGGTTCTTTGCACCAAATGTTTATATAATATTAATATTTTATTTACTTGTTTTTGCTCTGCCTTTGATAGTACTTGTAATTTAACATGTCTGAAAAAAAGGGCACTTCAGGCTTCAAACAATGTCTGGAGTGTGGGAGAAAAATACCAAATAGCGACACTCAAAATAACTGTGTGGAGTGCCTCATATCTCTCTCTGTTCAACTGCCTAGCTCTATTTGTCAGAATAAGTTGATATTAAAGGGCCTTCTTAAAATGCCCTTTTCAGAGACTCTCTCTGTGTCAGAGGGTTCACCCTCTCCTAGGAAAAAAAAAGAGGTGCCACATTCAGTTCCTTTCTCACCTTCTGGTGAGGAGGAGACACAACCTAAACCTAAATGATGAAAATGTCTGTTCTGAACCAGAAACCAACTTCTACGGCACTGATTTCAGTACTGTCTACTACAATAGTATCATCCACACCATCTACAGCATCGACTATGTCTAAATCGCAGATTTTGACCTCCACACTGATTTCTGCACCGAGCCTTCCTACTGTATCAAGTTTTTCCATGGTACCACCCATTCAGGTGGACACCCCTTCCTCGATCGTCTCAAAACTGGAGACTGCAGTACTGTAAGACACTCAAGCACGGACCTGATAGTCCCCATCAGTGGATCCTTCCTTGGGGCAGGTATATAGCCCTTTCTTAGAGTGAACAGAGTCCCTGTCAGGGATATCCACGAGTTCCACCAGGAGCCTCTCCAAACCAGATGTGGTGCACCTTGAGGACCAGCTGCTGACAGCCGGGGGGATTCCTACAAATTCAAAAACCCAATCCCTTTTTGGACTTGGAATTATTGCCCCATGGACTCCATCTTACTTTCCTCCTTTGACCTCCTTTCAGGTTTCAAAGCCCACAACACAGACGCCACTTTCAGCACCCACAGCTTCGGTGCCAATAGTGGATCTTACTTTGGCTCTGGAGCTGATCCTTTGGCTTTTGTCTCCTTCAGAACCAGGTCTTCCCCATTTCCAGGATTGGACTACAGGCTCGTTGGTACCGAGTTTGGTTCTGACCCTGTCTATGGTGCTGTCCACAGTCCTAGGAGCCCTGTTAGTACCAATCCCTCTTGAGGCTCCATTTTTGGGAGTGAGCTCAATGGAACATGGCGTGACCTCGGTTCCGAGGTTGTCCTTCTTGGTTCCAGGTTCCCACCCCTCTTCAAGCAGCCCTGCATTCCAAGCAATGGAGAGGGCCCTTGCCTCTGTAAACAAGCCTGCAGCATCTGAACTCCAACCATGTCCTCCCCCTGAGCTGCAGCTGTCACAGGTCACTGACCAGGGACATAGAGCACGACAGCCCTAAGAGACCCTATTGCAGGGTGCCTTTTCCTCCAGGTACTCCTCAGAAGCTCCTGCTGAGGAAGTTTCAAGGAAGAAATCATGCAAGAGGAAGCACATGGACTCCCCTGAGGAGTCCCTTACAGAAGATTTGGATTACGATGGAGGGGAAGGGTCCCCACAGTCACCCCCTGAAGATATTTCCTTTGGAAACATCTTTGAGATATTGAAACAGAGGGGTGACTGGAAACCCAAAAACCCTTCCTCCAAGGAATCCATGTTCCTGCAGGCTTTTCATGCTTGATCATCTACTTCTTGGGTGACCACACCTGCAGACATGCTAGTTCAGCTTGTGGTGCAGTGTGCCTGAAGGAACCCAGATTCTGTTGAGACAATCCCATGGAGACCAGACAAGATTCTCTCTCCCCCTGAAGAAAACTCACAATGGTCCAAAGGTTTACCAGTAGATGCGATGGTGGTGGCGGCAGCCACAAAGAAAGAGCTCGTCAAGGAGAGCCACACTGTTCACCCACCTAACAGAGAGTCCCAAATGGTGGACAGATTGGGAAGTGAGTTTTTTGCTTCAACCTTTACTATTTGGTCTTTGAACTACCTGGCACATTTCACAAGACTCCAGAGAGACCTAATCTCCAAACTCTTTGGTACTCTATCAGAACAGGTGTCTGATGAGGTAAATGACAAGGTGGTCTCACAGCTAGCAACCCTGGAATCAATATCTAATTCATCCATGAGGTTAATTTCACATGCAACCAAAGGGGTGGCAAGAGCTGCGGGTTCAGGTGTAGTTATGAGATGTAATGCCTGGATGTGCCTTTGTGACTTTGCAGATCCCTTTAAGTCTTCATTCCTTAATGCTCCAGTGGAAGCATCTTCCCTGTTTGGCCCTAAAGTGAAGGACATTCTAGCCAGGTCTAAGCAGGATGGCAAGACCCTGTCTGCTGTTGGTGTACATTTTTTTTTTGCTCCTCACCGTTCCTTCTCCAGGAACTAGAGAAATGGAAAATTGTGGGATAAAAAGTATCAGGGTACTTTTTGTGACACACATGGTTACTTCAGCCCAGAGGCAGAGGAGCAACTCTTCTGGAAAACACCCCTACAGAGGCAGAGGGGGTCCACATAGTCAGGGTTCCAGAGATTCATTCAATGGACAATCCTACCAGCGCTCCTGAAGAGTGACCCGATTGCTTTCTTCTGGAAGCAGTCGGGGAACATCTCTCTCTCTGTACCACAATGCCTGGCTATTAATTACCACTGATTCTTGGGTGCAGAAGATAATAACCAGAGGTTGCCAAATTCCTTTCAATTCCTAGCCAAAAACACCAAAACAAATTCCCGATGTTCCATCCAGTCAAAGGGAAGAAGCAGCTCTACAGATAGAATAGCTGTATCATCCAAAAAGTCCCACTAGCCTAGATCAGATCTGGAGTCTGCTCAAGATTCTTTTTGATGCCAAAAAAGACAGGGGACTGGAGACCAATTTTGGACCTCAGCAGTTTAAACAAGTTTGTCACCCAGACAAAATTCCAGATGGTCACGGTTCAGTCCATCCTCCCATTTCTGGAGGGAGGCAATTGGATGTGCTCAATATACCTTCAGGATGCATATTACCATATCAAAATAGACAAGTGCTCGATAGACCTTCAGGATGTGTATTACCATATCAAAATGGACAAATGCTCCAGAAGTATTCTTCACTTCCGACTGGGAGCCAATCATTCCCAGTTCCGTGCTCTGCCCTTCGGACTCTCTACAGTCCCCAGAGTGCTCACCAAATGCAAGGATTCTGGTGTTTCCATATTTAGATGATTGGCTTCTTACCGCTCCCCACCAAGCACCTACTGGTAACAGCCTTGTATTATACCCTCTCTTTGGCAAATCTTCTAGGAATCTCTATAAACTGGGAGAAATCCAATTTGACTCCAATCCAATCTTTGGAATTTATAGGGGTGATTTTTAATACCCGTTCTTGCTTAATCTCTCCCCCAGATCACAGGTTACAAAGACTAAGGATCCAGCTCTGAGTGATACTCTGCCACCACATGGTTTCAGCTCGAGAGGTCCTGCAGCTGTTAGGTTCAATGGCAGCATCAATAGCAATAGTACCCCTTGCAAGGCTTCACATGAGACTCCTACAATGGCTTTTATTAACCCAATGGTATTCAAACTGTCATCCTTTGTCTTTCTAGACTTGAATAACAAATCGATGCAGACAAGACCTAACTTGGTGGATGAAGTCAGAGACAGAACTTTGGAGCTTACCCTTCGACCCCTCTCAGACCAGTGCCAATGTGACCATGGATGCTTCCCTAATAGGGTGGGGCGGCATTTTCAGGGAATGACAGTCCAAGGCACATGGTCTGATATAGAGGACAATCAGCATATAAATGTTCTAGAACTGAGGGCAGTGCTTTTGGCATTGCAAGCATTCCAGTCTGCCCTTCCTTTGGATACAATTGAGATCCAATCAGACATGTCAGTAGTTTGATATATCCCAGGGAATTCCAACGTGATTGCAGACAAGTTGAGCAGATGCATTCTCCTGCCTCATGAGTGGTCCCTCAACTCCAACATAGCGGCAAAGATTTTCAGCCATTGGGGCCAGCCTTGCTGCAACCTATTTGCCTCCCCGCCAAACCACAAATGCAGCAATTACTTTGCCCTAATTCCCCGCAGGGGAAGTCCAGAGGGAATCTCTAATCCACGACTGGCCCACGGGACTTCTATATGCTCCCCCCCATCCCTCTGATTCCTCAATTCATGAAGAAAGCTCTTCAGTTGAAAAGTAAAGTGATCCTCATAGCAACTTATTGGCCTCGACAGTTATGGTTCCCCTTTCTCCGGCCTTACCTACTTCACCAACCGTGGATCCTGAATCCAACTCCAGATCTGATTTCTCACCCCCAAGGGTTGAGCCACCCAAACGTGACCAGCCTCAAGCTTACTGCTTGGCTTATCCACTTCCAATGATCACCAGGTATTGTAATCTCTCCTCTCCAGTACATGACATTATCCTAGCTTCGCATAAACCATCCTCTAGGAAACTCTATGCTGACAAATGAAAAAGATTTTCAGTTTGGTCTAGACAGAGAAAACTAGACCCATACTCAGCACCAGTTTCTGCTGTACTCCAGTACTTATCAAACTTCTTTGAAGAGGGTGACGCAGCATCAACTATACAGTTCATTTAGCTGCCATTTCAAACTTTCATAATGGTTTTGGTTACTTCTCCTTAATTTCACACCACCTAAGCAAAACCTTTTTGAAAGGGGTTTATCACTCCAGACCTTGAATTAAGCAGCCCATAGAACCATGGAGCCTCACAATAGTTTTACGATCTTTAACACTGCCTCCTTTTGAGCCTGCAGCTACTTGTGACATCAGGTTTCTATCATGGAAATCTCTTTTTCTAGTAGACATTACATTGGCCAGATGCATTTCATAGCTCCATGCACTATGCATAAAGTGTCTTTATTTGATTTTCCATAAGGACAGAGTATCATTCTGGACCAATCCTTCCTTCCTAAAGTAATTTCTATGTTTTCCATTAACCAGACTATTGACCTACCAGTCTTTTTTCCTAAATTTTCAAACAAAGAAGAGTATTGTTTACATTTATGCAAAAGAACAAGAATGTGGTGTAGATAATTGCTTCAACTAACAACTGAACAAAAGTAAACCAAAAAAAAAAGAGGATGAACCATTGTTTACATTTACTTGACATCCACAGACAACTGAGATTTTATTTGGGACAAAACCAATCCGCAAATCAAACCAGTTATTTATATCTTTCTCTGGTCCTAAAATGGGAACGTCCGTTTCTAAAGTGACCTTATCTAAATGGCTTAGAGACTATAATTTTTATTTATCATCACAAGAGAAAGTCTACACCACAGAAAATCAAAGCTTACTCCACCAGATCAATGGCAACTTTTGTAGCATTCCATTCTAGACCTTCCATGGACGATATCTGTACAGCAGCTACATGGGCTACTCCTCATACCTTTATCACTCATTACAAATTATATCTGGTCTCCAGGGGATGAGCTTCATTTGGCTCAAAGGTGTTCAGGAATATGCTTCCATAAAGGCTGCCCAAGTGACACAAGGTAGCTGGGGACTCTGTCCCATCAGTGATAAATGGAATGAAGATCAACAACATCAGATACAGAAGTATATTGTACCATAACGTTCCATCTGTGTTGTTGATCTTCATTTATTCATCATGGCCCACCCTCCTAGAGGCTCCTGGGGGATATTTTTCCTCCAACTCCTGAATTAGGGTTCTTGCTCAGAGACAGCCTCTGCTTTACTAATTATGGGCAAATTCGATCTGAGGTAACAGGGAGAAGGGTATTGTGGGTAAAAGCTTACCACAAGAGTTTTTGGCTGGCATGAGCTTGGCATAAGGCCGACTCAGTTCTGAGGACAGAGTCGATAATCCATCAGTGATGAATGAATGAAGATCAACAACACAGAATGAACTTTATGGTAAGACATAACTTCTTTTTTTTTTTTACACAAAAAAGGTCAGTGAATTTTCTATCTAGTGCACTGAGAGTCTGTAGCCTGGTCTGTTGAGGTTGGGGAACCAGCTGAGATTTCTGAATGTAGCTTTACTGAATTGAAGGCTTATTAATCAGCTTATCTTGTTTTTTAGTGCCTTTATAAATTCTGTACAACTGAGTGGCTCTTCATTCATTTATTCAAAGTGAGGTACTTGTATTGAATAATCACACTTTTATAAGCTGCTTAAATTACACTGCTGTATCTATATCATTAAGTTTGTTTTTAGTAGCATTTCATACTATTTAAATTTGCATGTGGTAGCATTTCACTCTAGATACTCCTTTACTGTGTTTTTACATTTGGAGGACTGGGATTGTTCGTCTGCTGGGAGTAGATGTTTACCTGGGCTGCCTGAGCTGGGCAACACACAGAATTGCTCTATGTATTTTTTTTTTTATTTCTATGCACTTGATTTGCACTGTTCTGATACCTAGAGATCATAGACTAGATTCAAACCTGCTGAATCTAGCCTATTATTGAGCAGTAAATCAGCCATCTTGAATTAAGAGGGGTTCCCCTGCACTCTTGTGGCAGAAGATCCAGCCTTGTCTGAGATGGGGATTGCTGGCAAAAGGCTCATTGTGTGCTTTCCTTTTGGCAGACTAGCTTGAAAGAGTTTTAATTTTGCCTAAATTTAAGCCTCACATTTGCCAGTTGCAGCACATCATAAAACAGGAGTTAGAGGTGCCCTCTATAGAAGCAAATGCCTTGAAACTCAATTTTTCCCTAGACATCTGTCAGTGGAACCCTCCCAAGCTGCCAAACTACACTAACAGCACACTGAGCAGCATTGCCACACTTACCATCCATAGCCTTCAACAGAACAAGCACCTTTGTTAGCCCTAGCACAAAATCTGGTCAAACTAGCCCACGCCTTTCCCTAATACTACATACAGTAAAAATCTGCTATAATGGACAGGCAGTTTCTCATAATTTCATTGACCAGCATGATGGACATGGCATTCTGAGGAAATGTAGTAATTGCCTCATGTATACTGACAACCACTTACTAATAAAACAATTACCATATGTGAGAGATGTAATTAAACTATAAAATTGCAATCAGTTCTCTCATGTAACTGGACAAACAGGTTGTCAGCACACACAATTCCCCTCAAACACAAAATAAACTTGTGACACATAAACCTACATACATGGAGGTACTCACTAGAAGCCTACCAAAAGATCAGAGACCTCCCAAACATAAACCACTTGCACACACTGCTATGCAAATAGAAACCACTACACATAACACATACTTCAGCTTCTCAGCAAATAAGCTCCTAAGACAGAACACTTCAAGACCTAATGTTTTGGTCATAGTTGACTCCATAGTGAGACACACAGATGTCCCCCTCACTAGGCTGGATAAGGAGAAGGTCACGTTCAGCTGCCTGTCAGGAGCCATGATCCATCAAATCACACATGCACTCAAGTCACTCAACAATAAGTACCATTATGACTCTGTCACAGTCCATCTTGAGGTGAATGCCTTGAGATGTACCTCTCTGGACTACATGAAGAGAGACATTACTGAACTCTCAGATTATGTGTCCCAGGCAGGTATGACCCTAGGCCTAAACATCATTCTACCTTCACCCAGGATGATGCCACAATATAAACAAAAAATGATTGACTTCAATTATTGCCTTAGCTTGTGATGTCCGTCCAGGAGGATCCAGTGTCCATCAGCCTGGGAAGACATGGTTGACAGGCCATGCTGCTTTGCCAGAGTTGGTCTACTCCTGTCTTCTCTAGGTTTTCTGACAGCGGCAAAGTGCTTGCTTCCTCCATAGTGCCTATTTTAGGCAATGTCAAAACAACAACATTTTTGACATAACAAAATCCACTTAAGACCAACTCACTGTTCTTCTACTTAAAACTAGGAGTCTAAACATGAAACTGCACTCCTTGGAAGCACGCCTCACTTTGGAAGATGCCGATATCTGTGCAGTCATTGAGACATGGTTCAAAGTTGTGGAGAGCACCCCAGCCATCCAAGGCTACACTGCCTTCCACACATTCAGACCTCAAAAAGAGCATGAAAGAACCAAAGGTGGAGGTGTATCCATCTTCATTAAAGCCAAGTACACCTTGAGACTGGTCAAATAGTACAACTATCTTGAACTACTCCATGTCCAATTAACTACAGACAAAATACCATACCACATCATTGCTAGCTATAGGTCCCCCATCACGGACCAAGAAATGCACACTGCCTACCTGGACTTACTGGAGTTACTTACCATACAGCCCAGCACCTCAGTCATGGGAGATTTCAACTATCCTTCCATTGACTGGGTAACATACATGAGCATGAACATGCTTGCCCAGAGGTCCCTGGAATTTGTTGATACAAATGCTCTGGAAGAGATAGACTGCACCCTCACAAGGGCCTCAAATGTCCTAGACATAGTATTCACCATCATGGGGGGGGGGGTCACTACACCTCCACTGTGTGACGCCCTCCCTGGTAAGGTTGGACCATAAATCAGTATCATTCGAAGTAACTACTGAACCTGTTCATTACCACAGGAGCAAAAAAACTAAAAAACTTTTCCAAAGCAAACTACAGCCTACTAAGCGATGATATAAAAAGTTTTATACCCCATAATCACTGACAACAGTGAATCCTATGCAGATGTATATACAAATGCCATATATAAACACTTAAGCAAATGTATAGACTTGGCTCTGTCTGACCAGATTAAAACCAGGTCCTCCTAAACAAACAAGCCACCCTGGTGGACCTAAAGTATAAACAGATTATGTGACAAAACTAAGAAACTGATGTCTAAGACCAAAAGGGAACTGACTGAGTAGAGGAAGAATTCCCTCCACAGCTTGTAAAGTCCTCTAAAGCTAATTGTGAAGGTAAAATAGCATCCCTAGCTAAGGATAATCATAAGGCATTCTTTAATTATGTCCAGAATCTAAAAGGAAATGCCCAGCTATGTGCCAAACTGGTAGTAGTAGTTGGTACCACACATAGTATAATGGAGGAAATTGCCAACCTGACAGATTTGGTGCAAACTTCACCCCACTCCCCACCAGCTATACCTCAAAGCATACCTAACACCAGTCTTCTGCCTAGGTCAAATCTGCACTCTCCAAAGCCAAAAACAGCCTCAGTACAAGATAACATCCCAGGTTGCTTTTTAAGCGATCTAAAACAGAACCTAGCGGATCCACTTGGCATTCTTCTTAACCATAGCCTGAGAACTGTCTTTTTTTCCAGGAGAGTGGTGAACAGCAACAGTAACCTCCTTACACAAAGGGGACTATCAACCAACCCTGGGAACTATAAGTCTAACCATTCTGCAAGGCCATGGAAAGAATCATCATGGACCTTATCAACAAGGACATAGGTGACCTTCAGACTATATACTTAACTTAGTTTGGGTTTGTTAAGGGTAGATTATGCTTATTAAACCTAGTAGACTTTTACGAGAAAGTCGCCAAAGCCCTGAACGAAGGTAAGAAAGTGCATACTGCCTATTTTGGGTCTATATCATATGAGCAAATGTTAAGAATGTCAAACGCACTAAAGAGCGAAAATGCCAGAGCTCGAAGTGCTTCTTGTGGGATCGCAGTACACTGATGGCCTGAATATTTGCCCTTTCCTCACTGTAGTGCGATCCCTGAGTTGGAATATATATTTAGTGTGGGGGGGGGGCACAGTCCCCCACAATAAAGAGTTTGAGGTCTGGCATTTTCACTCTTTAGCGCATTTGATATTTTTAACATTCGCTCATATGATATAGACCTCCTATCTTGACCTAGCCATTGATTTTGGCATAATCCCTCACTCAGGTATCATTTACAAACTCTCCCAGCTGGGGATTAACCCTTACTTCACTAGACAGGTAGCCATTTGGCTTACTGACAGAACACATACTGTCAAAGTTGGTGACTCCACCTCCACCTGTAGACCCATCACCAGTAAGCTTAGCACAAGGATATGTGCTGGGCCCTTTACTAGTTGGAATCTATTCCTTGTAAGTCCAGGCTAAAGTAGATTGCCTTTGGCTTACCAAGTTCATTGATAATTACAAATTGGGTGCAATTATATTCAACATTACAAAAGGGCCAAAACAGACAAATGACTGGTGCCAAAGCCATAGTCTAAAACTAAATACAAAAAGTGCATTATTATCCCCTTTGTCAAAGTGGAATTCCCTGCTAAATACAATACTGACAGCATCCCCCTAAGTTCAAACCCAGTGGTGTGAGATAATCTGGGAACACAGGTAGATAGCATTCTGAATTTTGACCACCAAGTTTCCACAGTGAAAAGGAAAGCCTTTTTCATTGCACAGTCATAAGTAACTGCATCGCATCCGGGTCTAAGGATGTTATAACTACATTGTACTCAACCCTCATTATACCACTAATAGAGTACAATGCTCCCTTCGGATGTACTTCCCCAGACACCTGTAGCAACTGGAAAGACCACAGAGGTTTCTCACCATGAAAATACAGGGCCTCCAAACCATGACTTGCACTGATAGACTGAAAGCCCTGTCACTGTACTCTGTATCATATAGGCTGCTGAGAGGTGACCTGTGCCTGGCCTAAGGGGCAGTCCCTGACCCTGCCCTTATGGACATGCTGCACATCTGTAAGTCAAATGGCTCAAGAGTCACTCACTCTAAGGATCTTTAAGCCTATGACATTAACAGAACATGCTGGACAGACAGATATATGTCCCAGAGATTGCCACTACTCTGGAATAAACTTCCAATTCACATGAAGCAGAGTTGCTCACTGACCCTATATAAGCGCAACCTGGACAAAAGGTTGGGAAGAGTGCAAATTCATTCAAATTCAAAATGGCCCTCATGGACAGGGGTAGTCAGTGTTTATCATTGACTCGCTTAGTAAATTATGTCCACCTAACCAAGGACAATTGGGAGCAGCTTGGGATTAACATGGCTAGGCTTGCAGGGCTCTAGGGTCACTAGCCTAGTAACCCCTTATGAACCTGTGAACCTATTAACTTTAAACATAAGTAGCATGTAGTACACTGTACAAGATACTTGTGCTTTAGCAAATCCTTAATGGCATATTCATTTAAGCAATCCATTTTAAGCTACAAATAAAAAATTCTAAAGAAAAAGAATAATCAAAATCATTCAGCAGAGAATTCAAAGAAATTTTAAGTCAACTTATATGAGAAAAACACACAAACAATATGCAGCTTAACAGTAAAACAAGAGCACTAAATCTGCCATTCTGGCCTATTTACTGGTTGTGCTAATAACACAAATGCTGCATTTCCTTTACACAAACAGTTTCTTCTGATCACTATCACTCATAGTGGCACCTTGTTATAATAGTAAAGATCAACAAATTACAAACCAAAACAAATTTCTTTCAGATATTCCCTGGATTGTCCTTTCTACAGTCTACGTAAATTTATGGCTAACTAGGCCTCTTGGGGTGTCTAGAGTTTGCCTATCTAAAATCTACCATATTTTCACAAGAAACAGTTAAAATTAGAAGGAAAACAGCAAAATACAAATCAAAATAAATCTTCCTGTCTGCAAGATATCCCTTTATTCCTACAAACAGTGAAAAAACAGACGTAAAAATAAAATGTAATTCTACATAAATCTTCCAAGTTACCAAGTTGTTGCATGGATACTCCTTCTGGGCCCATCTCATTTGCTCACTCAACTGAGTGCAGTGAGATCATATTTTGATTTCAGGCACTCCTACTGTGTACAAAAAGAGCATCTGGGAAACAGAAAAAAAAAAAAAAAAAATTTAAGCTTGTTTCCTGCCTTTCCTGTTAAGTGGTATAGACTATTTGTAGGCTTCTGAGCCCCCAAGCCCTTCTGTGTTGGAGGGAAGCCTTCTAGCTTAGTTTTTTTCTTATAACTAGCCAGTTTTCTAGTTTCAGCACTCAAATCTGTTTCTTTGATCTCAGCACTTGTTCAGAAAAAAAAAAAAAAAAAAAAAAAAAATTTCATCTGCTTTTACTGTACTTGTGTTTCTACCTACTTTTTTTTACTTTTGCATCATCTTAAAAGTACTCGATTGTATTTATTACTGCTTGGTGTAACTCATTCTAAGCCTTTTGGTTTAAACACTTGGGCTTCGGACCAGTTGTTTTGCACTGAGAGGGTTTGTGGTCTGCACTGTAGTGGCAGAACAGGTAGCTTACATCCTTCTAGGTTGGGAACTGCTGATTGAGGGCTCAGTGTCTGTTATTCTAAAAGTGTATTAATTCTGGTTTAAGCACTTGGGCTTTCAGGCCAGTTATTTTACATTAAGAGGGTTCGTGGTCTGCACTCTTGTGGGAGGAGAGGCTGGACTCTGCCCTTCTGAGCTGGGAATTTCTGGTTAAAGGCTTATAGTGCATGCATATCTGAACTGCTTCTTACTGAAGTTGGTGCGCCTTGTTTGCTGTGGCATAGACTGGATTCGGGCCTGCTGGATCTAGCTTTGTTTGTGTAACTTGAGCACTAATCCTGGCATTCTCTAAAGTATTCAATTGTATTTATTACTGCTTGGTAGTAACTTGATTAAAGTGTAGCTATCATTCTAAGCCTTTTGGATTAAGCACTTGGGCTTCAGACCAGTTGTTTTACATTAGGAAGGTTTGTGGCATGCACTGTGGTGGCAGGACAGGTAGCTTTCATCCTTCTAAGTTGGGAACTGCTGATTGAGAGCCCAGTGTCTGTTATTCTTAAAGTGTATTAGTTCTGGTTTAAGCACTTGGGCTTCAGGACAGTTATTTTACATTAAGAAGGTTCGTGGTCTGCACTCTTGTGGGAGAAGAGGCTGGACTCTGCCCTTCTGAGCTGGGAATTTCTGGTTAAAGGTTTATAGTGCCTGAATATTTGAACTGTATCTTACTGAAATTGGTACACCTTGTTTGCTGTAGCATAGAGTAGATCCAGGCCTGCTGAATCTAGCTTTGTTTATATGCTTGTTGTTTGTTTGCTTGTTATTTCCTTGGAACGCTAATTCCACCCAATACGCGGCTTCTCAGCGCTTCTGTGGATCGCTAGTGATATCTGCAATGCTTACTGTACTTATTTCCTTGTTTCACTTGAAAGAAAGTTACTGTTTATCATTTTTGCATTTAAGCTACCTGTAACACATTGCACTTAAGTTACCTGGCACTTGCTCACTAAAGCATTTATATGTCAGCACTAAAAATTAAAAGCACTACACCCTCACTCCCCACTGGCCCTTGTTTTCAATTATTAAGGAATTCCCAATATTATTCTAGCATGTCCAAAGGTCAGTTGTCAATCTCCTCTCCGGTCCAGCTGGTGAATCTGGGAATCTTGAGGCAATGTTACAACTGCCTCATGTACACAGACAACCCTCTCCTCCTCCCAACAAATTCCAACCCATGTGAGAGATGCAACCATATAGCCAAACTGGAGGCTAAGCTCTCTCAACTCAGTACTGGCATAACCAGTCAGGAGGAGAAGGAAACCACACTCACTACAATTCCAGTCTCACATAGACCTACCACGACAGCAAACCAAACACATAATCACACAAAAACATACTCGGAGGCTCTAAATAAAGATCTGCCTAAGCAGCTGAGACCTCCAAAGCAGACACCCAAGCAACCGCTACCCCAAAACAAAACACGTGCAACACATATCTCACAAAGCCAGTGTGCCAAACAGTCAAAGCCCTTAAGACTAAACAACACACCTGATACACTTGTAATAGGTGACTCTATCGTCAGGCACACTGACGTCCCGCTCACCAGGCTGAACAAGGAGAGGGTCATGGTGAGCAGCCTGGTCGGGCGCTAGGATCCGCCACATAACACAAGCACTCAGGTCACTCCAAGGCAAGTACAAATATGACTCAGTCATTGTCCATGCTGGTGTGAATGACCTGAGACGTACCTCCCTGGACTACATGAAAAGAGACATAAAGGAGCTCTCTGAGCATGTAGCCCAGGCCGGTATGACCCTGACCTTGAGTAGCATCTTACCCTCACCAAGAATGATGCCACAATATGAAGACAAGATGATCAATTTCAACAATTGGCTTAAGTACTGGTGTCATTCAAAGGGGATCCAATGCCTGTCAGCTTGGGATGATATGCTTGACAAGCCACGATGCTTCGCTAGGGACGGCTTGCACCTGTCACCCTGGGCTTTGGATATTGGCAAAGGCTCTTGCTACCCCCATAGTGCCTTTTTTAGGCAAGGCTCAAAAGACAAACCCACCTCCATAGGTATCACAAGGGATAAGAAACTAAGAGTAATGCTACTCAATGCCAGAAGTCTAAACCTCAAGATGCATGCACTCAAAACTCTCCTTAGCATGGAGAACATCGATATCTGTGCAGAAACAGAAACCTGGTTCAGGGCTCCCGAGAGCACCCCAGCACTACCAGGTTATACCTCATACCATGCTTTTCGGCCCCAAAACTTGGATCGAACCACAAAAGGAGGGGGAGTATCGATATTCATCAAAGATACCCACACCTCCAGGTTGGTGGCAAAGCACGAAGCATCAGAGACTATCCATGTGCAACTAACAGTGGGTAAAACTGCCTTCCAGTTTATAGCTTGCTACAGACCACCCTCCTAAACCCAGGAACCCCACTCAGCCTTCCTGAGAACACTGGAAATTATGAAGGTCTCTCCAAACACCATTATATTGGGCGACTTCAACTACCCAAACATAGACTGGGAGCATTACTCTAGCTCCAACACCCTAGCCCAAAGATTCCTAGAATTTATAAACTCAAATGCTATGGAACAACTTGTTACCACTCCCACAAGAGGGGAAAACATACTGGACCTGATCATCACCAACATGGGGACTCTATGCTCCAGACCAGAAGTGTATCCCTCACTGGTAAGATCAGACCATAAACTAATCTCACTGGATATTCACATCCCGACCCCACCCCCTGCCCAGAAAACCACAGTGAAAAACTTCTCTAAAGCAAATTTCACACTCCTCAAAACCGAGGTAGAATCCTTCAAAGTCCCCGGGCCTGTGAAAAATACGGCCCAGACCGCAGAATCCTTTATAAACGCATTCTATGAACACCTTCAGGAATGCATGGATCATGCGATCCCAAATAAAACCAAGACCCAATCCTCCAAAGGCAGACATCCTGTCCGGTGGACCCCAGCCATAAACAAACTATACAATAGAAGGAGGAAGCTACTAAATGATAGAGCAAAATCCCAAAAAGGGAAGGCATCACTGATCAGTATTAGCAAAAAACTACGGGCCCTCATAAAATTGTCTAAGGCCATCTTCAAGAGAAAAATTGCACAGGACACTAAGGATAATCACAAGGCTTTCTTTAGTTATGTTAGGAACCTGGGTGGTAATTCCCAGATATGCTCAGAATTAGTCCAAAATGACAAAAAATACACTGAACCCACCGACATTGCCAACATCCTAGCTGACAGGTTCAGCGCAAACTTCTCCCCCCCCTCCCCACCAAAAGGGCAAATGTCTATCCCAGCAGAGTGCTGCCCCCCTGACAACTCAGATGCTCAGTTAAGAGCCGCCCTCTCCAAAGCAAAAAACACAGCATCAATGGGACCAGATGGTGTCCCGGGCTGCGTCCTACATGAACTCCAAGAAGAGCTAAACCCAAACATAAAACTACTGTTCAATCTCAGCCTTACTACAGGATATGTGCCCAAAGAGTGGCGTGCAGCAACAGTGGTCCCTCTCCATAAAGGTGGTGCCTCAACGGATCCTGGAAACTATCGCCCCATAAGCCTGACTAGCTTGGTCTGCAAAGCTATGGAAAGGATCATTATGGACCTCATAAATAAAGATATTGGGGACGTACAGACACTGGATCCTACCCAGTTCGGCTTTGTTAAGGGCAGATCCTGCCTCTTAAACCTGGTTGATTTCTTTGAAACAGTCACCAAGGCCATTGACGAGGGGAAGGTGGTCCACACAGCCTACCTGGACCTCGCAAAGCCTTCAATACAATACCCCACTCGGGCATTATAGATAAGCTCACCAGCTTAAATATAAACCCCTATGTCACTAGATGGATTGCAAACTGGCTCAAGGACAGAACCCACATGGTTAGAATTGCTGGAGCCATGTCAGACTCCAAACCAGTTACAAGTGGTGTCCCACAAGGCTCAGTCCTGGGACCTCTCTTGTTCTGTATATATTTCTCGGAGGTACAGGCCAACACGGAAGGACTGTGGCTGACCAAGTTCGCAGATGACTGCAAACTGGGTGCCATAATCGACTCTCCAGCCGACACAAGAATCCTCCAAAAGGGCCTCATAGAAACAGACAATTGGTGCCAGAGCCATGGCCTCAAGCTAAATGCCAAAAAGTGTATAGTCATCCCCTTTGGCAAAAACAAAGTGCCCATAAATTACCACATAGGTGGTAATCCATTAAGTACAGAAGAAGTAATTAGGGACCTGGGGACCCAAGTTGATAGCAATCTCTCATTTGACAACCACGTGGCCAAAGTGGTTAGAAAAACATTGCATATAGCCCACCTAATCATGAAGGGATTCACATCTAGATCAGGGGAGGTCATCGTGCCTCTTTACTCATCCCTCATCAGGCCCATAATTGAGTACAATGCCCCTTTTGGGATGTACCTTACCAGACACCTGCAGCAACTGGAAAGACCCCAAAAGTACCTCACCAAGAGGATCAAAGGGCTCAAACAGATGCCATATGCTGCCCGGTTAAAGAAACTCCAGCTCTACTCAGTGGCATACCGCCTGTTCAGAGGCGATCTGTGCCTGACGTATAAAGCCATGTCCAACCCGGAATTAATGGACATGCTGCACCTCAGAAAATCCAAATCCCATCGAGCTACGCGCTCGAGAGACTTGAACCTCAGCACTGAAATAAATAGGACATGCTGGAGGGACAGATTCATAACCCAGAGGCTCCCTTCACTCTGGAATAAAATCCCAGTCCAGGTTAGGCAATGTCCCTCATTGACTCTATTCAAGAGGAATCTTGATGAGTGGATGGGAGATCGTAGGTTTACCCTGGGTATCACTTCTGTGTCACTGTTAGACAGAGGCACAGTATACTAACCTCGAAAAAGGGCATAGCAAAATAAATTTAAAATGGGTGGCGAAAGCCAAACACATTCTGGCTAGGCTTATAAATGCCCTAGGGCAGATAGCCTAATATGACCCTATGAACCTATGAAAAACAGGATTGTTTCAGATAAGTTCTGGATTCAATGGCACATGGGATAAAACTGATTACAGATAAGTCAGCTGTAATAGAAGTAAATGGGGGAAATTAGAAGAAGCTGAAAACTGAAACAAAAGGGAAAATAGTGGAACAGGTTAACAGCTTCATGTACCTGTGACCGGCAGTTGTGTTAAAGGGAAGTTTGAATAAGAAGGGCAAAACTAGAATCGCAGGGGTGGGGGCTGCAGCTGACTGGCACAGAGTATTAGGGGTGTAGTATGTGACACAAGAATGCCAGAGAGTGAGGTGTAAGTGCACCCAGTACTACTACTACTACATGGCACAAAAACATGGGCAGTGAAGGCAGAGCAGTCAAGGAAGCTAGAGGTGATGGAGATGAAGTGTCTGAAATGGGTGGTATGATGCACACTGTGGGACATATGAAGAAATAAGGACATCAAAACAGAAGCCCAAGTAGCTCCAATATCAGAGCACATCAAACAGAACAGATTACAGTGGTTCAGCAGAAAGTGCAGGAACACAGAAGACAATCTGGTGAAGAAGATATGGGACAGACAAGAACAAAGCAAGAGGAAACGAGGGTGTCCAGAAAAGAGATGGATGGATGCATTGTGTGAGAGAAGACCTGAGATAGTTGGGCATAACTGTCAAAAGAAGGTAGGAGAGTTGTATTGAACTTAGAGAGATGACAAGAGTTAACATGACAGGTTCCTATTAGTACAACAAAAACGCATTTTGTCGAATGCATTTTCGTCGACACATGTAGAGCGAACAGGCAAAACAGTGAAGCGGATATTCAGTGAATTCTTTCCCTGGGAAAGAAGTCGCTTGACCGCTTCATTGTTTTGCCATGTTCTGAAGTATAGTGTGGTCCCTTGTCCAGTATATCTCCCAAGCGTGACTGTGCGACAGTTACTGACCTTAGGGTTAGGGTGCGGGTTAAGGTAAGTGCATATGTATGAAAGTGTTTACTGTTTTATATTTTGTGTTAGATGCATGGTTGAGTTACGTGTGTATGTGTTTTCAGTTGTTTACTTTTGTTTACTTTTGTTTTGGGGGGGTAGAATTAGGGTTAAGGTAAGTGTGTATGTGTTTGGAACTGTTTATGTAAATGTGCGAGAGTTACTGACCTTAGGGTTAGGGTGCGGGTTAAGGTAAGTGCATATGGTTTAAAATGTTTACTGTTTTTTTTTTCGTTAAATGTATGGTTGGGTTATATGAATATGTGTATTTAGTTGTTTACTGGTTTTTGGGGGGATATAATTAGGAGTAGGGTATGTGTGTATGTGTTTGGAAGTGTTTAATGCTTTTTTTGGCCAGGGGGGTTGGAACAGTGATTTCTTTCCTTAGGAAAGAAATCACTGTTCTGTGGTTTCGACATTTTCAGCTTTCGCTGAAAATGTGTTGATGAAACATCATTCACTGTTTTTAGCGTTCGATGTTGCAATATAGACCCAACATGACATCCTGACTCCATGTAAAAAAAAAACGAGAAAAAAGGGGGTTGTTGAAGATGATGACTTCTTGATCTTTTTTTATTCTTGGACTGAAGTGGAATGCCTGGATGATGACATGGTTGAATTGTGGCCTGCCCTACCTCTCATTTTTCACAACACCAAAACAGGCAATAATTGAAAGCATTCATAATAAGTACTAACTAGTGTTTCTCAACTTGGTGTTTATTTTCTGACATTTTAAAAGAGAAAAATGGTTTCTGAAAATGAACCTCTCACAGAAACTAAATTGATTCAAGGAGGAATGCAAATCATGTAAAGCTATCACTTAGAATCTAAGTGATAGCTTTAGATGATTTACATTCCTCCTTGAATATGGATTTTCTTAAAAATAAAACAGGAGCAGCATAACTGAAGGGAGAAAAGTCCAGTGTAGGCACATATGTATCAACTGAAAATATGATTGGTAAGCTAGAATCCTCTGAAACAGCTTTATCTACAAACCTTAAAAAGCTGCAACTTTAACAAGAAAATTTAGAGTATCTTCAGTGCATTACATAAGCTATGCTGTAGCTACATTCCTGATGCCCTTCTTTCATATCATTGTAGGAAACTCTGGACCCTTGCTGGCTGAACATTGAGGATGCTGTTTTGGCCATTCTCTGTATTAACACCTAGTTTTTTCTTTTGTCTTTGAGCCATGTATTGCCAAAAGCAGCAGACATTGAAACTTGGACCCATTGAAGGGATGCCATTGAGCTAACCCTAGGGCCTTTTTACATAATCCATTTCTATCTTTAACACTCAACAGTAGAGAAGCTAGAGCAACTGCCCAGGGCACAAAATGTTGGGAGGTATGATCAGCCAATTCTGATCTTTCTTTAACACATTAACGGCTTTTAAAAGCTAGCATTTCATTTGTGGTCAGATCTGAGCACTGTAGCACTCTCTATGTGGTCTAAGCTGTAGCAACTGCTTGCCACATTGTGGTAAGCAGTTTGCTATAGTTTAAAAGTAAAAAAATCTGTCTTTTATTAACTAAAACGTAAGCACCATAGTGCTCCATGCAGGCAGGATATAAACTGTAGCAGTTATGTTAAAGGAGGGTTGGGGGCAGGGTAGAGAAATGAGACCTGCATGGCTGGGGCAGGAAGGAGAAGGAGTGCGTCATACATCTGGCCACCTGGTTAGTGTGCCAGGGGAGGGAACATTTATTTATTTATTTATTTTTTGCTCTTCAATGAAAGAGCTAGGGAGGGG
The DNA here is from genome assembly GCF_019279795.1 of Protopterus annectens. Classification (NCBI taxonomy): domain Eukaryota; kingdom Metazoa; phylum Chordata; order Ceratodontiformes; family Protopteridae; genus Protopterus; species Protopterus annectens. The sequence goes on along the minus strand of NC_056743.1, from coordinate 139,382,410 downwards.
GTGTAGATCTAACTGTTATAATCCAATTGCTTACAATGGATCGATCAGCTTATTACAGTGAAGTGCTTTGTTTTTCATTATTATTTATTTAATTTTTTTTTGCTCTTGAAAAGCTGAAGGGGTGGGGGGGTTGATTCATAGTACCAGCCCAGGGTGCTGGATAAACCAGCTACACTTCTCATGCTCAAGGTTAACATGCGTTTAGTGAATTCTAAAATCTAACAGTGGATGGTTTTAGACCTACTGTTAAATGGATTACTTCATAATGAAGTCCTTCACGGTCTGATATTTTTTTCTGATTCACTTTGCTGGTCTAACAGTTCCAATAGATTTTTTTGAAAACTCTAACTCTGTCTTCCTTGACAGATTTCTTGTTGAAGTGAGTGACCATAAGTTGGATGCATGGTGTAGAGGAATGAAGTCTTAATTATTACCCAAATGACCCAGTTTTGATAAGTCTGTCTTCTTTCTGGTTTCTAAGTATAATCAAAGCACTCCATGTAATACAAGTTTCCTTCTTGCTGCAAATAACACTTGTATTAAGCACAGGGAGAAATCAGCTGACAGCATAAATATGTTATGTTCCTGCCTGCAATGAATTTAGTTTTGTGACACAGTTAAACCAATGTTGGCTGTGTTCTATGTTTTACCAGGAAATTTACTAAGAAAAAATGTTTACTCGGAATCCTACCCTGAACGTTCATTTAGGAGCACATGTATATCTCTATTCTTTTTATTAAATATCTCCTAACTGGTGAAATTTGTTTTGTTTTTTTCACAAAGCAACAACAGTGAAATCAAAATAACAAATAATAGTGATAATATAACAACCAACATATAACAGATAGTACACAAAGCAAGCATAACATTAAAAAAAGATAAGTGCCTGAAACATAATGAAAATATTCATGAGTATAATTAGCTGATCTCACTATCATATATTTTTATACAGGTAATGAAAGAAAACTACATAAGTAAAAAATGTATAGATATTGATTTGAAGAAACATAATGATATATAATCATATTATCATGTACCAGCCTTCTTTTAGGTCTGTATAACTCATAGTATCATGTTACTGTTGATGTCCAAATATGAAATTTCCTGTAAGAAACTATAAAGTATATTGACTGGAAAGTTAAGTCGGCGAAAGTTTTACAATAAGATGCCTCCAAGTATATGTTACTAATAGAGGTCTTGAAAAGGGGATGTTAAATTAGATCAGATATGCCTTGTAATAAGTACATGGGACTATCAATAAAATGCAATGTTAGCCCAAGAAATAATGAACAATTATTGATTCATGAAATATCTTATACTTTTATGATACCAAATGCATATTGCCCAAAACACTGCTTTCTCAATAGTTAAAAAAAAAACAAATACAGTGAATTAAATATGCCATCCAAAACTGTCAAGTTTCTAAAACTCAATCAAAGGATTCTTCTCAAATGATAATTAATCAAACATGGTGGTTTTGCTTGGAATTTTAGGAGTGTAGGTCATATCAGATTTAAACATACAGTTTTATACTTTAATCAAATGCTGTTTGTTGATTTCTCAGGCAAAACCTGAGTTTTGTTGGATGTTTTGCCTGAGTAGAAATACATTATTTATTTATATATTTAGAACTTGGGAGTTTGCTATGGGCCATTATTTCATCTGGCTTACTCACAAAAAGGTATCTATGGGCCACAGAGAAGTGGTTTTATCTAGTGACAAAAATGAGCAATCAAATATTAAATCAATAATGAATTTAAATACAGATGTACATGATTTAACATATAATAAAACAAGCAAGAAGACTTTTTTGGTTATGTTACAATCAGTACCCCAAAGTTATGCTTGTAGAAATCAAGCACACATAGTCATGAGAAGACTAATTTCCAGTATAAATGACTCAACAAGTGGAATAAATTGGGTTAGAACTAATGGAGCTTATTCTAGAAGATGATGCAATTATGGAAACTGAACTTGTATATAATAGTAAAGAGGTAGAAGCTCATTTGGCTGAGGCAGGAGATGGTCCTTAATTCCAGATGCTGAAAAAGAGACTTAATGATGTAAACAAATCTAATGAAAATGAAAAACAAGTTAATAACTTGGAAAGCGACTGTAGGGACTATAAATGTTGCATGGTTTTTACACTAGAAATGATGCAAAATACATCACAAAGATAAAAATAAAACCAGTCAGTTGATACTAGTCATTTATAGAAGCATATACCAGTAAATCAGACACAAACTCTGATAAGCCACATAGAATATTGTCATTCAGCAAAGAATTATAGAAAATGGCAAGAGGAAATAGTAACCAGACAATTCTTACAAAGCTATCATTAGTTCATCCTTGTTTCATCCGCTATGTGTTTCTTTGTTTTTTATGCATATCATGGTCAATTGTACTGCTGACATTTTATTTATTTTCAAAACTTGAAAGAAGTACTGCTTGTGTACCTAACTTTAACTTCCTAAAAAAACAAAACAATTGCTGTGTATAGTACACGTCTTTATATTCATGCTGTGACTGCTAGGATAAACGCACTTTGCTCTGTACAAAGCTTTTTTTTAAAGCAAATCGGTTTCAATTTTGTAAGCGCAAACTCTGTCACCAAAATTTGGAAAATGATTAGTCGCACAGCTCTATAAATCATATTGTTGCGTTACCAAAGTGTCAAGCTTTCTTTGTTGAACAGCAGTTTGAGTCCAATTATTACAACCACTGCAAATCAAACATATGAAAGACTGTCACTTGTAATGCCACTACTGCTGTGCTCTATTCCTGCCTAGATATATGTAGCATATTGCATCTCTGCACCAACCATCTACTAAATGGCTCCAGTAGTTACAAAAGCACTAGCTTCAGGATAACAGTGCTATAGATTCTACTTCACCAATTTCACAAACTAAAGAATTACAAGTAACTTTCTAATACCCCAGTTTTGACTCTCTTCAGTAGTTCCTCGTCAACATACATCTCAACTTCTTTGCTCAAAAAATTTGGGCAAAGCAAATAATGTGGGGACAAAGACCCCAAATTAGGAGCAGTCTTAAAATTTGACTTTAATTCACTTCAAAAGCTAATAGTACAACATGTTTTGCATCAACATCTATTTTCATGTTTACTTGTCTCAAACAGGGACTCAAGTGCCTTGTAGCTCACCTAGGCTGGTGCTCATGTTTAAACTCAAATATGTGTTCAGGCAAGTAGCCATGGGCAGGCAGCACTGCTCATGCCTGAGCTAAAATACAAGTTCAGGCAAGCTGCTATGGGGAGGGAGCAGGAGGGAGGCTTATGATTAGGGAGAAGAAGGACGCTTTAAGGTTAGGAAGTGATCGGGGAATTTAGGTTCAGGAAGGGGCATGGACTTTTAGGTTTAGGGAGTAATCAGGAATTTTAGAGTTAGGGAGGGGGCATGGAGATTTAAGGTAAGGGACTGAGTAGGAGGGTTGGAAACTGGGTGGGAGCTTTCATGTTAGGGTTTAGGTTTTGGCAAGGTTATGGAGTTTATAGGATCAAGTATTGAGAGCATTATATAAAATCAGGAGATCAGGCTAATGTGAGCTGGTGTACTTGCTTTTTTTGGGCAAGTGGCAGGGAGCCGGTATATTGTGAACGACTAGCATGCAAGCACCTGTAGTAGGTCCTGTATTTTCTGAACAATAAGAAGCATGAAACTAATATCTGGCATTATGACTGACAATCTTCAGTGATTTACCTGGAAAAATAATTTTTTATGAGGACAAGACAAAATATGAAGCAAAATCAGGGCCCATTGAGACATATGTATAGAACTCACACGTACAGTACACATTAGAATAGCTTAGATATGTTAAGCAGTTACTCTGTGCTATATGTACAGTAGATAGACACTAAAGTTAAATGTAGTTGCCTTACTTTGAAAGTTTGAATATATTTCCCTGCTTTTAGAAGGCAGGCTTCTTAAATGGCATTAATTTATCTAGTTTTAGTGAAAACACCTTTATGCATTTCAAATAAACCAAGATGTCACAAGCTTGTAGAGTAAAATCCATCCATCCATCCTCAACCCCTTTTCCCACTTTGCAGATGGGGTCAGGGTGTCACTTCCACAGTGACAATAACCTTGAGCCAAGGTTTACACCACCAGGTGGCTAGCCCTGCCACAGTAGTTCATTCGCACCACTCACTCGTGCACACACTCTCATCTACGGCCAGTTTAGAGTGTCTAACCTACCTACTGCATGTCTTTGGAATGAGGGAGGAAACCGGAGCACCTAGATAAATCCCCCATGACCACAGGTAGGACATGCAGACTCTGCACAGAAGGCACCCCAATCAAACCGGAGCACCTAGAGAAATCCCCTATGACCACAGGTAGGACATGCAGACTCTGCACAGAAGGCACCCCAATCAAACCGGAGCACCTAGAGAAATCCCCCATGACCACAGGTAGGACATGCAGACTCTGCACATAAGGCACACCAGTCAAACCGGAGCAGCTAGGAGAAATCCCCCATGACCACAGGTAGGACATGCAGACTCTGCACAGAAGGCACCCCAATCAAACCGGAGCACCTAGAGAAATCCCCCATGACCACAGGTAGGACATGCAGACTCTGCACAGAAGGCACCCCAATCAAACCAGAGCACCTAGAGAAATCCCCCATGACCACAGGTAGGACATGCAGACTCTGCACAGAAGGCACCCCAATCAAACCGGAGCACCTAGAGAAATCTCCCATGACCACAGGTAGGACATGCAGACTCTGCACAGAAGGCACCCCAATCAAACCGGAGATCCTCTTACTGTGAGGTGACAACACTAACCGCTGCATCACCGCTAAATAGGATTATACATGTTATATGGTCTAGGAATATACAGAATCAAATGCAAATTTCTCACAAAAAAAGAAGAAAAGAAACTAAAGATGTTTCTCATGAAAAATAAACTATTTAAGCAAACAGATGCTGTTAAGATATCTTTCTACAGTCTACTGTGCCCTGCCTCCAGAAAAGTAACTTAAACCCACTTAGGATAATGTACCAGACAAAAAAAAAAGCAAGTAAAACAAATGCTGCAATTAACTGAGGAAGCCACTTTTTGGAAAACAATCTTTGAATTACAGCTGTTCTAGGATACCATATTTAGGGAAAAGTCTTTGGCTGTGCTTCAACTTCAAGATGAGTTCAGCATAATTTACTTGTAAAAATATATATTACTTTTGAACTCCACAGGCCTCGTGCCATCCAAATCAAAATACAGAAACCAAAACATGACAGATCTCAGTGTATTTATTTTTATTGCAATAATACAGTTTTCATACACAGATTTTGTATTGTGGGTTTATACTCTGAGACAACTGATTCAGTCACGCATTACTGTTACCATAAAGTGTGTACTCTGAGACTCCTGGTTCAGGTAAGAGCTACTCTTGACATAACGTATGTACAGTGAAACAACTGATTCAGGGAATTGCTACTCTTGTTATTTTACCTCACTTGAGATGGCTACCTTGTTAAATCCACTATACTTCATTCTCCTAATTTTAAACACTTTTGTCCTGTCAGGTGACCACTACAGTCTCTTCTCATAACAGTGTTCCAGTTTGAACCTGTCAGGTTTCATCTTAAGCCCATTGATGCATATACCTGCAGACTTCACATTGCCTATAAATGTAAATTGAATAAACCAGCTCTAGCTACACAGACCCATAAACTACAGAGGTTTCCAGGTGTTACAGTTTACCTCTTATACTGGCAGTGGAGCATGTTTTCAAATGCTGGTATTCATTCATTTACTCAGGTATCTATTTTGTCATTTCTACATATTCAGATGATAAGACCTCAAACTAGACTCCCTCTGAGCTAGAGTCTGTTGTCTATATAATTTTCTATTTCCTTCATCAAAATATTAAACTACTGGATGCATAGTCATTAAACCAATTTTTGCAAAATAAAATAGGCTGTGGCATGCACAAGTATTTCTTGGCTCACTAACCCCCATTACCACCACCTTTCTTCCACCTCCACTGAGTATGACTCTCTCTCCCTAGTCTTTGTATCACTTTGGCACCTAACTAACTTCAGGAAAATTTGTTAAAGGCTAAGACTTTGCTGCCTGTCTCCTCTTTTCTAAGCCATGGGTTCACTTCATACATCAACATCCATCTTTACTCACCCAGTCTCTCCACTCTAAACACTGTTCTCCTCACTGATAAACTTAAGTGCAAGTCCCACTGATAGTTTTTATTTTTTTTGAAGCACAGCAATCTTCTGTTCCTGGCTCTGCCTGCTCCATTTGCCCTCGCTTTGCTCGAGCTCTCTCCGCTCCCCTACCCTACCCCCATTCCCACCCACGTGTACTTTGTATATATACTCTTATACACCTCACCCCTTCCTCTTATCCAACCAGTCACCCTCTCTAACTAATCTAACACCTGCTTTGCACATATAAACACTCCCACCTATCTCTCCTCCCTTACATTCTCACTACTTCCCCTTCCGCTCCTCACTAATTCCTACATTTCTTTTCTAGTCACACCCTCTATGCTTTCACCACTCTTATTCACTGCATTATTGACTCATCATTCTTCCCTCTCCCTACCTACTCTCTGGTCATGTAGCCACTATATCTCTTCACCATCTTTCTCTTCTTCCTCTCTCTAACAACATCTTACCATTCATCAATCTACTATCAATTCCCTTCACCTACTCTTTCCTATACTCCTAAAACTCATACAATCTCTTACCCACAATTAATCTCACAATCTCTCTTCTCTATTTCATCATCTGACCTCTTCAAAGTTTCTACTTGTTCTAACTTATCTCTCTCCTCTGGTCAGAAACCTAGATTTCCTACTACCCTGAACTTACTCTCTTCTCTTCACACTTTCTATGACACTCTTCTTTTGGATGGATATATCCACCCCAACCCAGGGCCTCCCACCTCTTTCTTGAACAATATCACTTCTCATACCCCTCCTCCTCACTTACCCCTACCTACCAGTAATTCCCCTTCCAAATTTCTAAAAATCTTCTCTCTAAATATTCAAAGTATTGTAAATAAAGTAACAGACCTGCACTCCTGGGTATCTAACACATCTCCTCACATTCTTGCCCTATCAGAAACTTGGCTGAAACCTCACATCCTTAACACAGAAATCCTACCTCCAGGTTAGAACATCTTTCACTCCAATAGAACCAATAAACGGGGAGGTGGGGCTGCTATCCTCTACTCTGAGCTACTTAACCTGTGCCCTCTCTCCATTACTGTTCACTGTATCTCAACTGCTAAAATACTCGCAAATTGTCATCTTAACCCTCACAAAAAAATTGCCATAATCTCTGCATACATTCCCCTGGCGATATTATTCCCATCCTAGAGAACTTCCTGTCCTAGATCACTCATCATATACCTTATGAAACTATCATACTTGAAGACACTAATATAGACTAGACTAAACTGTCCCCCTCATCCCCTATTCATAGTCTTAACCTTCATGGTTTTCACCAACACATCTCCACCCTACTAGAATAAACAAAAACTACTCATCCAGACCCATCCTTGACTGGATCCTTACTTCAGTTCCTCACCTCTGTCATAATCCTGGTATACTTCCCAACTCATTGCATGACACTCTCCAATCTTCATACACAGATTCACCCAACACTCACCTAAAGACCCTGCTTACAGGGTATGCCAAAATCTTACCCACTTTGACCCAGACACTTTTAACTCCAAACTATCTGGCATTAATTGGTCCTTCCTCTATCACCTCCATCTCAATGAGGCAGTAAATTCCATTCAAAACCTCATACTTAATACACAACAAAATACATCTCACTCAACACCTCCACTACTCCAAAACAAAACTCTCCCCAATGCTTTTTCTTTCCAACCAGTCCCAATTACTACAATTTAATCTCTCCTTAACAAACTTAAACCCTGCTCTCCCTTAGCAGACCAACTACCTCCTTCTAGTCCTATTAACCATTCCATCTCAAAAGCCCTGGTCCCTGACATTTGAAAATCCTTCTTTACTATCCCTCTTCACAATGGTGGCAACTCAGGATGACACAGTGGTGCAGCAGTAGCATTTTTGCCCTGCAGCAAGAGGTTCTCCAGTTCAATTCTTGGCTGGGGTGACTTCTGTGCAGAGTCTGCATGTCTTCCCTGCATTCGTGTGGGTTTACTCAGAGTACTCCGATTTCCTCTCACATTACAAAGACATGCATCTGGAGTGGTTCTCCCCAGGGCTCCACTGAAAATTGGCTTCATTCCAAGTCAGACTTTCCCAGTAAACAAAAGTTAAATAAATATAAATTCTACAGCTCCCTCTAAGTTTAGACTAATTGCTACCCTGTTTCACTCTATCCAAAATCTTGGAAAAGTGCATTCATGTTCAGCTACTCAAATACATTCTCGATAATCTCCACACTCCTACTCAGCATGACTTTAGGCCCCACCATGGCACTTTTACTGCTTTACTTTCATTTACCCAAATAATAGCTGAATCCTGTGACAATAATCTCATCTCCAGTCTTTTCTTTGATTTTTCAAAGGCCTTTGATACTGTCTCTCACTCTAAACATCTAACTAAACTTTCAGACCTACATTACTCTACCTCCTCCATCAAATGATTCTCTAGCTATTTCTTCGGCAGGCAGCAATCTGTCCGCAGGCAAACTGTCCTCTCTCCATTCCTACCTGTTAATACTGGAGTTCTCCAAAGATCAATTCTGGGCCCTCTCCTTTTTAATATGTTCACTAATAAACTTCACTTTGCTACTAACCTCTTTACACTTCTACAGTACGCTGATGACTTCACCCTCATTACCTCTGCCCACAACATCACTGATCTACTAGCTCTCACTCAACAAACCTTTTTCCTCTGTCGAAACCTGGCTCTCTGATAACCAACTCATATTAAATCCCAAAAACCCAAACTCTTCCTCCCCTAAAACACTTGCTCAGCACAAAGCCTCTTTCTCTGTATCCTCTCTCAACACCACCATTATTAAACCTGAGCCTCATACTAAACTACTTGGAGTTATCATTGACAATGAATTAAAAATGGATATTCATTTTCAACAAAGTATAAAAAGGACCCACCAGAAACTTAAACTTATCTTTCCGAATCAAAAATTTCTGTCACCCTCCTCCAAACCCTCCCTCACTCAGACCCTACTCCTACCCAGCCTTCTTTATGCTGCCCATCTTTACTCATGCTCAAACATCTCTTATCACTAAACTAGAGTAAACTTCTGACAAAATTGCCAGATTTGCCACCAACCTTCCTTACAAATCTCACCACTGTCTTGCCCTTAAGTCGCTCCAATGGCCAGAATTCTCCAAACCGCTACTTATACCCAGCTATATATTGCACACACAGTCCTATATGAACCCTCATCCTGTTCCTCCATCCCTAATTTAGTCTCCTTCTATAACTCCCCTCATCACCTCCATACTGCCAGTAAACACCCCCTTCAGTTATACAAACCCAACAAAAACATTGGTAAGACCATTTACAAATACTCTGTAGCCCATGCTTGGAACTCACTCCCTCTCAACATAAGAAACATTCAGCATAAATACCTGTTTAAGAAAGAACTTAAACTTTTTTTTCCTGATGACTTGGTCATACCCTTGTCAAACCTCCACTTGATCTAGTCTCCTCTCTTCTCATCTTTCTGCATTTCCCTATCGACTCTTTTTCCTGTTTGTACTTGTTCTAGCAAACTGTATTCATACTATACTCCTTTGTGTAATATTCTCTAAACCTTTTAATTATTTGGCCTAAGCTATATACTGTTACTCTTAAATTTTGGAAATTGTACTTGTTAACTGTTATTTTACCTATGCATTGTACTGATGTGCACAATTTTTTGACTTGTACTATATTTCTGTGACCCTACTTCAATATTTTGTAAATATCATACTTATATTATTTGTGTAGCTTTTCTCCTCGTGCCTCCACTGAAAATAGGCCCCTGGCTCAGCTGGACTAACCCAGTTAAAAATGTCAATAAATAGATAAATAGTTTTGGTTTTACCCCCAACCAAATGCTATTTGCTTTGGTGAGCTAACCTGACATTCTCTACAACGGATACCCTTTAATATGAGATGTGTTTCCTACTCAGCACCAAGATGCAAAAAGATGAAGCCCTGACTGTGACCCAGACAACCCATGATTGACTAGTGACCCGGGGAAAAGAGGAGTCAACAAGAGTGAGCGTGGTGATAAAGAGTTGCTAACCGAATTTCAGCCATCTTGGTGGGAGGAAAATAATCTGGTCTGCTACAATACTGCATCTGCTGGGTAGAGAGAGGTATACTGCATGCACATATGGGTCAGGAACATACACACAGCTTTGCCAAAATCTAAATCTTTGCAGTCATGAGACATGTGTGGGAGCATGTACACTCACAAGTAAAGGCATAGGAAGCCATCATGTAAATATATCTCAGATTCCAAGACCAGAGTTAGGGCCAGTCAAAGGAAAAGTCTCTCATATAGATACTTGAATGATACCTGCAATATGACTCACTCTTGGGGGGGTGAAATGATTAGCAGAGACAGAGGACAGAAAAAACATTTAGAAAATAAGATGTGATTTCTGATTAGAGGCACTCTTAGTATATGGTACTGATTAGTGCACAGAATTATTTAATTCTCCTAGCTGGGCATTCAGCATCCATCCATGTATAAGGTTGTCCGTCCATCCACCCACCCATCCATCCATCCATTAAAATGAAATTGTCAGCTCTTCCATTTATTAAATCAGTACAACGCAATAAAAAAACCTGTCAGATGTTGTAGCATGTTTGCCCATGTACTTCATCAACAGGCTTCTTAAATTCTATTAAACTTTCAGTTCGTTATATCAGTTGGTATTTTATTCCATATGCTAAGTACTGTCTCAGAGAACCAGTTAGTAATTTTATTGTTCTTCCTGAAAGTCCTTAATTGCTTAGTGTTTCACTTTTTTCAAGCTTAGACAGCCTCACAGGAGAACGGCCGCGGCGGTGCAGCGGTTAGCATTGCCGCCTCACAGCACGAGGTTCTCCGGTTCGATTCTCGGCTGGGGTGCCTTCTGTGCAGAGTCTGCATGTCCGCCCTGTGATCGCGTGGGTTTCCTCCGGGTGCTCCGGTTTCCTCCCACATCCCACATCCGAAAGACATGCATTGGACTGGACACTCTAAATTGGCCCTAGGTGTGTGTGTGTGTGCCTTCTGTGGAAGGTTGGACACTGGGCTGGCAACTCAACACCGTAAAACTCCACTGCCAATCATGAGTGGACAGATGATCCACTGTGGTGACCCTTAACTGGGAAAAAGCTGAAAGAAGAAGACAGCCTCACAGGAATGGTTCATTACTTGTTTCACAGACCTATACAAAGTTTCCATGTTAATGCATATAGTTTACTGAGAAACTAAACAACTTGTCAGTGTCTATCATCATTTCCAAGTTTTTTATTACCTTAAAATTTTCTCTGTACCCTTTCTATATTGCCCCTTTTGTGTGTGTGTTAGATATGGGGATGAGGGGTTGCATCCACATGTGTGTGTGTTAGTTTACAGAAACTATAAACAATTACCATATTCAATTACTGGTCTTATCAGAAGGAAATAAATCCTTATCATAGCATAGATGTACTTTAACTTAATGAGTCTTCTGCCACAACCTGTAATTATAGTGAATTATTTTATAAAATCAACCATGTAACAATTAAAATTAAGTATGCCATCCAACCATGCACCAACATTTTTAAACAGAGGCATGTTCAATCCCCCTTACAAGAAAATGTAATCATATTGTAAGAATTAGACAAATTTCATATATTTGTTTTATTTATGTTAATCATATTATTTTACCTGGCCTAGTTGCACATTTTTTCTAAATATTGTGGAAATGTCTCCTGATCAGCCTTGCTCATTGTATAGTTGCCCAGTTTTCAATCAAGATATAGACAATGGAAGTTACCTGATGGAATGTTTATATCAGAAATGTATAAAGTGAAGAGATACAACCCCTAAATCAATCTCTGTGGCATCCTGCTACAATATCCCATGATTTTCCTACAGCAAATTTTGTATTTTATCTGCTGCTTTCTCTTCTGAAGCCATGTTGCTAAAGAAGTGATCACAGATCTAGATATATCATTCAATCAGTTTTACTAACGCTGCTGTACAATCGATATACACTAAGTCAATTTAGACATTTACTTTAAATGCCAAAAGAAGAAGAAGAAAAATTGCACTGTTTCAGAATAAGTAATTACATGTCATGACTGACATATCCTAGAAATACGAGTGTTGGTAAATATTGGATAAACCTTTTGTCCCCAATTCTTCCAAAATATTTCTTGTTTGGACCAGCATCTCTATAACCTTCCCTATATTAAACAAAAGACTGACTAGCCTATTATAACTATTAATCCTCTTTCTTGGACCCTTGCCTTTACATGTAGATTAATTATTGTGAACTTCAAGTCATCTGATATATTGGCGTTTTTATAACATGAATTAAAATTTAGTTTGAAGTTTTTGCCAAAATAAACCTTAGTGTTTTTAAAACTCTATTGTGATGCCAATCTGTCCAGAGGTTTTGCCATTATCCACATACCAAATATCGCACTAATTTCCTCCTCTACTCCAAATCTGGGCTCTCCTTTGTCCTCCTCTAAATCTGATACTGAACTTTTAATCCCATAAAAAGTGATGAGGTTGTTTCGATGTAGTACAGCAATCATACCTCTCAACTGTCCAGATTTTTACAGAATGTGGAGATTTTTGATTCATATTTTTAGTCACTTTCTCGTAAAATTTGTGGTTTTCTGGTAAATCACTGAGCACTGAAGTCATTAAATAATGACAGACATATGAATTTCAGACTTCATATTGTTCATAAAATACAAACTAATACAGAACATGTTATTCTAACAACTTTCTAGGTTTATAAGGGTGATTTTGAAATAATGTCTCTGTTTTTGCACGAATGCACCCCTCATTTGTTGGCTGTGTCGAGATTTTTTTGTGCCTAGAAGTTGGGAAATACGACAGCAAAGCCATTTCCTTCTTTACTTATAACTTGTATTATTTTGTTCAAAGCAGCTACCCAGGGATGCTGGTTCTTTCCTTTTCTTAATATAATATTCATATTTCTTAGTGGATCTTCCTCATATTTTTGAGGATCATATTTTGCACTAAATGTAATATTTTTATCTAGTTTGCATAGCTTAGCTTTTCGGGATCCATTATTTCCTGCTTTCCATTTTTAAGTTTTTTTCCTGCTCTTAATCTAAAGTTTGACCCATTTGCTAATGTTATCAGTAGAAATTAAATGTCTCTTCCCAGTTCTGACTTGATTTTTCTTTGTTTCAAATCTGAAGATAAATTCCTTCAGAGTATTCCATTTCTGATTGGTGCCTGTATCTTTAAAAAAGCTTTTTTTCCCCAGGGAACATCCCTGAAATATTGTTTGGCTAAGATAAAGCTAGATGGAAGATTGGTGCTAATATGACCTCATGTGATAATCAGAGAGAGCTGCTACCACTGACTGATCAATACCAGTTATAGGTGGTAGTGCCTGAAAGTTGCCCACTTTGTAAACATACAGAATACACATAGAATCCAGCATATTACTGCCACATGTAGTTTAATTAATAATTTTGTTCTGTTATCTAACTGAAAAGTAGAAATAAAAACTTCTTAAAACAACTAGATGAATCAATTTTTCCCTATTCTGTATTGGGCAGGTTGATATCCCCTGCTATTATTAAATCTTGTATAAGTATGGTTGGGAGGGTGGCCTAATAGTTAAGGTGTTTACCTTACAAACACAAGGTGCAGGGGTTTGAGTCTCACAAGCGGTAATTGGCTAGGCTTAAAATGGCTCACAAGGGCAGTTAGTCTAGTACTAATCTATGAACCTATGAACCTATTGAATAAATTAAAGTAATAAACTATTTTAGGTAATCTGTTTCAGATCTGGTAGTTTTGTACATGCCAGCCACTGGAATAGGGAATCGCCCAATTTGTTGTAAGTAAATTATTTGATATTTTTTGTAAGTATATATTTTGTTTCTTTATATTAATCTACATTCTTAATAGGAGCTGTCAGGCCTCTGGGTCAGAAATAGTTTTAAAGGGAGTGAGACTGGCTGAGTAGGGGCCTTGTTGGAGCATTTTTTTTTTTGCTGATCTTCTTGCTGATTAGATTACTGTTGTTGTCCTCACTAAACAATGAAATCTAGCTTATGATTAATGAAAAAATAAAGTGGTCAGGGCACACTGAAACAGTCTGCACATTAAAAATAAATGTATTGTTAATTGGGGTCTACATTAGAACATCAAAGTTTCAAAACTTCGAATGTTCTAATATCGACCCTTAATCAGAGAAAGCTGAAAACATCGAACATACAGAACAGCAAAGTTTTTCCTAGGGAAAAAATTTGCTGTTCCAAAACACATACACATAACACAAGCACACCAAACAAACAGTAATCCCCCCCACACACACACACACACACCTAAAATCTTACACCTAACCCTACATTAAACTATACACACACCACTAACTATTCACTTACCTTAAACCAAACCCTAACCCTAAGGTCCATCACTATCACACACTCACCTCACCCACGCCCCAACCCTAACTCACCTACCCCACCCTAACCCTTACGTCCACACATTCACACACATACCTAACCCGCGCCCTAACCCTAACTCACCTAACCCACCCTAGCCCTCACGTCCACACAATTGCACACATACCTAACCCAAGCCCTAACCCTAACTCACCTAACCTGCCCTAACCCTCACATCCACACAATCGCACACACACCTAACCCGCACCCTAACCCTAACTAACCTAACCCGCACTCAATTGCACACTTACCTGAACCCAACCCGTAACTTTCCACCACAGTGCTGAAAATACCTAAGCAACAGAAATGGACAACTGAATTCTTTCCCTAGGAAAAAATGTGTTTTTCTGTTTCTTTGATATTTTCAACTTTAGCTGAATAGGGGTCGATATTAGAACATTCGAAGTTTTGAAACTTCGATGTTCTAATATAGACCCATTAATTTAAACACAAGCGCTTTCACTAGAGATGATGTTTGTTTGTTCACTTGAAAAAGTCCTGCATTAGTGCAGGGCTAAAGCGCTTGTGTTTGAATTAACAATAAATTTATTTTTAATGTGCGGCCTGTTTCAGTGTGCCCTAACCACTTTATTTTTTCATTAGTTTACTTTTTGCGGTTATTTCTGTCTTTTTGGAGTAGGTTATGATTAACACCACAACAGAACATTATGAACTGATTCTTGCAGCCTGACAGACTTTTGTCTTATGCTTTCACCCTTTAACCTTTTATCGTAATCTGATTTCCAAAGTTCCTCCCTTTCCATTTTCATTACAACTGTACATTGTGTAAGGTATTTATTTACTGTTCCTGCCCGCCACTCTAGGTGACCTCTGTTGAAACACAAACCTTAAACCATAACAGCCATCCTTCATACAGGACTGGACTACATGGATATGCAATTTCCAAATGTCTCCATAGCCAGCTTGGTAGCTATGGACATCCTGAGACAATGCAGCTGTTGTCTCATGTTCTCCGACAACCGGTTAATCCTTAAAGAAACTAATACAGTGTGCAAGAGATGTAAATATACAACTTCCTTGAAGGCAAAAATCTCACTTACAAATTAGGTTGTGAAGAATACACACAAAACATCCCTCGCACACACCTTCTTATACTAAGGCACTTAAAAGAATCCTTCCAAAACCTCGAAGACCTCCTAAACCATCTAATGGCAACATTTCCTCACCAATCATTAAAGAGCACACCAAAAGCAACATCAATCACTACATATAATCTTACACCCAATGGTCCCCAATGAATGAAGCCCATAAGGCAAGCAAACCCTTACCTAATACTCTTGTTATTGGGGATGCCATCGTATGACACACAGATGCCCCCTCACCAGATTAAACGAGGAGAAGATAACGATTAGTTGCTTATCTAAAGCTAGGATCTGCAATTTCAAGCACACACTGAAGTCAATGAATCCCATATATCAATATGATTCTATCGTAAGCACACACTGACATCACTGAACCCCATGTATCAATAGGATTCTATCGTAAGCACACACTGACGTCACTGAACCCCATGTATCAATATGATTCTATCGTAAGCACACACTGACGTCACTGAATCCCATGTATCAATATGATTCTATCGTAAGCACACACTGACATCACTGAATCCCATGTATCAATATGATTCTATAGTAAGCACACACTGACGTCACTGAACCCCATGTATCAATAGGATTCTATCGTAAGCACACACTGACGTCACTGAACCCCATGTATCAATATGATTCTATCGTAAGCACACACTGACATCACTGAACCCCATGTATCAATATGATTCTATCGTAAGCACACACTGACGTCACTGAACCACATGTATCAATATGATTCTATCGTAAGCACACACTGAAGTCACTGAACCCCATGTATCAATAGGATTCTATCATAAGCACACACTGACATCACTGAACCCCATGTATCAATATGATTCTATCGTAAGCACACACTGACATCACTGAATCCCATGTATCAATATGATTCTATCGTAAGCACACACTGACATCACTGAACCCCATGTATCAATATGATTCTATCGTAAGCACACACTGATGTCACTGAACCCCATGTATCAATATGATTCTATCGTAAGCACACAATGACGTCACTGAACCCCATGTATCAATATGATTCTATCGTAAGCACACACTGACATCACTGAACCCCATGTATCAATACGATTCTATCATAGTCCATGTGGGTATAAATGATCTGAGACAAATCTAAGTGACCCCTTTACTCCATAGGTAAAATGGGAAAAGGGGTTGTGGATGGATGTACCCCACTGGACTATATGAAAAGAGACATTATGTATCTCTGAATTTTCTTCTTTTTCATAGGCCTCCAAGGATTCTGCAGTATTGTTTACATACTGTTAAAACTTGTTTCTTTCAGAGTTTATTTCAGTATTTCTTGCACGGAGTTGCACTTTGCATCTTGTATGTATATGTATAATTACATTTATTTTGTCTTGTTCTTAATAGTTTCATGTATGTAATTTGTCTTGTTCTTAATAGTTGTATGTATGTCGTCAATGTAAATCATACTTGGAGAGTCACTGAATCTGGAGTCAAATTCCTTGGCCAATAAATATCATTCTAATTCTGATGTGTCAAAGATAGGTATGAGCTTTGCATTGAACAGCATTCTACCTTCACCAAGGATGATGTAACAATATGTGCACAAAATGATTGATTTTAATAATTGACCTAGTTTCTAGTGTCACTCCAGGGGAATCAAATATCTGTCAGCGTGGGAGGTCATGGTTAACAGACTATAGTTGCTTTGCCATGGATGGTTTATACCTCTCACCCCAGGCTTTCAGATATTGGCTAAAGGTTTATCCACCCCCTTTAACACTTTTTAGGCAATGCCAAAATAACAAATCTACCAACATGGCAAAAAAGATTCAAAGCAACCTTTAGATTTAGTCTAAACAATAAGCTGTACACCTTACAAGCCCAACTTACTATGGAGAATGCAGACATCTGTGCCATTACTGAGACCTGGTTTAAAGCCTTAAAAAGAACTCTGGTAGTGCAAGGTTATAGTGCCTTCCACACATTTAGACCAACAATAGCACATACAAACACACAGAAAGGTACTAAAGGTGGAGGCATCTCTATCTACTTTAGCAACAAATATACCTCCAAGATGGTCAAACAGGATGATGCCATGGAGTTCACCCACATTCATATCATCTTAAATAAGGTTCCTTACCATATCCTAGCTAGTTATAGGTCACCATCTATGCCCCAAGAGTCTCACAACTCTTACCTAGACCTATTAGAGACACTTATCATTAAACAAATATCCTATTCATTTGTGACTTTAACTATCCTTCTATAGACTAGGAAGCATACACTGCCTCAAACTCACAAGCAGAATGCTTCCTGTACTTTATTAACATGAACATCCTGCACCAGACAGTGGACTCTCCAACCAGAGGATCAAAGATACTGGATCTAGTACTCACCAACATGGGAGAGCATTGCATCCTCCCAACCTTCCCCACCAGTCACATCCTCACTAGTGAGGTCAAATCACAAAGCTGTCTCCTTTGAAATAAAACTCAACTTGGAAAACCCAATTAAACCTGTAATAGTTAGGAGCCATTCTAAGGCAAACTATATCCTATTAAGCAACAGTTTGTCAAAATTCAAGGCTCCACCTAAACCCAAGACCACAGCTACCTATACAGAATTATTCACAAAAACCTGTAAAAACATGTAAATGACTGCACAGAGCATGCTGTACCTATCAGAAGTAAGCCCGAAATAAACCCCACTGGTGGAATCTTCACCTCAACAGGGTATATAACAAAAGAAAAAAATTCATGGCCAGAATCAAGAAAACAGCTCTCAAATTCAACTAAACAAGAAGTTAAGAGGACTAATTTAAGTCTAATAAGGCCATCTACAAGGTCACAGCAGCCTGTCAGGCTAAGGACAATCACAAGGCCTTCTTCAGCTATGTCTGGAACCATAAAGGTAACACCCAGCAGTGTGGTTAAAGGCATCTCCTTCTCTAATCAGGCAGATATAGGAAATCTACTGGCTGATAAATTCAACTCAAACTTCACCCCCCACTCCCCCTTGCTACCCCTGTGAAATTCCTACTAGCATATCCCCCCAACTATTAGCAGGCATCAGGTTCTGGTGGAACTCACTAAGGCCAAAAACACTGCCTCAATAGGCCCCAACAATATCCCTGGTTGCCTCCTAAATTGTCTAAAATATGACCTATCGACAGTACTTGAGGCACTCTTCAACAACAGCATCAAAACAGGTTATGTACCAAGTGAATGGAGGAGTGCAATGGTCATCCTTCTTGATAAGGGTGGATCATCAACTGACCGTGGGAACTACAGACCCATCAGTCTGACTAGTCTAATACACAAAGCCATGGAAGGAATTATCTTGGAAAAGATCAACAAGGACATTGGCAATATACTGTTACTGGACCCATCCCAGTTTGGTTTTGTTAAGGGAAGGTCATTCCTATTTAGCCAGGTTGAATTCTGAGAAGGTCACCAAGGCAATGGATGAGGGTAAAATAGTGGATACTGCACACACTGACCTCACCAAGGTATGCAATACAACACCCCACTCAGGCATTTTTGACAAACTCTACAAACTAGACATAAATCCCTACATAACTCACTGGTTTACTGGCTGCCTCACTGATAGGACCCAAGATGTCAGAACTGGTGAGATGACTTCCACCAAGAGACCAGCCACCAGTAGAGTATCTTGGGGTTCTGTGCTGGGCCTACTCCTGTTTAGCGAAGCCAAGGCTAATGTCAAAAGCCTTTGACTCATCAAGTTCGCAGATGGCTGTAAATTGGGAGCTATCATAGATTTCTGTATGCCATGATCATCTTACAAGAGGGTCTAACACACACAAACTACTGGCTCCAAAGCCACAGTTTAAAACTCAGTGCCAAAAACTGCATTATAATTCCCTTTGGCTCCACCCAAGGTAATTATTACATCGGTAACACATGCCTTGGAGTTATTCTGGTAGTCAGGGATCTGGGAACTTATGTAGACAGTAATTTGGCCCTCGACCAACATGTAGTAAAAATAGTAAATTTTTGTAATTACAACTGTCAGCCTACTCCTGTCTTGGCTGGATTTTTCTGTTTGTTTTACTGAACATTCAGAATTGTGATTTATGTTATTAATGTTCCCTAATATGTCATGCCCAAGGATAATTTCCTGTTTTATTCTAATAATTTCTATCCTTTATAAGAGCATGCGATCCTTGAGATAGACCCTTGCTTTGAATAAACCATTCGAAAGTGCAGCCTTCTCTATACAATTATTTACATAGTTAATCTAAAAGTTAGTGAAATTCACAGCAGCATCTGTAAGAAAAGTCTGCAAAAAATGTGCCTTGATGCCTAATTCTGATATCAGAGAACCAGCTCCTTTATTTCCCTTGCCAGTAATGAAAGTGTTAACTAAGACCAAAAATACTTCCACCATGGGACCTGGCAAATACCTGGTTGCTTAATTAATAATGTTAAACATGCCCTTACTGACACTCAAACTGTTTAACTTAAGTTTTGCTAGTAGTTTTTCCCAGATGAGTGGCACACAGCAGTGCAGATGCCAATCCATTAAGTTGGCCTTACAACTGACCCTGGTAATTACAGATCTATCAGCCTTTCAAGCCTTATCTTCAAACCATGGAACATATGTCTGACCTCATAAGCTGTGATATCAAGAATCTTGTTATACTTAACCCTCAACAGTTTGCTTTTACGAAGGGTAGCCCCTGCCTATTTAAAATAACATTTCTTCAAAAGAACTATGGAGGCCATAGGGTGTGGCCATGCAGTGTTCACAGCATATCTTGACCTGAACAAAGTCATCAACATCATTCTCCATGCTGGTTTCATGCAAAAGATATATGCTTTAAAAATTGGCTCATATGTGGTAAAACAGATAGCAAACTGGATGAAAGACAGAACCCACATAATTTAAGTTGCAGGTGCCTCATCAGAAAGTATGAAAGTGATCAGCAGTGTCCCTTAGGGCTCAGTGTTGGGATCTCTGCTTTTTTGGTATTCACTTTTCAGATCTCCAATCTGCCAAGACCACTGGTTAACAAAGTTTGCAGATGATTGCAAATTGGGGAGTTGCTGTCAAGTCACCCTATGATACCCAAACAATCCAGAATTAAGTTTCTCTAATAAACCTTTGATGTACTAAAATGAGCTCAAACTAAATAAAAGTGGAGTATTACCACTTTTGGTATTCAACACCTCCTCTCATAATACTGTCTAGACAACACTCCTCTACAAAATAAAATTGCAGTTGGAGCCTGCTTACTTGGATTGATAGATCATTCTATTTTTGACTATCATGTGACAACGGTTATCAGAAAATTCACTTGTTTAGCCCAGCTAATTGTCAAAGGAATACCATTAAGATCTAAAGGGGTAATAACTCCCTTATTCTCAAACATTGTTCTTCCTGGTTATCAAGTACAATACCCTCTTTGAGATGTATCATACAAAATATATCAAATAATTAGAATGACTCCAAAGGCTCCTACCCAAAATGATCACAAATTTAAACTTTTATAACTACCAAGAGAAGCTCAAAACTATACCCTTTTATTCAGTGTCTTATAGACTATTGAGGGGAGATCTCTGGGTTGCTTATCATGGTATTACAGATCTGATTGTTCTGGACCTTCTGTTTCTCCATAAGTCCAATATCTCCACCAGTACAAAAACCAGGGACCTTAGCCATCACCAGCAGATACATAAAGCATTGCAGAGAAATAGGGTTAGACCCAGGGCAACTCACTACCTCTCTCTAAACATAATCTAGAAGACTGGATGAGCATTCACAACTTCACTCGCTGGTATGGCCCTCTTAGAGAAAGGAAGTGCTGCCTGTGGGAAGTATAGAGAAGTCACTAATGATCGACAGACTCAGTGACCTTGTAATATCTATGAGTCTATAATCATGACAAATTTAATCTTTTATAACTACCAAGAGAAGCTCAAAACTATACCCTTTTATTCAGTGTCTTATAGACTATTGAGGGGAGATCTCTGGGTTGCTTATCATAGTATTACAGATCTGATTGTTCTGGACCTCCTGTTTCTCCATAAGTCCAATATCTCCACCAGTACTAGAACCAGGGACCTAAGCCATCACCAGCAGCTACATAAAGCATTGCAGAGAAATAGGGTTAGACCCAGGGCAACTCACTACCTCTATTTTAAACATAATCTAGAAGACTGGATGAGCATTCACAACTTTACTCGCTGGTATGGCACTCTTAGAGAAAGGAAGTGCTGCCTATGGGAGGTATAGAGAAGTCACTAATGATCAACAGACTCAGTGACCTTGAAATATCTATGAGTCTATGATCATGACAGTAGGAAGAGGAGGGTAGCAGCAAGCTGAAACACATTATTTCCACCAGTTTCTGGTGATTTCACTTTTGAGGTGATTACCAAAAGTCACTAATTATGCCAAAATCTTACCCACTTTGACCCAGACACTTTTAACTCCAAACTATCTGGCATTAATTGGTCCTTCCTCTATCACCTCCATCTCAATGAGGCAGTAAATTCCATCAATAAGATTTTCCTTGACACACTTGATTCTGTTGCTCCATCCAGAAAAATCAGATTCAAATCCAAATACTCCCACTGACTAACACAGTAAACCCACTCAATCATGCACAAAAGAGAGTCTTCCTGGAAAGCCTGGATTAAAAACAAGTCCCCTCTCTTACTGCAGACATACAGAGTGTTCAGAAACCTGGCTACAAAACTTAAGACAAGACAGTTTTTTTCTCTTTAACCAAAGTAGCCCATGCAAAAACTCACAAAAAATTCTGGACCACCATCAGCAACAGACTTCACCCAGGTAATCATACTACTCCGAAACCCCTTTCCAAACAACACTGCTTCTTACACTCTCTCCCTCCTTAACAACTATTTCATAGAAACTATTCAAAACCTCATACTTAATACACAACACAATACATCTCACTCAACACCTCCACTACTCCAAAACAAAACTCTCCCCAATGCTTTTTCTTTCCAACCAGTCCCAATTACTACAATTTAATCTCTCCTTAACAAACTTAAACCCTACTTTCCCTTAGCAGACCAACTACCTCCTTCTAGTCCTATTAACCATTCCATCTCAAAAGCCCTGGTCCCTGAAATTTGGAAATCCTTCTTTACTATCCCTCTTCACAATGGTGGCAACTCAGGATGACACCGTGGTGCAGCAGTAGCATTTTTGCCCTGCAGCAAGAGGTTCTCCAGTTCAATTCTTGGCTGGGGTGACTTCTGTGCAGAGTCTGCATGTCTTCCCTGCATTCGTGTGTGTTTACTCTGAGTACTCAGATTTCCTCTCACATTACAAACCCATGCGTCTGGAGTGGTTCTCCCCAGGGCTCCGCTGAAAATTGGCTTCATTCCAAGTCAGACTTTCCCAGTAAACAAATGTTAAATAAATATAAATAAATAAATTCTACAGCTCCCTCTAAGTTTAGACCAATTGCTACCCTGTTTCACCCTATCCAAAATCTTGGAAAAGTGCATTCATGTTCAGCTACTCAAACACCTTCTCGATAATCTCCACACTCCTACTCAGCATGACTTTAGGCCCCACCATGGCACGTTTACTGCTTTACTTTCATTTACCCAAATAATAGCTGTATCCCGTGACAATACTCTCATCTCCAGTCTTTTCTTTGATTTTTCAAAGGCCTTTGATACTGTCTCTCACTCTAAACATCTAACTAAACTTTCAGACCTACATTATTCTACCTCCTCCATCAAATGATTCTCTAGCTATCTCTTCGGCAGGCAGCAATATGTCCGCAGGCAAAATGTCCTCTCTCCATTCCTCCCTGTTAATACTGGAGTTCTTCAAAGATCAATTCTGGGCCCTCTCCTTTTTAATATGTTCACTAAAAAACTTCACTTTGCTACTAATCTCTTTACACTTCTACAGTACACTGATGACTTCACCCTCATTACCTCTGCCCACAACATCCCTGATCTACTAGCTCTCACTCAACAAACCTTTTCTTCTGTCAAAACCTGGCTCTCTGATAACCAACTCATATTAAATCCCAAAAACCCAAACTCATTCTCTTCCTCCCCTAAAACACTTGCTCAGCACAAAGCCTCTTTCTCTGTATCCTCTCTCAACACCACCATTATTAAACCTGAGCCTCATACTAAACTACTTGGAGTTATCATTGACAATGAATTAAAAATGGATATTCATTTTCAACAAAGTATAAAAAGGACCCACCAGAAACTTAAACTTATCTTTCCTAATCAAAAATTTCTGTCACCCTCCTCCAAACCCTCTCTCACTCAGACCCTACTCCTACCCTGCCTTCTTTATGCTGCCCATCTTTACTCATGCTCAAACATCTCTCATCACTAAACTAGAGTAAACTTCTGACAAAATTGCCAGATTTGCCACCAACCTTCCTTACAAATCTCACCACTGTCTTGCCCTTAAGTCGCTCCAATGGCCAGAATTCTCCAAACAGCTACTTATACCCAGCTATATATTGCACACTCAGTCCTATATGAACCCTCATCCTGTTCCTCCATCCCTAATTTAGTCTCCTTCTATAACTCCCCTCATCACCTCCATACTGCCAGTAAACACCTCCTTCAGTTATACAAAACCAACAAAAACATTGGTAAGACCATTTACAAATACTTTGTAACCACCCTTTGGAACTCACTCCCTCTCAGCATAAGAAACATTCAGCATAAATACCTGTTTAAGAAAGAACTTAAACTTTTTTTCCTGATGACTTGGTCATACCCTTGTCAAACCTCCACTTGATCTAGTCTCCTCTCTTCTCATCTTTCTGCATTTCCCTATCGACTCTTTTTCCTGTTTGTACTTGTTCTAGCAAACAGTATTCATACTATACTCCTTTGTGTAATATTCTCTAAACCTTTTAATTATTTGGCCTAAGCTATATACTGTTATTCTTAAATTTTGGAAATTGTACTTGTTAACTGTTATTTTACCTATGCATTGTACTGATGTGCACAATTTTTTGACTTGTACTATATTTCTGTGACCCTACTTCAATATTTTGTAAATATCATACTTATATTATTTGTGTAGCTTTTCTCCTTGTGCCTGCACTGAAAATAGGCCCCTGGCTCAGCTGGACTAACCCAGTTAAAAATGTCAATAAATAGATAAATAGTTTTTGGTTTTACCCCCAACCAAATGCTATTTGCTTTGGTGAGCTAACCTGACATTCTCTACAACGGATACCCTTTAATATGAGATGTGTTTCCTACTCAGCACCAAGATGCAAAAAGATGAAGCCCTGACTGTGACCCAGACAACCCATGATTGACTAGTGACCCAGGGAAAAGAGGAGTCAACAAGAGTCAGTGTGGTGATAAAGAGTTGCTAACCGAATTTCAGCCATCTTGGTGGGAGGAAAATAATCTGGTCTGCTACAATACTGCATCTGCTGGGTAGAGAGAGGTATACTGCATGCACATATGGGCCAGGAACATACACACAGCTTTGCCAAAATCCAAATCTTTGCAGTCATGAGACATGTGTGGGAGCAGGTACACTCACAAGTAAAGGCATAGGAAGCCATCATGTAAATATATCTCAGATTCCAAGACCAGAGTTAGGGCCAGTCAAAGGAAAAGTCTCTCATATAGATACTTGAATGATACCTGCAATATGATTCACTCTTGGGGGGTGAAATGATTAACAGACACAGAGGACAGAAAAACCATTTAGAAAATAAGTTGTGATTTCTGATTAGAGGAACTCTTAGTATATGGTACTGATTAGTGCACATAATTATTTCCTTCTCCTAGCTGGGCATTCAGCATCCATCCATGTATAAGGCTGTCCGTCCATCCACCCACCCATCCTTCCATCCATTAAGATGAAATTGTCAGCTCTTCCATTTATTAAATCAGTACAATGCAATAAAAAAACCTGTCAGATGTTGTAGCATGTTTGCCCATGTACTTCATCAACAGCATTCTTAAATTCTATTAAACTTTCAGTTCTTTATAGCAGTTGGTATTTTATTCCATATGCTAAGTACTGTCTCAGAGAACCAGTTAGTAATTTTATTGTTCTTCCTGAAAGCCCTTAATTGCTCAGTGTTTCACTTTTTTCAAGCTTAGACAGCCTCACAGGAGGGCGGCCGCGGCGGTGCAGCGGTTAGCATTGCTGCCTCACAGCAAGAGGTTCTCTGGTTCGATTCTCGGCTGGGGTGCCTTCTGTGCGGAGTCTGCATGTCCGCCCTGTGGTCATGTGGGTTTCCTCCGGGTGTTCCGGTTTCCTCCCACATCTGAAAGACATGCAGTAGGTGGATTGGACACTCTAAATTGGTCCTAGGTGTGTGTGTGTGTGTGTGTGCCTTCTGTGGAAGGTTGGACACTGGGCTGGCAACTCGACACTGTAAAACTCCACTGCCAATCATGAGTGGACAGATGATCCACTGTGGTGACCCTTAACCGGGAAAAAGCTGAAAGAAGAAGAAGACAGCCTCACAGGAATGGTTCATTACTTGTTTCACAGACCTATACAAAGTTTCCATGTTAATGCATATAGTTTACTGAGAAACTAAACAACTTGTCAGTGTCTATCATCATTTCCAAGTTTTTTATTACCTTAAAATTTTCTCTGTACCCTTTCTATAGTGCCCCTTTTGTGTGTGTGCTAGATATGGGGATGAGGGGTTGCATCCACATGTGTGTGTTAGTTTATAGAAACTATAAACAATTACCATATTCAATTACTGGTCTTATCAGAAGGAAATAAATCCTCATCATAGCACAGATGTACTTTAACTTAATGAGTCTTCTGCCACAACCTGTAATTATAGTGAATTATTTTATAAAATCAACCATGTAACAATTAAAATTAAGTTTGCCATCCAACCATACACCAACATTTTTAAACAGAGGCATGTTCAATCCCCTTACAAGAAAATGTAATCATATTGTAAGAATTAATGGACAAATTTCATATATTTGTTTTATTTATGTTAATCATATTATTTTACCTGGCCTAGTTGCACATTTTTTGTAAATATTGTGGAAATGTCTCCTGATCAGCCTTGCTCATTGTATAGTTGCCCAGTTTTCAATCAAGATATAGACAATGGAAGTTACCTGATGGAATGTTTATATCAGATATGTATAAACTGAAGAGATACAACCCCTAAATCAATCTCTGTGGCATCCTGCTACAATATCCCATGATTTTCCTACAGCAAATTTTGTATTTTATCTGCTACTTTCTCTTCTGAAGCCATGTTGCTATATAAGTGATCACAGATCTAGAAATATCATTCAATCAGTTTTACTAACGCTGCTGTACAATCGATATACACTAAGTCAATTTAGACATTTACTTTAAAAGCCAGAAGAAGAAGAAGAAAAATTGCACTGTTTCAGAATAAGTAATTACATGTCATGACTGACATATCCTAGAAATAAGAGTGTTGGTAAATATTGGATAAACCTTTTGTCCCCAATTCTTCCAAAATATTTCTTGTTTGGACCAGCATCTCCATAACCTTCCTTATATTAAACAAAAGACTGACTAGCCTATTATAACTATTAATCCTCTTTCTTGGACCCTTGCCTTTACATGTAGATTAATTATTGTGAACTTCAAGTCATCTGATATATTGGCGTTTTTATAACATGAATTAAAATTTAGTTTGAAGTTTTTGCCAAAATAAACCTTAGTGTTTTTAAAACTCTATTGTGATGCCAATCTGTCCAGAGGTTTTGCCATTATCCACATACCAAATATCGCGCTAATTTCCTCCTCTAATCCAAATCTGGGCTCTCCTTTGTCCTCCTCTAAATCTGATACTGAAATTTTAATCCCATAAAAAGTGATGAGGTTGTTTCGATGTAGTACAGCAATAATACCTCTCAACTGTCTAGATTTTTACAGAATGTGGAGATTTTTGCTTCATATTTTTAGTCACTTTCTCATAAAATTTGTGGTTTTCTGGTAAATCACTGAGCACTGAAGTCATTAAATAATGACAGACATATGAATTTCAGACTTCATATCCTTCATAAAATACAAACTAATACAGAACATGTTATTCTAACAGCTTTCTAGGTTTATAAGGGTGATTTTGAAATAATGTCTCTGTTTTTGCACCAATGCCTCCCTCATTTGTTGGCTGTGTCAAGATTTTTTTGTGCCTAGAAGTTGGGAAATATGACAGCAAAGCCATTTTCCTTCTTTACTTATAACTTGTATTATTTTGTTCAAAGCAGCTACCCAGGGATGCTGGTTCTTTCCTTTTCTTAATATAATATTCATATTTCTTAGAGGATCTTCCTCATATTTTTGAGGATCATATTTTGCACTAAATGTAATATTTTTATCTAGTTTGCATAGCTTAGCTTTTCAGGATCCATTATTTCCTGCTTTCCATTTTTAAGTTTTTTCCTGCTCTTAATCTAACGTTTGACCCATTTGCTAATGTTATTAGTAGAAATTAAATGTCTCTTCCCAGTTCTGACCTGATTTTTCTTTGTTTCAAATCTGAAGATAAATTCCTTCAGAGTATTCCATTTCTGATTGGTGCCTGTATCTTTAAAAAAGCTTTTTTTCCCCAGGGAACATCCCTGAAATATTGTTTGGCTAAGATAAAGCTAGATGAAAGATTGGTGCTAATATGACCTGATGTGATAATCGGAGAGAGCTGCTACCACTGACTGATCAATACCAGTTATAGGTGGTAGTGCCTGAAAGTTGCCCACTTTGTAAACATACAGAATACACATAGAATCCAGCATATTACTGCTGCGTGTAGTTTAATTAATAATTTTGTTCTGTTATCTAACTGAAAAGTAGAAATAAAAACTTCTTAAAACAACTAGATGAATCAATTTTTCCCTATTATGTACTGGGCAGGTTGATATCCCCTGCTATTATTAAATCTTGTATAAGTATGGTTAGGAGGGTGGCCTAATGGTTAAGGTGTTTGCCTTACAAACACAAGGTGCAGGGGTTTGAGTCTCACAAGCGATAATTGGCTAGGCTTAAAATGGCTCGCAAGGGTAGTTAGTCTAGTACTAATCTATGAACCTATGAACCTACTGAATAAATTAAAGTAGTAAACTATTTTAGGTAATCTGTTTCAGATCTGGTAGTTTTGTACATGCCAGCCACTGGAATATGGAATCGCCCAATTCAAAAAACGTTTTGCACTTGGTTAACCGCTGGCTTGTTGTAAGTAAATTATTTGAAATTTTTTGTAAGTATATATTTTGTTTCTTTATATTAATCTACATTCTTAATAGGAGCTGTCAGGCCTCTGGGTCAGAAATAGTTTTAAAGGGAGTGAGACTGGCTGAGTAGGGGCCTTGTTGGAGCATTTTTTTTTTTTTTTTGCTGATCTTCTTGCTGATTAGATTACTGTTGTTGTCTTCACTAAACAAAGAAATCTAGCTTATGATTAATGAAAAAATAAAGTAGTCAGGGCACAGTGAAACAGTCTGCACATTAAAAATAAAAGTATTGTTAATTGGGGTCTATATTAGAACATCGAAGTTTCAAAACTTCGAATGTTCTAATATCGACCCTTATTCAGAGAAAGCTGAAAACATCGAACATACAGAACAGCAAATTTTTTCCTAGGGAAAAAATTTGCTGTTCCAAAACACATACACACAACACAAGCACACCAAACAAACAGTAATCCACACACACACACACACACACACACACACACACACACACACACACACACACACACACACACACACACCTAAAATCTTACACCTAACCCTACATTAAACTATACACACACCACTAACTATTCACTTACCTTAAACCAATCCCTAACCCTAAGGTCCGTCACTATCACACACTCACCTCACCCACGCCTCAACCCTAACTCACCTACCCCGCCCTAACCCTCACGTCCACACATTCACACACATACCTAACCCGCGCCCTAACCCTAACTCACCTAACCCGCCCTAACCCTCACGTCCACACAATTGCACACATACCTAACCCATGCCCTAACCCTAACTCACCTAACCTGCCCTAACCCTCACGTCCACACAATCGCACACATACCTAACCCGCACCCTAACCCTAACTAACCTAACCCGCACTCAATCGCACATTTACCTGAACCCAACCCGTAACTTTCCACCACAGTGCTGAAAATACCTAAGCAACAGAAATGGACAACTGAATTCTTTCCCTAGGAAAAAATTCATTTTTCTGTTGCTTTGATATTTTCAGCTTTCGCTGAATAGGGGTCGATATTAGAACATTCGAAGTTTTGAAACTTCGATGTTCTAATATAGACCCATTAATTTAAACACAAGCGCTTTCGCTAGAGATGATGTTTGTTTGTTCACTTGAAAAAGTCCTGCATTAGTGCAGGGCTAAAGCGCTTGTGTTTGAATTAACAATAAATTTATTTTTAATGTGCGGCCTGTTTCAGTGTGCCCTAACCACTTTATTTTTTCATTAGTTTACTTTTTGCGGTTATTTCTGTCTTTTTGGAGTAGGTTATGATTAACACCACAACAGAACATTATGAACTGATTCTTGCAGCCTGACAGACTTATGTCTCATGCTTTCACCCTTTAACCTTTTATCGTAATCTGATTTCTAAAGTTCCTCCCTTTCCATTTTCATTGCTACTGTACATTGTGTAAGGTATTTATTTACTTTTCCTGCCCGCCACTCTAGGTGACCTCTGTTGAAACACAAACCTTAAACCATAACAGCCATCCTTAATACAGGACTGGACTACATGGATATGCAATTTCCAAATGTCTCCATAGCCAGCTTGGTAGCTATGGACATCCTGAGACAATGCAGCTGTTGTCTCATGTTCTCCGACAACCGGTTAATCCTTAAAGAAACTAATACAGTGTGCAAGAGATGTAAATATACAACTTCCTTGAAGGCAAAAATCTCACTTACGAATTAGGTTGTGAAGAATACACACAAAACATCCCTCGCACACACCTTCTTATACTAAGGCACTTAAAAGAATCCTTCCAAAACCTCGAAGACCTCCTAAACCATCTAATGGCAACATTTCCTCACCAATCATTAAAGCGCACACCAAAAGCAACATCAATCACTACATATAATCTTACACCCAATGGTCCCCAATGAATGAAGCCCATAAGGCAAGCAAACCCTTACCTAATACTCTTGTCATTGGGGATTCCATCGTATGACACACAGATGCCTCCTCACCAGGTTAAACGAGGAGAAGATAACGGTTAGTTGCATATCTAAAGCTAGGATCTGCAATATCAAGCACACACTGAAGTCACTGAACCCCATGTATCAATAGGATTCTATCGTAAGCACACACTGACGTCACTGAACCCCATGTATCAATATGATTTTATCATAAGCACACACTGAAGTCACTGAACCCCATGTATCAATATGATTTTATCATAGTCCATGTGGGTGTAAATGATCTGAGACAAATCTAAGTGACCCCCTTACTCCATAGGTAAAATGGGAAAAGGGGTTGTGGATGGATGTACCCCACTGGACTATATGAAAAGAGACATTATGCATCTCTGAATGTTCTTCTTTTTCACAGGCCTCCAAGGATTCTGCAGTATTGTTTACATACTGTTAAAACTTGTTTCTTTCAGAGTTTATTTCAGTATTTCTTGCACTGAGTTGCACTTTGCACCTTGTATGTATATGTATAATTACATTTATTTTGTCTTGTTCTTAATAGTTTCATGTATGTAATTTGTCTTGTTCTTAATAGTTGTATGTATGTCGTCAATGTAAATCATACTTGGAGAGTCACTGAATCTGGAGTCAAATTCCTTGGCCAATAAATGTCATTCTAATTCTGATGTGTCAAAGATAGGTATGACCTTTGCATTGAACAGCATTCTACCTTCACCAAGGATGATGCAACAATATGTGCACAAAATGATTGATTTTAATAATTGACTTAGTTTCTAGTGTCACTCCAGGGGAATCAAATATCTGTCAGCATGGGAGAACATGGTTAACAGACTATAGTTGCTTTGCCATGGATAGTTTATACCTCTCACCCCAGGTTTTCAGATATTGGCTAAAGGTTTATCCACCCCCTTTAACACTTTTAAGGCAATGCCAAAATAACAAATCTACCAACATGGCAAAAAAGATTCAAAGCAACCTTTAGATTTAGTCTAAACAATAAGCTGTACACCTTACAAGCCCAACTTACTATGGAGAATGCAGACATCTGTGCCATTACTGAGACCTGGTTTAAAGCCTTAAAAAGAACTCTGGTAGTGCAAGGTTATAGTGCCTTCCACACATTTAGACCAACAATAGCACATACAAACACACAGAAAGGTACTAAAGGTGGAGGCATCTCTATCTACTTTAGCAACAAATATACCTCCAAGATGGTCAAACAGGATGATGCCATGGAGTTCACCCACATTCATATCATCTTAAATAAGGTTCCTTACCATATCCTAGCTAGTTATAGGTCACCATCTATGCCCCAAGAGTCTCACAACTCTTACCTAGACCTATTAGAGACACTCATCATTAAACAAATATCCTATTCATTTGTGACTTTAACTATCCTTCTATAGACTAGGAAGCATACACTACCTCAAACTCACAAGCAGAATGCTTCCTGTACTTTATTAACATGAACATCCTGCACCAGACAGTGGACTCTCCAACCAGAGGATCAAAGATACTGGATCTAGTACTCACCAACATGGGAGAGCAGTGCATCCTCCCAACCTTCCCCACCAGTCACATCCTCACTAGTGAGGTCAAATCACAAAGCTGTCTCCTTTGAAATAAAACTCAACTTGGAAAACCCAATTAAACCTGTAATAGTTAGGAGCCATTCTAAGGCAAACTATATCCTATTAAGCAACAGTTTGTCAAAATTCAAGGCTCCACCTAAACCCAAGACCACAGCTACCTATACAGAATTATTCACAAAAACCTGTAAAAACATGTAAATTACTGCACAGAGGATACTGTACCTATTAGAAGTAAGCCCGAAATAAACCCCACTGGTGGAATCTTCACCTCAACAGGGTATATAACAAAAGAAAAAAGTCATGGCCATAATCAAGAAAACAGCTCTCAAATTCAACTAAACAAGAAGTTAAGAGGACTAATTTAAGTCTAATAAGGCCATCGACAAGGTCACAGCAGCCTGTCAGGCTAAGGACAATCACAAGGCCTTCTTCAGCTATGTCTGGAACCATAAAGGTAACACCCAGCAGTGTGGTTAAAGGCATCTCCTTCTCTAATCAGGCAGATATAGGAAATCTACTGGCTGATAAATTCAGCTCAACCTTCACCCCCCCCCCACTCACTCTGGCTACCCCCTGTGAAATTCCTACTAGCATAATCCCCCCAACTATTAGCAGGCATCAGGTTCTGGTGGAACTCACTAAGGCCAAAAACACTGCCTCAATTGGCCCCAACAATATCCCTGGTTGCCTCCTAAATTGTCTAAAATATGACCTATCGACAGTACTTGAGGCACTCTTCAACAACAGCATCAAAACAGGTTATGTACCAAGTGAATGGAGGAGTGCAATGGTCATCCTTCTTGATAAGGGTGGATCATCAACTGACCGTGGGAACTACAGACCCATCAATCTGACTAGTCTAATACACAAAGCCATGGATGGAATTATCTTGGAAAAGATCAACAAGGACATTGGCAATATACTGTTACTGGACCCATCCCAGTTTGGTTTTGTTAAGGGAAGGTCATTCCTATTTAGCCAGGTTGAATTCTTTGAGAAGGTCACCAAAGCAATGGATGAGGGTAAAACAGTGGATACTGCACACACTGACCTCACCAAGGTATGCAATACAACACCCCACTCAGGCATTTTTGACAAACTCTACAAACTAGACATAAATTTCTACATAACTCACTGGTTTACTGGCAGCCTCACTGATAGGACCCAAGATGTCAGAACTGGTGAGATGACCTCCACCAAGAGACCAGTCACCAGTAGAGTATCTTGGGGTTCTGTGCTGGGCCTACTCCTGTTTAGCGAAGCCAAGGCTAATGTCAAAAGCCTTTGGCTCATCAAGTTCGCAGATGGCTGTAAATTGGGAGCTATCATAGATTTCTCTATGACATGATCATCTTACAAGAGGGTCTAACACACACAAACTACTGGCGCCAAAGCCACAGTTTAAAACTCAGTGCCAAAAACTGCATTATAATTCCCTTTGGCTCCACCCAAGGTAATTACTACATCAGTAAAACATGCCTTGGAGTTATTCTGGTAATCAGGGATCTGGGAACTTATGTAGACAGTAAGTTGGCCCTCGACCAACATGTAGTAAAAATAGTAAATTTTTGTAATTACAACTGTTAGCCTACTCCTGTCTTGGCTGGATTTTTCTGTTTGTTTTACTGAACATTCAGAATTGTGATTTATGTTATTAATGTTCCCTAATATGTCATGCCCAAGGATAATTTCCTGTTTTATTCTAATAATTTCTATCCTTTATAAGAGCATCTAATCCTTGAGATAGACCCTTGCTTTGAATAAACCATTCGAAAGTGCAGCCTTCTCTATACAATTATTTACATAGTTAATCTAAAAGTTAGTGAAATTCACAGCAACATCTGTAAGAAATGTCTGCAAAAAATGTACCTTGATGCCTAATTCTGATATCAGAGAATCAGCTCCTTTATTTCCCTTGCCAGTAATGAAAGTGCTAACTAAGACCAAAAATACTTCCACCATGGGACCTGGCAAATACCTGGTTGCTTAATTAATAATGTTAAACATGCCCTTACTGACACTCTTATCAAACTGTTTAACTTAAGTTTTGCTAGTAGTTTTTCCCAAATGAGTGGCACACAGCAGTGCAGATGCCAATCCATTAAGTTGGCCTTACAACTGACCCAGGTAATTACAGATCTATCAGCCTTTCAAGCCTTATCTTCAAACCACGGAACATATGTCTGACCTCATAAGCTGTGATATCAAGAATCTTGTTATACTTAACCCTCAACAGTTTACTTTTATGAAGGGTAGCCCCTGCCTATTTAAAATGATAACATTTCTTCAAAAGAACTATGGAGGCCATAGGGTGTGGCCATGCAATGTTCACAGCATATCTTGACCTGAACAAAATCATCAACATCATTCTCCATGCTGGTTTCATGCAAAATATATATGCTTTAAAAATTGGCTCATATGTGGTAAAACAGATAGAAAACTGGATGAAAGACAGAACCCACATAATTTAAGTTGCAGGTGCCTCATCAGAAATTATGAAAGTGATCAGCAGTGTCCCTTAGGGCTCAGTGTTGGGATCTCTGCTTTTTTGGTATTCACTTTTCAGATCTCCAATCTGCCAAGACCACTGCCTAACAAAGTTTGCAGATGATTGCAAATTGGGGAGTTGTTGTCAAGTCACCCTATGATACCCAAACAATCCAAAATTAAGTTTCTCTAATAAACCTTTGATGTACTAAAATGAGCTCAAACTAAATAAAAGTGGAGTATTACCACTTTTGGTAGTCAACACCCCCTCCCATAATACTGTCTAGACAACACTCCTCTACAAAATAAAATTGCAGTTGGAGCCTACTTACTTGGGTTGATAGATCATTCTATTTTTGACTATCATGTGACAACGGTTATCAAGAAAATTCACTTGTTTAGCCCAGCTAATTGTCAAAGGAATACCATTAAGATCTAAAGGGGTAATCACTCCCTTATTCTCAAACATTGTTCTTCCTGGTTATCAAGTACAATACCCTCTTTGAGATGTATCATACAAAATATATCAAATAATTAGAATGACTCCAAAGGCTCCTACCAAAAATGATCACAAATTTAAACTTCTATAACTACCAAGAGAAGCTCAAAATTATACCCTTTTATTCAGTGTCTTATAGACTATTGAGGGGAGATCTCTGGGTTGCTTATCATGGTATTACAGATCTGATTCTTCTGGACCTCCTGTTTCTCCATAAGTCCAATATCTCCACCAGTACTAGAACCAGGGACCTAAGCCATCACCAGCAGATACATAAAGCATTGCAGAGAAATAGGGTTAGACCCAGGGCAACTCACTACCTCTCTTTAAACATAATCTAGAAGACTGGATGCGCATTCACAACTTTACTCTCTGGTATGACCCTCTTAGAGAAAGGAAGTGCTGCCTGTGGGTGGTATAGAGAAGTCACTAATGATCAACAGACTCAGTGACCTTGAAATATCTATGAGTCTATGATCATGACAGTAGGAAGAGGAGGGTAGCAGCAAGCTGAAACACATTATTTCCACCAGTTTCTGGTGATTTCACTTTTGAGGTGATTACCAAAAGTGACTAATTGTGAGAGCAGTGACTGTGTATACATATACGTCTGAGCCACATGTATTATAAGGAGAAAAATGTTTTATGGAGAAAAAATATTGCAGAAGGTCCAATCTTTTGTGTCATCTGTTGTTTCCAGCCCAGCCTTGTTGACCTTATAAGAACAGTTTTGCAAAGAAAACATGCAATTGCCCCTATTTGCACTAACACATTTATTTTATTTTTATTTATTTATTTAAAATGTCCTTACCAGGAAAGTCTGACTGGGGCAGAGCCCATTTTCAGCAGAGGCCTAGGGAAAAATATTCCAGACACGTCTTTGAACTGTAGGAGGAAACCAGAGTACCTGAAGGAAACCCACGCAAATGCAGGGAGGACATGCAGACTCTGCACAGAAGGCACCCCATCCGAGAACTGACCAGGAGACTTGTTATGAGGTGACAGTGCTAACCACTGCACCACTGTGCCACCCATGTACAAGTACATGTACACGTACTAATAAAATATATTGGTCTCAAACTGGCTTATTAGAAACAGTCGATGCTGCTTTCTGTAAGGATGAACAGAGTACAGAGCCATCATGACCAACATTACAATTTTAAGGACTCTCAGCTAGTACAAGGTAAGAATGCCTTCCATTCAGGATTGTTTACAGATCTGGGTTACTCTGGGTAAAAGTCAAGAGCAATAAGCATCGGTTTATTACATATGGCCAAAGTGCAAACACTTTCTAAATTACACATATGTGTTTCTGTTCATGAATCCCAACAATCTCATATGTCTTTCAGCGATAGTCATTTGGTAGAGTGTAAAAAGCTTGATGCTCCTACAGGTGGCCTACTCTCTTATAAAGGAGCAGCTCCCCTTCAGTGGCTCTTTTGAACTATACTTTTAATTGCCCTCCAATACAAAGTGTGTCCCTGCACAGCAAACTCCCTTAATTGTGACACTGTGAATGCACTTGGCAGTGCATGTTTGCTAGGTCAGAACTCCATTAGATATAATACCTTGGGCTCCCACTAGATGTCTTCAACATGGCAATCCATAGCCATCTCCCTCCCCTCCCAGGATGAGGGAACCACCATTGGTGTCTCATTTCCATCCTCCCCCGCCAAGTCCTACAAGCAATTGAGCCTCTATTCAAACTCGGATCACCTGCATTTCTAAATGAAGTGCTATATCACACAACTGATGGAGCACAGTCTGTTTCTTTATAGATTCATAGGTTGTTGCTAGGCTACAAGCCTAGCCACACCCCCCAAAATATTTGGGCCCCGGGTACTATGAGAATCTATATGGGGGAGGGCATGTTTATAGAGATATAACTAAGGATTTGAAGGGGGAATGTTAGCTAGGATAATACTTTGCTTATTGACCACCTCTGTCCATAAAGGACATGGGGGCTAGACCAGTGGTAAATTTATGATTTCCCATCCAATTGTCAAGGTTTCATTTGAATAGAGTCAGGGATGAACTCTGTTTTACATGGATGGGGAGCATACTCAATAGTCTGGGGATCTATTGGGACACATCTGTCTCTCTAGCACATTCCATTTATGTCACAAGTGAAGTTTAGATCCCTAGAAAAAGCATTTCTGGTGCTGCTTGTTTTGTGCAGGT
This sequence comes from Protopterus annectens, assembly GCF_019279795.1. Taxonomy (NCBI): domain Eukaryota; kingdom Metazoa; phylum Chordata; order Ceratodontiformes; family Protopteridae; genus Protopterus; species Protopterus annectens. Next base: position 139,344,759 of record NC_056743.1, on the reverse strand, counting down.
GCAACATATCTATGAGGGCAAGATGTAAGGAAGTCCTGTAAGCCAGACAAAAATACCCTCTCAGCAGCCTGTAGGAGACTGAATACAGATACAGAGCCTTTAGATGATTAGTATAGGACAGGGTATACATGTCCTGAATTTTCCTTGTAAGAAACCTTTGTGGGCATTCCAGCTGTTGCAAGTGTCTGGTTAGATACATGCCAAAGGGGAACTGTATTCAATTATAGCTCTGATAAGGTCTGAGTAGAATGGTATAATTTCCTTGGACCTGGATGCCATACACTCACATATAAGTTGTGCGATACAGAATGATTTTCTTGTTATCTTAGCTACATGTTGGTCAAAGGCCAGATTGCTGTCTACATATGTTCCCAGATGCCTTGCTAGTGGTTCAGCTCTTGGGGATGTTTTATTGACAGAGTAATTAAATTGGGTTGACATGTTCCCAAAGAGGATTATAATGCATTTTTTGGTATTGAGTTTTAGGCCATGGCTTTAGCACCAGTCGTTTGTCTGTGTTAAACCTTCTTTCAAAATGTTGGTATCTTGGGGAAATAATCTATAATAACTTCCAGTTTACAGTCATCTGCAAACTTGATGAACCAGAGGCCTTGAACATCAGCCTTGACTTCCAAGAAGTAGATACCAAATAGGAGTGGGCCCAGCCATGGGGTTACTCTGCTTGTGACTGGTCTCTTATTGGAGGTGGTCTCATTAATCTTGACTTTTTTGGTCCTGTCTGTGAGTCAGCCAGCAATCCAGAAAGTTATGTAAGGATTTAAGCCTTGCTCAAGGAGCTTGTCAACAACGAACATATGGGGTATTGTATCAAATGCCTTGGTTACATCAAGATATGCAGTATGTACTGTTTTACTCTCATTCATTGCCTTGGTGATCCTCAAAAAGAAGTCTACCAGATTAAGTAGACATGACCTTCCTTTAAAAAAGCCAATCTGGAATGTGTCCAGTGCCTGTATGTTGCCAATGTCCTTCCTTATTTTCATGATAATTCATTACATGGTTTTACATATTAGGCTTGTTAGACTGATGGGTCTGTAGGGTCACTGGGTCAGTAGATGGTCCTCTCTTGCCGAGATGAATGGTTATTGTGGTCCTCCATTCATGAAATGTAGCCTGTTTCTAGGCTGTAGTTGAATATTGCCTGAAGTGGTCCTTATAGGTCGTATTATAGACTATTCAGGAGGCAACTGGGGATGTTGTTGGGATCCATGGAGATAGTGTTTTTGGCTTTAGTGAGTGCTACCAGCACTTGGTCTCTGCTAAAAGTTGGAGGTAGTATGTCAGAGGGGATTTACCTGGTAGAGCTGGGAAGGAGTGGGGGTGAAGTCTCAGCTGAATTTATCAGCCAGTAGATTTGTTATATCACCCTAATCAGTAAAGGTGGTATCATTTACCAGCAGTTCAGGACACTGTTGTGTATTACCTTTAAGGTTCTGAACATAGCTGAAAAAACATTGTGATTGTCCTTAGCCTGTGAGGCTACCCTTTTCTCATACTTGGCCTTGTTGTGGTTTAATTATACCTCTTAGTTTTTTTTTTAGTTGTATAAGAGAATACTTGTGTTTAAAAAATTTGCTCTTCCTGATTTTGGCCTTGAGTTTTCTTTTTTATTACATACCCCTCTTTGGGTAAGGATTCCACTAGTGGGATTTATTTTTAGTGTTTGTTTTGTGTTTAAGTCTAATTGGTACATCAGCCTCCATGCAGCCATTCACGTTTGTATAGGTTGTTGTTGTTTGGCTTTCGGCTTTTTCCCAGTAAGGGGTCGCCACAGCGGAACTCCGGTCTGCTAATGATTGGCAGTGGTATAATGTCAATAATTTTGCACCAGTAGCTCTTGTCTTGGGGTTTTGGGTATACTTGAATCTTGATGAACTGTCACATAATAGGATGTAGTTTGCCTTAGCATAGTTCCTATTACTGGTTTATGTGCATTTTCTGGGTTGATTTTTATTTCAAAGGAGACAGCTTTGTGATCTAACCTCAATAGTGAGAGCATGACATGGAGGGTGGTGCAATGTTCTCCCATGTTGCTGGGTACCAGATCCAGTATGTTTGATCCTCTGATTGCAGTATGCACTCTCTGTTCCAGGGTGTTTCTATTAATAAAGTCAAGGAAGCATTGTGCCTGTGAGTTTAAAGCAGTGTAAGTTTCACAGTCTACAGAGGGTAGTTAAAGTCACCAATGAATAGGTTGTTTGGTTGGATAGTGAGTGCCTCTAGTAGATTCTGATAATAGTTGTTAGATTCTTGGGACAAAGATGGTGACCTGTAGCTAGCCACAGTATGACATACAAAGTATCATCCTGTTTAACCAACCTAGGGTATGTTTGTTGCTAACATAGATAGAGGCAACCTCCACCTGTGGCCTCAGTCTATGCTGCTGCTGTCGTTCTAAATGTGTACAAGGCTATGTAGCTTGTAAATGCAGAACTACTTTCTATGGCTTTAAACCAAGTCATGGTCACAACACATATATCTATATTCTCTAGAGTGAGGAGGCTTTGAAAGGTGTGGAGTTTTTTTGTTTTGGCTCCTAGCACTGGGCAGCAATACCTTAAGGTTGCTTGGAGACCTTTTCACTATGTTTATAGTTTTGTCTTTTTAGCATTGCCTAAAAAGGCTTTAAGGGGGTGGATAATGTTTTAGCCTGTATCCAAACGCCTAGAGGGGACAGGTGCATCCATTCTTGGCAAAGCAAAGTAGTATATTGTCAGACAGATATTGGATCCCCCTGCGACACCAGAAACGAAGCCAATTATTAAGATCAATCATTTTATGTTTTATGTTCATACTGTGGCATCAACCGTTACTACCTCTTTGTGGAAAATAACCGTTGTCTTTGTTATGACATATTATGTACTGGAATCGGGCTAGATTGTTGGCAACATCTGTTATACGGCGGGTATCTTAAATTTACCACACAGAGCAGAAGTGTGGATACTAACAACACTGGTAATGCATTCTGATAAATTAATGATCTGGCATTCACAGCATCTACTTAAATTTTTTTGTCGGAGCAGCTTTCATTTGAGCTGTATTATTTTTATTGTTCTGCCCTACATACCAGCACAATAAAAAAGTATTGTGATGGTGGAAATCTTTTTGATGCAGCTTTAGTGAACACCGTGTCCAATGATCAACCAGCTGAAATACATTACTGTGTTCATTACTTCTTTCTTCTCAAACAAACCTTAGTGGTGTACATAGTAGGTAGCTATCATTTGGAAGAAAGGGTGACAGGATGCAAGCTGCCTTTAAAAGCATAAAGAAGTTGCATGATCCCAATAGAACAATTTACTATGCTTTCTTAGAGGTAAGCAACTGTCTATGAACAGAAGGTTGTACTAGATTACTGTGGTCATTAATTATTTCACTATCCTCAGAATCAAACCACATAAGTGTACACAAAAAAATGGCCATCTTTTTGACATAGCTTAAGAAACAGCAGTGTGTGTGTGTGTGTGTGTGTGTGTGTGTGTGTGTGTGTGTGTGTATATATATATATATATATATATATATATATATATATATATATATATATATGAGCAACCAGTTGAAAAATATAGTGATTGTTAATAATTTCAGTTTTGTCTCATTTATATTCAGAAGGTAGCTATGTTTTTCTGATACAGCCTTTCAGGCTGGTTGCCTATTTGTTTATCAGCAACCAGTTGAAAAACATTGCCATGCTCCTTAATTATTTCATTTTCTTCAAACCTGGACTTCAGAAGTGCACAGAGAAGGCAGACATTTTTATATGATTTGTCAAGGGGCATTATATGTGTCTATGGCCATTTAGTTGAATATATATTATTATGGTCATTAAGTATTTTACTTTTCTCTCAATCAAAAGTAGGAGGAATACACAAAAGGAGGTTGTATTTTGGGGTAGTGTTGAAAAGGCATCACTGCTGAATGATTTGAAATGGCATTTCAGTGGGTAGTATTCATGTCTATTAGTATCAAGCTAAAATGCATTAGTGTGGTCATTATTTCAAGGTAGGAAGAGGTACAGAACTAACTCAAAAAACAAGCTACCCTGGTGGAATCGCAAATTCAATAGTCTGTATAACAGAAGGAAGACAATCGTGGCAAACGTTAGAAGGTGCAGCACCCAGCAGAATAAAAGCACTCTCAAACTAAACAAACATCTCAGAAGACAAATATAATCTATCACAGCCAAACTGGAGGTGAATTTGGCCTCCCAGGCCAAGGACAACCACAAGGCATTCTTTAGCTATGTCCACAACCTCAAAGGCAATATACAGTTGTCTGCAGAGCTCATTGTAAATGGAACCACCTATACTGAGACAGAAAATATAGCAAACCTACTGGCTGATAAATTCAACTCCAACTTTACCCCTCTCTCCCCTTCAACTTTCCCTCATGAAATACCATCAAATATAACTCCCTCTGCTATCACTAGCAAACAGGTCCTTAATGCTATCCCTAAAGCCAAGAACACTGTATCAATGGGACCACACAATATCCCAGACCTATCATGGCCTCTGAAATTGCTATTTAACTATAGCCTCCAAACAGGCTTTGTGCCGCATGAATGGAGAACAGCAACAGTCATTTCTCTGCCCAAACGTGGGCCAACTACAGATCCTAAAAACTACAGACCCATATGTCTCACTAGTCTTATATGTAAAGCCATGGAAAGAATTATCATGGAAATGATCAATAGTAATATAGTAAACCTCCAGAGACTGAACCCAACCCAGTTTGGCTTCATCAAGGGTAGATCATGCCTACTCAACCTGGTGGACTTCTTTGAGAAGGTCATCAAAGCAATGGATGAGGGCAAAAAGGTTCACACTGCCTATCCTGACTTGTCCAAGGCATTTGACATATCTCACTCAGCCATTGTTGACAAACTCAAGAGGTTAGGTTGTATGTCACCCGGTAGAAAGCCAACTGGCTCACAGACAGGACCCAAGAAGTTAGAATTGGGGAGTCCAACCCTACAAAGAGGCCAGTCACAAGTGGAGTCCCTCAGGGGTCAGTCCTTGGACCTCTCCTTTTTGGCATTTACTACTTTGAGATCAAGGCCAATGTCAGTGGTCCCTGGCTGGCTAAATTTGCAGATGATTGCAAATTAGGAGCTGTCATTGAATCCCACACTGACTGAAATGTTCTCCAGGAGGGACTGACACAGACAAACAACTGGTGTCAGAGCCATGGACTAAAACCAAATGTCAAGAAATTAATAATAGTATCCTTTGGAAAGTCATCCACCTCTGGGAGCTATTATATTAACAACACACCCCTTAGAGTTGAAACAATAGTCGGGGACTTAGGGACACACATAGATAGTAATCTAGTCTTTAACCATCACATGTCTACAGTAGTGAGGAAATCCTTCTGTGTTGTGCAACTTATAAACAAAGGTATGGCATCTAAGTCCAAGGAAGTTATTGTTCCACTGTATTCAGCATTCATCAGACCTCTCACTGAGTACAATGTTCCCTTTGGTATGTACCTAACCAGGCATATCCAACAATTGGAACGTCCACAGAGGTTCCTCACTAAAATACAGGGCTTAAGTAAAATGTCCTATGCAGACTGCCTCAAGGCTCTATCCATGTATTCTGTCTTCTACAGGCTTTTGAGGGGAGATTTATGCCTGGCATACAGGAATTGTCAGATCCCACTGTAATAGACCTCTTGCATATCTGCAAAATAAACAGCACAAGCATTACCAATTCTAAAGACTTAAACCTTTTCTGTGATATAAATACAACCTGCTGGAGAGACAGGTATGTATCCCAGAGATTACCCTGTCTCTGAAACAGGCTTCCCATCCATGTGAAGCAGAGTTCCTCCCTTACCCAATTCAAGTGTAACCTGGACAGTCGGATGAGGGAACAGGAATTTCATCCCTGGTTTAGCACGCATGTTTCTAATGGACACAGGCAACCTGCAAATGGGCCATCTCCCAGGCCCTAACTTGTAAATGTTTCATCTCTCAAGCCCCTGCTTACACTTATCAAGGGTGTTAGAACTTCTCAGAAATGTGGTATGCATGGCTAGGCTTTAAAAGGCCCTTGTGGTCATTAGCCTAGTAAACACCTATGATCCTACGAATGTATGGTGGTATTCCTCTAGTCTCCATTTTGCTTCTCACATGCTGTTAGAGCAACCTCCCCAGTGGCCTACTTACCTATCACACCTCTCCCTTCTGCAGATTCCTAGATCTGCAACTGGAATGTGTTACAAAAAGTGCCTACTTTCCATATTACACCTTCCCCTTCTGCAAATTCCTAGATATGCAACTGGAATGTGTTACAAAAATTAAGCTGCTTTTGGAAAAAAAAAATCATGCTAAAACACTGCGTGCCATACACAAAAATTGTGTTGTACTTCTATTTACTCCTTTCTACTGTCTTCAGTATGGAAGAGGAGCAAGTAACATTAAAAGCTTTATGAAGATTTAACTGCTTTCTGTAAAATTCAAATTAGTATCTACCACTTTAAAATTATGCATCGAGTATGTCATAAACAAAACCCAAAATCAGAAGTTCCCAATTGCAATAACTCTACACATACCTGTTTTGTTTTATTGTGAAAGCCATGCCATTTAACAAGACATATATTTTTTTTCCTTCCCTCATTCAGTGACAACTTTCATCTAATTAATATACTAGCTGGGGAACACACAAAACATTTAACCACATCGTAATGAGCTTGGAAATTTCTCCTTAGGAACTAAATGCAGAAGTTATTTGGGCAGCAAGTATTAATAGTTTGCTGTTTAGTCTTTTCCACTGACAGGCAGGTAAGCAAGCATGTTTTTGCAATACCTTGTCAGTAGACTTGAGTTTCTTGCAAGACTAGGAACGTTTATGGCTCTCTGACAAGATGCCAACTCATTTGCAAATGCTTCACACAAGTGAGTGAAACCCAGAGATTGTGAGCAGCATTCTAAACCAAAAATAAACAAAAAAATTTTTTTGGAGGGGTTAAGCCATCTGCACTCCACTGATAAGTGGACTGCACCCCTGACTCCCTTATGCTTGTGTTTACCGTCTCAAAGGATGCAGCATCGTGGAGAGAGGAGGATTCCCTTCCACAGAAAAGATGTGCAGCCAAATACTAAAACAAATGCTGTTCTCGGGCTACTTCTGTTAGTATTTTACTGTCTTTTCTATCACAGTGGCAATACAGACAAAAAGAAATATAAAGAATTGTCAGTAGTCTGATTTTCTTAGAAAGGCTGACATGTTTATAAAAGGTCAGCTTCAAAAACAACAGCAAGCCTTTAATACAATCAAAGAAAAATACACTTGTACTGTGCAATTCCTATAAACAATTTCTACAGTAATGATTAAGATCGTTCAGAGGCTGAAAACAAGCCTATGCTATTAGTGCAGAAGGCCATGGAAAAATAAGCTATGTCTCCTGCAGTGAGATATTAATCTCAGTTATAGCAGTTGCAAACAAGCATATACATTAATAACGGGGGGGGGTCAGGGAAAAACATATGCATCCTGTGGAAACATATCATGCACAGTAAAATACCAGTAATGCAAGTCTGTACTATCAATTTGGAGGAATCAGACAGAATAAGGAATGACTCATTCAAAGATATTAAACACAAGCAGAAATATCTGTATATTAGCAGTCATTGTATTACAAGAGGAACATAATCTGCCTTCAATTCTGTCAGAGAAAATAATGCTTCGTTGTCACCCTTGAAAAGAGGCAGTTGTGGCTAGTGTCTTACCAAATTAAGAAAATAATATAGAAAAAAATGTTATATATATTACTTTGTGTCTAAACCATTTCTGCCTTACAACCTACCTTTGAAATTGATTTTAGCTTCATAGTTTAAATGTAGCTTTAGTTACCAAATTTTCACCAACAAGTTTTCATATATGTTTTGTTGATTAGAAGTATAGCAATCTCTTCGTCAAATGCATGTTTTCCAAAATTCATCTTTTCTATATGAGGCTATGTTCCTTCATTTTCCTTCTGCACCACTGGGTTTATTATAGCCATTTATAATCAACCTCAAGGTCAAGGCACATCAGGGGAAATGCACACCACATTAGTGTTGAGACTGTACTCAAGGAGAGCACATTTTTCAGCAAAAACATGTTCTGTCTAGTAGCTGCCCAACTTCTACATGGTTTTATTTACTGCCAAGCTTAGAAACTTCCATTGAGTGGACCAGTACAGTAAACTCTCAGTAAATTGGCACCCATGGGGATTGATAGATGCTAGATAACTGTAGTTTCTGGTTGCTTGAGAGTTACTACTAAAAATAGGCCTGATTAATACTTTACTCTATACTATTTATTTGGTTTGAATTGTTCTTAGGTTGGGGAGAGAGGGAATTTATTCCTATCTTCCTTTTTAAAACTCTAAAAACATAAGATATGTTTCTGCAGGTGAAAAACAGAAAATGCAACACATGAAAATTGTACTACATTTCTTGACTTTTTTTTTCTGGTTGATTGAGTTCCGGTTAACTGAGAATTTACTGTAATCATTTTCTGTATTATCAGTTAAAGATAGCACCATATTTTGTGCCATATCAGGAAGTACACTTGCAAATGCATGTTTAAACATATGTGTATGATACCGAGGTATACCTGACATGCAAAAAATATTTCATTTCATTCTTCATGACATAGTTTATCCTGGTCAGGGTCACAGGGGTGCTGGTATATATCCTTTCGCTCCATGAATGCAACGTAGAGAGCTAATCTTCAATGGGGAACAGGTACATCACAGGGTGGATGCACACACACACACACACACACACACACACACACACACACACACACACACACACACACACACACACACACACACACACACACACACACACACACACACACACACACACACACACGCTATATAGAGGACTGCCACTTCACCTATCAGGATGTCTTTGTAATGTGTGAGAAAGCCAAAGCATGGAAGAAAAAAAAAACATGTAGCAAACTGTACTAACTACTGTAACACTGTGTTGCCCAGTACAGAAAAAAATTTCCACTTAAACTTTAAACCTCATAATGACAAAGCAGTGTCCAATGATTTAGAATAAAACAAAAAAGCACTCTGAAATACAGAAAACTCTGGCAACCTTATTCGTGCTTTCATTTTTATTGCAACCAAATTCTTTCAGATAACTGTGAAAAGAGGTTTGACGCTTAAAAAGCATATTGAACAAATCACTTGACTAGCTCAGTCAATAAATTTAATAAATTCAACACTCTTTTTGAATATGCATCAAAACAGCAATGAAGGGATATAACTACAACATTTCCTTTGTAAGCTGTTTTTCCAAGGTAGAACCACTCATCTAATGTCCAAACTTCTTTTAATTATGTTTTAATGCAAATGTTTTAGTTTAAAAAAAATCATATAAAAGTATTACACATAAAATATTATTGGATATGTAACAATCTCTTGGCCAGAATACATTGGTTTAGAGAGCTCTGCCTCAGAGGCTGCGGTGGTGCAGCGGTTAGCTTTGTTGCCTCACAGCAAGAGGTTTTCTGGTTCAAGTTATTGGCTGGAATGCCTTCTGTGTGGAGTCTACATGTCCTCTCCGCGGTTGCGTGAATGTTAAAGACATGCAGGTAGGTGCGTGCATGTGTGGGTGTTTCCCCTCTTTGAAGGTTGGGCGCCGGGCTGGCAACTTGACACTGTGAAAATCCACTGCCGATCATTAGCGAACCAGTGATCTGCTGTGGTGACCCTTAACTGGGAAAAGCCAAAAGAAAGAGTGAGCTCTGCCTCAACTCTTTTTAGACTTACAAAATCTTTAACGCTTGATTAACATATGGCAGTAATCATTTTTCTATGTATACAAAGTATGCTGAGACCGAAATCACTGAAATGATGATCATGGATTCATAGTCATTATTATAAAACAACTCACAGTTGCAGAAGTTTTGCATATCAAGCAAGTGATTTTAACATAAGCTACAAAGGAAAAGTTGTTATTATCTGCCTTTCACATGGTGACAATGGATATTCAAAAGACGAGTAAAATTCTAAGCTGAACTATATCAAATGGTTTTTCTAGCAAGCTTTTTAAGCATGCATTATTTGTTTATTTTTGTACACAGGAAGTACAACAGAAACTTGTTAATATAGAAATCGAAGAAATTATCAAAGGAAAGAAGACGTGCAGGAAGTGGAAGACAGAAAAGACAGACCAGGTTAGCAAAAATACTGGTTGGCTAATAAAAAGTTTAACAGAGCAGTCACAATGACAAGGAACAGGGTATCAGAAGAACTCTACCACCTTCTGGAAAGTGCTGCAGCAGATGACACAAAAAATCTCAATCAGGCTGCAAAGCTACAACAGAAAGAGAAAGACGAGATGCTATTCATAAGGGATACCAGCACCAGACTGCTTAACAGTTCAGAGAACATCAACGGCAGAATACTTCAAGAAGCTCCTGAATGAAGAGCAGCTCTCATACGCTGTCCTGACACACGCACAGCTTATGGTGAAACAGGATATAGAACCTACTCGAAAATAAACACAAAAAACACTAAGAAAAATGAAGCTGAGAAACACATAAGATACGATCAAGATGTTGGATGCACTGGGTAGAAATGACTCCTGGGGACGGGTACTCTTCACCTGTTGCAGTATTGAAAAATATGTTATTCTTTTATTTAGGCATGCAGTGTACATTTGCCTTTTTGAATTGCCTAATTTAGAAGAAGGATTTACTGCAGTTAAGATATTGTTTTGTGCAAGCTTCCATGGAAAATAAAATTCTAAGGATTGTTAATCAAAAGACTACAAGTTTATAGAAATGTTCATACTGAAAGGGGAATACTTTGTCCTGAAAAACAGGAGAATATATCACAAGGGAAGTAAGAAAAATTGCTAGCAACTCAGAGGAACACATACCAAGAGCCAAGCCAAAGCTTACTTTTGATTGTGAAACTACTTTATTAAAATTAAGTAATGACAGTTAGGCATATAATATGCTTTAGGCAATTAAAATAATTATCTTTGTTTTGGAGTCCCCCCTTACGTTATTCTGATGGCACTGCTACCCATTGCCCCAACATCCATGCCAGGTCTACCATCTAAGCAAAACCTCCCCAAACTTACTCCATTAATCCTCTGGAGCTAATCATGGAACCTAAGGGCATCCTGTAGGTTGTAGCCTTACACATCTACTGGGGTGATTTTTTGATTAAGCCTAACCCCCTCCCACACATGCACATGTTGCCCATGGTTACATTCAAGGGACAGGCATGTAATGAGAACACTGAGGCACATTGCCCAACTATGCAGAAGCTCAGCTATGTCCTCTCCTGCTGCTGGGCCATGCTTCCTGCCTTGCAAAGTCCCCAGCTTCCACCAAGGATTGTCACAAAAGACTCCCATGTCATTGCCCTCACTAACCGAATCCAGGATACCTAGGCCATAGTCAGGGCTTTTTCCATCTGTGCTGCTCCAGAAGAATTATCTTGGGGTATATATATTTAGTGTAGCATAGTGTATAAGCACCAGTAGTTTGTATTGTAGATGAAGGCTAAACCTTAATCTAAGGCTAAACATTCTTGAAAATTATGGAGCTTCTTTTCATTTATCTCTCCTTGTGAAGATCCTGGAATGAAAGGATATTTATATCTGTGTCTCTCACATAGGTGAGAGGATGAAGGAGTGAACTGTAAAGATCCAAAAACAAAAGATGTGCTGTCTCGGCCTTCCACTACACTCAAATAGACTTATTAGCATTTAAACATATTCTGTTGTACTGTTTTGAATCAGTTTTCCACTTCCCTTTTGCAGACTTCTAGTTCGTCAATACATCCTTTGCATATCTGGCTCCTAAATTTAGTAAGGTACGCCCAAACACTGCTACACAATAATATTTAATTTTGTCTTTACATTTAAATGTTTTGTGCTATAATTTCAGCTCCAACTATAACTGGGTGGTTTGCCCCTTGTAGCAAAGTCTTTCTGGAGGATGGCTGTGGTGCCTCTCACACACTGCTGGACATGAACCTGGTGCAGACAATCCAACTAACTGATATACACTACACATCAGTCTGGCTCTGTCCTGCACACTGCTCAGTGTGCTCTCTATAGGGCTTATATAATTGCCCCCTCCTAATTATAGATGGTGACCTTTCTGTATCTGATTGGATGGGTTCTATTTTCTGCTGTTTAAATCTTTTACTACATTTCTCTGTTTCTTGGTATATACTTTAAATATCAAAGTTTTAGGGACAATGTCCACTCCCTTACCCTAGGTATTTGATCAAGGAGTTTGCACAAAAGATAAATATTTGCAGATCTATACTGTAGGTATTATTTTCTCTGGAAAAGAAATTGGAGTTAATTAAAAATGACTAGCTGTTTCGAAAGACTGAAAGCCCTATCACTGTATTCTGCTTGTACTTGGCTTATAGGGCAGTCTCTGACCTGGCCCTGATGGAATTGCTACACATTCATAAATCAAATTGCAGGAGGATCACTCAGTTCAGGGATTTTAACCTAGCCTCTGACATGAACAGGTCATGCTGGAGAGATAGATACATCTCCCAGGGACTGCTACTTCTCTGGAACAAGCTTCCAATTCACTTGAAACCCTCTTCAAACGCAACCTAGATCAATAGATGGGTGACCGCAGATTCACCCCAAGGGTGGTACCCACATCCCTCCTTGACAAAGGAAGTTGTTATTAACTACCATAGACCCTTACCTTCTATGAACTTCACTCACCTAACCACTGACAACTGGGGCAACTCGGGATAATTATGGCTATGCTTGTGAGGGCTCTAGGGCCATTAGCCTAGTAACCTTTTATGATATGTTGTCATGTCTTCATAAGTCAGTGCAGTCATACCTAGGTATTTCTTCTAAAATCTTAAGTGGGGAAAGGATCTACAAAACATCACTGCGGGTAAAAACAAATCTGTTAAGTCAACAATGTACAAAGTTGACTTTAAAAGAAAGATTAAAAAAAAAAACTTTTGTTAAGGTGGCAACTGGCAAGACCCCCTGCACTTCCACATCTCATAAATTTTATTTTATTTATTTATTTTATTTATTTTATTTATTTTACATTTGTTGAGACATATATCCATTTTCAGTAGAGGAAATACAGGCAGTAAGCAAACATTTACAATAAAAAAGACAATAGCAAGCAAAAGTACAAAATGATACAATGGTAAGCATGAGTAATACTAAAAGAGTAAAAGAGAGAAACAGAAACAGACTAGACAACCTAAAATCATAATTAACAACTATAAATGAAACAGCTGGTTAAAAACAGAAATTTCAGGTAAGCAGGAAAGAAAGTAAGAGTAATAAAAAGAGCTGATTAGGAAGCCATTAAAATTGCCTATATTAAAGATGAAAGAGAGAATAGGTAAAATGTATAGAAGATTCAAAATAAGGAAGTGGCTGGTATCAGTAAGTGTGGTATTTAGAGGCAAGAAACAGGGGAGGGTGAGTGAAGTAAGAGTAAGGGGGTAGTGTTTTCAGTCAGGGTTAGCACAGGGACATAGCCAGTGGGTTTTACTAGTAAATATACTAGTTTTGATAATATGCACCCTATAGAATAAAGAGAATCTTCCCATCCACTCATATATAATCCTATTGTCTCTCAGTTCAATAGTAACGTTGCAACTAAAAATAGGAGTCAACTAAAAATTATCAGTTATTCATGTTATGTTTTAACTCAGCGTGATCATATTTACTTATCCCTACTGAGATTTATAGTGGAGACATGAACCTTGAAACATCTCTATTTAACAATGATTTTAAGTGTACAATGCATGAAATCAGTTTTAACAGAAAGATAAAACTTGAAACCTACAACAGCCCTATATCTATTGGCGGGAGAAAGTGCCATTACGTTCTAAGTATCCATAGCTTTTCTGTACTGCCTTAGTGTGCTGTCCAGTACCTAGTGTGCAAAGCCATTGAACAGTATGAAAGAAAAATAGCCTGCATGCTCTAGTATTTATCTACACGAGTGAAATGAAACTACAATAAAAGTGCTTAACAGTTAAGCCTTCAACCTGTCAAAAAGTGTGGTCTTTTAATGGGTTAACTGAATGTTAAATTCATCTGTTGTACTATTTCATCACATCCCACCAAAAATGTCATTGCTAAATACTTTATAGAAAGAAAATGGGAAAATATATCACCAGAGATGCCGTGCTGCTGTTATCTCAACCTTGCAGTTACAAGACATGCATTCATTCAGGGTGCAGTCAGCTAAAAATTAGAACTGAAAGAACATTCCTTTTCATTTCTTTAATAAGGAAAAAAGATGTTTATCATAGCTGTCTCCCTTTTCTGTGAGCAATAAATTGTTTTTTTCATCAAAACAGGGAGGTACAGTATCTATTTACAAGCATTTTTAGGAAGGCTATCTGCTTACATACTTCTGCTCTCTTTTTTAATTTGAGGTCTGTTGTTGGTGCCAGCCAATGATAAGGCCTGCCTTATTTATATTACAATTCCTTGCATATAGCAAAAAAGACTACAATAAGATAGCCAGTTGCTAAGAGTCTTACTCAAATAAAGAATCCAGCAGCATTTCTGGTCTCCCGGATGTGGACACCTCCAACTAAAACTGGTACTCGAGACTTTTTTTCATATTGCTAATATTTCCAGAGCAGACAGTGAAAAATGATGCCAATTTGTAAGCGGTGTTTCTCCCTTATAATGAATTTCTCTCTACAAAACATACACCCACTCTCTACCTTACTGAATGACTATGTATAATACTATTAATACAGCTCTCAGCAGACTTCAGTTAGGCTACTGACCTGGCACTATGCCAAGCTCCTATAAACACTTCTTCAGTTACTAAGATAGTTTATTTAAAGTCTGTGCAGTTCAGATTCACGCAGCATTTTCAAGGTTCATTACATCCAGTCCAAAGAACTGTCAGGTTCAAGAAATGGTCACTTCAGATAATTCTGCATACATGCACATGAAGGTAGTCAGCGAAGGAAAGGGAAGCACAGCAGATATGAAACATTTCAATCCTGATATACAACATTATTCATTTGTTGTTTTTATAAAGTGCAGTCTCTTTTACTTTAGATACACAGGAAAAGTAATGAAAAATGACTGCAGTAATGTAATGTTAGTCTATACTCCAAGATAGCCATAACATCTATTTCTAGAACTGTGTATACATACATTTTGTTTTATATTACTGAAGAGGACTCTGCAAGAATTTGATGTTTAATACTGTACTTCCTGGCAGTGATAAGTGACAGAAAGAACACAAATAAAATGCTTTGTTAATTACTTCAGTCTGTCAGATAATAAAATATGATTTTTCCCTTAATCGCTGAGCATTGACTTCTTGACTTTTGTCAGCTCTGCATGTTAACATATTTTTGGCTACCTAAGACAGGCAAGATGATCTAATGTTTCAGTTCTCTTTGGTGCTAAGACAAAATCAATCTTAAGACATGGTATTTAAAAAAAAAACATTGAAGGAAGCGTACGAGTTTGTAAATCACACAGCAGTCAATGTGGAAGTTATGTTACAGCTTTTATTATTTTTGTACAACAATTTTTCGCCTCTTCCATCTGTTTGCACTTCTATATGTTTTCCTCTAAAATGTTAGAACCGCACTCTAAACAGGAGGATTGTTGGACAGGTTATGTTTTACAGTGGATTATCTTATCATAATGGACATGGTCCTTGAAGTATAAATCTTGGAGTAAGCCTTTCAATAAACTGCAGAAAAAATTGAGCTAGAGCATCCAACAAAGAGCAGTACTGAATCTGAGATGCTATGATGTTCTGGAGGCTTAGTGCTCACTTACTTAAAAACACACAGACACACACACATTCCTTATTTGTCATTTCTTGTCAAATAATCACATAATGAGAAGAGTTATTTGCTCCTGATGACACAGGAGAATAATAAAATATCTATAAAGAAACTTTCCGTTTTTTCCCTGTACTTTAATATGTACATTTTTCCTAACCCAGCATCACGATATTGCATTACGTGACATTTGTTTTCACAGGCAAGAGTAAGAAATACTCCAATTTTTAAAGGTGATATCAAGTAAATTGTCCCAATGTTAAGATTAACTACCTTGGCATTTGCAGAGATGTTGGAACTGTGGATTTAAGCTTTCTTGTTATTATTTCTAATAGAACTACATCTTGAGCGGGAACTTTCTGAACTATAGTATATTCCGGAATCTAAAGTAATATGAATAAGTGAGGAATGGCAGTTTCATTGCTGATCTTAAACCTTTATAGATGAGTATGCACTTTTATGCCTGCAGAAAATGTATGTTCTGCACAGCTTTTCCATGCAGAAAAGAAATGAACAATAAGTAAGCCATTAAAACTAAGTTATTGCATTGAACTGCTGTTTTGGTATATATTTTCCGTTTGTCAGAAGACTAAAGCATTAAAAAAAGAATAAAGTAGATGAAGATACTGCTGTCTTTTTAACATACTGTCAGCTGTTAAGTTTGAGATGACACTAAATTGCTAACAGATATGAAATGGGTCTATATCACATAGTCAAAGTTACGTAACTTTGAACACCTAATGGTCGAAACATTATGTTCGAAGTTGCATAATTTCGACTAACTAAAAAAAAAAAAAAAAAACAGACAACAAAATGGATTCAGGCACCTAGGCGGTGCGACACCCACCTGTGAGACAGCTGGATGTGGACACATGGCAGGATGACAATTTAACTGCAGTGACAAAGGACTGTGGACAATTCCCTGTCAGAATTGAGGGAACCCCTACACCCTAACCACAGGAGGCACATACAAACCTCCAAAGTGATACACATTGCACCCCCTTAGAAGCCACCATGTGCAACTGTTAGTGGAAAATCTGGCTGGCATAGCATGCCACGTGGGCAGGAAAGTGGTACCATGGAACCCGTGTGCTATGGGCAAAGCCTTTATTAATTGAATATGCAATGTGATGTGTGTTGTGCTTGGTGCATACAAAAGCCAGACAGTATCATAATTTGTAGAAATGTGCCACAGCACGGAGGAAATCCTGCACATTAGTGTAGTCACACTTATGTTGTAAGATGTGCTTTAGGCGACGCTCCCTTACTACAATAGCCTTCCTACGCGGTGTTACAGGCATCCCCCTCAGAAGAGATTCATGTCGGGTATCCGTCAAGTTCTGCTCCTGCTGCAGAACACACAGAAGGTCAGCTAGTTGTACAGTAGGGCGACCCAGTAATACCTTCAGTCGACGATGCCATGCCTCCACCTGGTTGTTAGTACATGGGAAGTCCATCTCAGAGACATTGGACACATTCCAAAACCACAAAGGGTATGACGATGGCATTTGTGTCTGTACTGAACAGCGGGATGCATACTTGCGTGGTCAGCCTCGGACATAATGATGGTCTAGAAATACGCCAATTGGCTGAGCACATTCCGGTAAGGAAGCCACAATGTCCAGAAATGCAGGGACATCATCCAAAGGTAGGAATGCCAACGCTATCAGCTTGCGGATGGCAATGGAGAAAGCAGTGTCCGTGCCATAGAGGGCGACAAGGTGGTGATGCTGGATCTGGCGCCAGATGATCTGTGCAAAATGGAATAGGCATCCCTTCAGAATACTCCTAGGGAATGCCTTCCGGCTGGCATGAATTGCTGCCTTCTCAAAATCAGTCATAACATACTGTGGTGACAAGGTGCATCCCTGTTCAGCAGCCATACCCTTCAGCACCTCCCACAAAGTGGTGTATGCAGACTCCGACTTCCGTGTCATGAGACAGTACACCAGGGGTACGATCCTCATTGAGGTGGGGGTGCCAATACAGCCATGTAATGTATATAGCTGGCGACATATATCAGCCCGTGTGGGAAAAGTGCCATCACCAAGAACGATGTCGGACCTGCACAGGTCAGTCAGGTTCTGTGTTGTAGTAAGTAGTACCAAGGAAGCAGTACCATCCATATCCAACCTTCTACGAAGGATGAAGCTGCCACTATGGAGTGGATACTGGCTGGCATCAATATCTGCAAGAGTTGCTGGAGGTGTAGCCATGGATGCCCGTGCCCGCTGCCGTACCCTGGTAATGCTTCTTCGAAGGGTTGCACGACAAGGCATCTCCTGCAGTACGTTGTCATCTGCTGTGCCTAGCACACTCTGCATTACCAAGCTTGGCAATTCATTACCAGTTACTGCCCTCTGCCGCAGTTCTGCTCGCAGTGTAGCCACTTGTGCCATCGTTGCATCCGGGCCATGCTGGTGTGGCAGTGATTTCAGCAATTCCTCACCCTCTTTCTGGCGAACAGTGATGGCACGTCCTCTGCATGCCTTTACTCTCCGCTCAATACATGCCCA
This sequence comes from Protopterus annectens, assembly GCF_019279795.1. Taxonomy (NCBI): domain Eukaryota; kingdom Metazoa; phylum Chordata; order Ceratodontiformes; family Protopteridae; genus Protopterus; species Protopterus annectens. The sequence continues at coordinate 139,326,418 of NC_056743.1, read as the reverse complement.
GTACCGTTTTGGTGGTGTCTCACGTTCCAAATGGTAGAGGTATCCCTCCACCACCAGCATGGGTTTGCCACGTTGGCTGGGCACTGTGCTGTATCTGTTGCCAATCAGACCGGGGCTATACAGATACATACATTCCAGCATGGTAGCAGCACTTGTAGACGGTCTCTCAGAATCTATCACAGCCAGTCGAGCTTGGTATGGGATATACTACCGAACTTGGAGCAAGTCCCTTCCAGACAGTAGGTTACTCGCTTTACACCTCCTTGTTTTGTACCGTGTGTGTCTGTCACAGTGGCCCTGTACAGCTATGTGCACTCCACCCGTCTCTGACTGCCTCTTCACTATGGTTTCAATGTCTGCAGTTAACACATCCCTGGGGTTGCCATATGCTTGAACTCTGTTTGGAGTCCACAAAGCCTAATTGCAGCACAGGTTCTGTGTGTACTGCTCCAGCCCCCTTTAACTCCCAGTTCTTGCTGCTGGCCAATCAGGGTATAGGGCCCGGTTTCTGTTTAAGTGGTAGATGTTACATAGGGAGGTACCTCTGTGTTGCACCCTTGTGTCTGCCTACATGGGACTGCGTACTTGTCTATACTCCTGTTACAGGGACAACTGGACGGGTTTAGCAAAACCTGCATGTCTTACACTAATGTGGAGTGGGAGATGGGTTACTGCTACTATATCTCCTGCTACTAGGTTGGTATGTCATGCTTTCCCAGGTTGGCATGTTCACACCTAACACTGCAATCGGGGGCTCTAGCAGGATAGGTACTGTTTGTTGCAGGCATGCCTCTTATTTGGGTTTGTCCTATACTACAGCCCTCCTGCTGTGGCATGCTTCCTACTAGTACACAAACTGGTGTTTCCCTAGGTTGTAGTGTGTGTGGACTATTGACTCAGACACTACTTTTGTCTGTACCTTTAAGGGTTTAGCCTGACACATGACCTGCTATTCTATGCAGCATTTCTCAGGGTAAGGTGTGCTGTGTATTACTCTACGTGATGGGGATTTTACTTCCTGCTTCTCGGGAACTGTTTGCTGTGTTTGCGTGGACAACTGGGGCTGTAACAGTAAGTACTTGTTTAATGTCTGCTTTTGCATCACTTTTGTAGCACTACCGTTGTGCCGTTTGTTGCCCCGATCAGTGTGTGTTTGCCGTCCGTGTACACTATGTGTTGACAGCCTGCATGTTTGCTTTAGGGGCCGTCTGCTTTTGTGTGTTTTCCCACCGCCGTAGCTTTCCGCGTCGTATCTGCCTTACGGCAGCACCGCTCTACGGTTTAGCGGTGCTGCGGCCTTCTGGTTTCGGTGATGTAGCTCGCGGGCATTTGTCTCGCGATCTACACGCCGGAACCCCAACAAAATAAATTGTTGCAAAAGGGCGGGGGGCAAGCCCCCCCTGCATCCCCCACCCCCCACTACTTAAATATACCAACTCCAAGATTGCACCATATTGAAGTGGATGGAAACCTCCGCCTATGGAGATTTCCATTCACACGCTCGAACTTTTACAAATTCGAACATATGGTCTCGACCATATGTGGTTCGAACTTGTAAAAGTTTGATGACGTTACAGCAACCCATATGAAATGGCACAGTCCTAAAATTCCTGCAGAAATCAGAGTATGTCATGGTTGAAGGAGAATTTAGGTACAATTCTGTATCAATCTTCATATTATGTGAGGGACATTTGTGCAGCTCATAGACATGTGGTTTACATCCTATTTCTTGTTTCACTAGGGGCTCAGGTGATTAACAGTCAAGTACAATAAATTGAAGTCTCGGTTATATGTGCACTGCTGCATACTTCACACAGTAGGAATGTCTGAAACCTTGAGTGTTGCATTTATTTATTTTTATTATTTATTTATTTTACATTTGTTTACCGGGAAGGTCTGACTGGATATATGTCCATTTTCAGCAGAGGCCCGGGGAGAAAAGCTCCAGAAAAAGTACAGTTACACAGAGATAATAGAGAGAAAGATTGCAAGTACATGTAAATATACATAGTTCAGTAGGATACAAGCACACATTTGAATAAATGCATTCATATGTAAGGTGCTAACATACAGACAACAGGTTTGACTTCACTTAGGGTAACAAATATTGAAAATTTCATATTGGGAATTAGGTCCTTTAATAGTTCAGGCCCAGTTAGAATAAGAGTAGACAGAGTATCCACAAACAGCAGGTAGTAGTTAGTCTGGGTTTAAGCAGGGACATTGCCATTGTGTTTGGAGGTGGTGTTTGAGGCTTTTTTTGAACAGGGTTAGGGAGGGTTGGAGAGTGAGTGTGGCAGGTAGTGAGTTCCAGGTTTTACCTACTGAGTTGGCAAATAGTGAGTCCCCTGCCACATTTTTGCTCTTGGACATTTGCACCAGCAGCTTGTCAGCAGAGCGCAGGGACCTCAGGTTGCTATATGGTTTAATGATATCGTTTAATGCAGGGGTGCATTCAGGTTGGTATAGAATCTTGTGGGCTATAATGAGTTGGTTATATTGGACCAGGCTAGGCCATTCTAGCCATCCGAGTTGAGTTAGGTTTAGACAATGGTGGGTCCTATAGGGTGTACCTGTGGCAAACCTGGCAACTTGGTGATAGCATCTAGCAAGTTTGGTGAGAGAAGCTTTATTTAGGTTAGTGTAAAGAGGGGAAGCGTAGAGTAGGGTGGATAGTAAGTGGGATTGGGCAATGGTAGTTCTTGCTAATGGGGTGAGAAAAGATTTGATCCTATAGAGGGAACCCAGGTTTTTGTTGACAGATTTGATTGTTTGATTAACATGGGAGTCGTATTTTAGTGTATTGTCCACTGTGAACCTGAGGAGTTTAGTGTGAGTATCTGGAAAGATAGTAGTGCCATTGTTGGATATTAAAGTAAAAAATGGTGAGGTGGTTTTACTATTGGGGGAAAATATTAGGAGTTTGGTTTTTTGAGGGTTTAAGAGAAGCTGACAGTCAGCAAACCATTTTTCTACCTCAGTGACGGTATATTGGGTTAGGGTCATGAGTTCAGTTAAGGAGGACGCTGTGCAGATTAGTGTAGAGTCATCTGCATATTGAATGCAAGTGGCATTGGGGGTAATAGTAGGTAGGTCGTTGATGAAGATAGAGAAGAGTAGGGGACCTAGTATGGACCCTTGGGGGACTCCCAGAGTAATAGGTAGTTGGGTGGATAGAGTATTTTTCCATAATACAGCTTGTTTTCTCTCAGTTAGGTATGATTGGAACCATTTAATGGGGTCATAGTTAAGTGACAGGTGCTTCAGGGCAAGGATAAGTAGCTGATGACTGACCATGTCAAAGGCCTTAGAGAGATCTAGGAAGAGAGCTGAAGTTAGTTTGTTATTGTTTCTGTGTATGTTGATAGTATTAGAGAAGGATAGGAGGGCGGAAGTGGTGCTATGATGAGGCCTAAAGCCGTGCTGGGAGTTGGCCAGGAGTTGATTTTGGGTGAGGTAATGGGTTAATTGGTTATGGACGCATTTCTCCAGTATTTTGGCCAGTGGTGATAGAATGGCTATTGGCCTGTAGTTAGAGAAGTCTACTGAGTTACCTTCCTTATGAAGGGGTATGACATGGGAGACCTTCCAGAGAGAGGGGCAATAGGTTTCAGATAGTGAGCGGTTTATGATAATCGAAATGGGGTACGCAATGGCCTCTGCACTTTTCTGTAGGTATTCTGGTGGACGGAGATCAGCTGCTAAGGTTGTGGGCTTTAGCTTGGTGAGTAGTGATTTGATGGTAGAAGTGGTTACAGGCTGGAAGTTAAAGGGTAGTTGGGTGGAGATAGATGAGGAATTCTGTGAGGGGTTGATGGGGGGTAGCTGGCTAGCTAGTGACTGGATGGTCTTGGTAAAGAAGTTGTTAAAGATATTAGCAGTTTCCTCTGGAGTTTTTAGATTGGAATCTAATGGGGTGGGAGTGGTAGTTTGGCCAAGGTGGAGCAGTTTGTTAATGCCTGCCCAGAATTTTTGAGGTTTATTCTGATGTTTGTGCTGGAGGTGTTGGTAATAGTTTTTTTTTTGTCCAACAGTGTGGCTTTCTTGGCATCATTCCTTAACTGTTTGAATTTAATATGGTCGAGTGGGTCTTTAGAGGTACGCCAATTATCCCATGCTTTGTTTCTTGCCAAGATTTTGGTTCTAGTGGCCTTCGTGAGCCAGGGGGCTGTCTTGGTTTTGGCTCGGAGGGTGCGGACAGGAGCATGGGAGTCTAGGATGGTGAGGAATTTGGAGTTAAAATAGGCTACAGCATCATCCAGTGGAAGGATTTTTAGGATGGCCCAATTATATGCTTTGAGTTCATTCTGAAAGGTGGTGAGGTTAAAATTCTTGTGGGATCTGATAGTTTTATAGAGAATTTGGTGGTTATTATTAACTTTATGTTTGATGATGTAAGTGAGTAAATGGTCACTTAGGTCATCTGGGAGGGAGCCTACATTATACAGGTCTAGGTGGTTGTTGACAAGTATCCAGTCTAGGATGCTGCCTTTGTTGTTGGGCTTGTTTAACCTAGTGGGTGTTGAGATGAGTTGGGTATAACCGTAAAGATTTATGTGGGTGGTAGGAGATTCAGTGGAACAGTTGTTCCAGTCTATGTTAACATCTCCTAACACCATGGTTTCATGGGGGTAGTTAAATGAAAGCCATTGTAGAAAGTCTTCTAAGGTATTAGTGTTGTCACCTGGAGGGATGTACATGCAGGCAATGTATAGGGATTTGAGTTTGTTAAGCTGCAGGTTGCAGAGGAGCACCTCAGCATTACTGAATTGAGGGGGCTGTTGTGGAACAAGTATGATATCTAGTGTGTTTTTAAACAGGATTGCTACGCCTCCTCCTTTCTTAGTGGCACGGTCTAGTAGGAGTATATTATACCCTGGTGGAATGACTTCACTGTCTTTAGTTCCTGGTTTCAACCAGGTTTCTGAGAGACAAAGTACATCAGGTGAGTAGATTGCCATGAGGGCATGAAGGTTATGGACCTTGTTGTTAATATTCCTGATGTTTAGATGACATGTTTAGATGAGTGTTGTATTTACTTGTTCACTGCTGTTTACTATACACAACAGGGATGTTTGACACCTTGAGTGTTGTATTTTCATGTGTGTTGCTTCTTACTTCACACAGTAGGGATGTTAGATACCTTGTGTATTGTATTTGCATGTGCATTGCTGCTTCTTATTTCACACAGTAGGGATGTCAGACACCATGAGTGTTGTATTTGCATGTTTACTGCTGCTTTTTTTCACACTACAGATGTTTGACACCTTGAGTGTTGTATTTACATGTGCACTGCTGCTACCTTCACACCGTAGTGATGTCTGACACCCTGAATATTGTATTCAGATGTGCACTACTGCTGCCACCTTCACAAAGTAGGGATGTCTGACACCTTGAGTGTTGTATGTACATGTGCACTGCTGCTACCTTTATACTGTAGTGATGTCTGACACCCTGAATGTTGTATTCACATGTGCACTACTGCTGCCACCTTCACAAAGTAGGGATGTCTGACACCTTGAGTGTTGTATGTACATGTGCACTGCTGCTACCTTTATACTGTAGTGATGTCTGACACCCTGAATGTTGTATTCACATGTGCACTACTGCTGCCACCTTCACAAAGTAGGGATGTCTGACACCTTGAGTGTTGTATGTACATGTGCACTGCTGCTACCTTTATACTGTAGTGATGTCTGACACCCTAAATGTTGTATTCACATGTGCACTACTGCTGCCACCTTCCCACAGTAGGGATGTCTGACACCTTGAGTGTTGTATGTACATGTGCACTGCTGCTACCTTTATACTGTAGTGATGTCTGACACCCTGAATATTGTATTCAGATGTGCACTACTGCTGCTACCTTCACAAAGTAGGGATGTCTGACACCTTGAGTGTTGTATGTACATGTGCACTGCTGCTACCTTTATACTGTAGTGATGTCTGACACCCTGAATATTGTATTCAGATGTACACTACTGCTGCTGCCTTCACAAAGTAGGGATGTCTGACACCTTGAGTGTTGTATGTACATGTGCACTGCTGCTACCTTTATACTGTAGTGATGTCTTTCACCCTGAATGTTGTATTCAGATGTGCACTACTGCTGCTACCTTCACAAAGTAGGGATGTCTGACACCTTGAGTGTTGTATGTACATGTGCACTGCTGCTACCTTTATACTGTAGTGATGTCTGACACCTGAATGTTGTATTCACATGTGCACTACTGCTGCTACCTTCACAAAGTAGGGATGTCTGACACCTTGAGTGTTGTATGTACATGTGCACTGCTGCTACCTTTATACTGTAGTGATGTCTGACACCCTGAATGTTGTATTCAGATGTGCACTACTGCTGCTACCTTCACAAAGTAGGGATGTCTGACACCTTGAATGCTGTATTTATATGTGCACTGCTGCTACCTTTATACTGTAGTGATGTCTGACACCCTGAATGTTGTATTCACATGTGCACTACTGCTGCTACCTTCACAAAGTAGGGATGTCTGACACCTTGAGTGTTGTATGTACATGTGCACTGCTGCTACCTTTATACTGTAGTGATGTCTGACACCCTGAATGTTGTATTCACATGTGCACTACTGCTGCCACCTTCCCACAGTAGGGATGTCTGACACCTTGAGTGTTGTATGTACATGTGCACTGCTGCTACCTTTATACTGTAGTGATGTCTGACACCCTGAATATTGTATTCAGATGTGCACTACTGCTGCTACCTTCACAAAGTAGGGATGTCTGACACCTTGAGTGTTGTATGTACATGTGCACTGCTGCTACTTTTATACTGTAGTGATGTCTGACACCCAGAATGTTGTATTCAGATGTGCACTACTGCTGCTACCTTCACAAAGTAGGGATGTCTGACACCTTGAGTGTTGTATGTACATGTGCACTGCTGCTACCTTTATACTGTAGTGATGTCTGACACCCTGAATGTTGTAGTCACATGTGCACTACTGCTGCTACCTTCACAAAGTAGGGATGTCTGACACCTTGAGTGTTGTATGTACATGTGCACTGCTGCTACCTTTATACTGTAGTGATGTCTGACACCCTGAATGTTGTATTCAGATGTGCACTACTGCTGCTACCTTCCCACAGTAGGGATGTCTGACACCTTGAGTGTTGTATGTACATGTGCACTGCTGCTACCTTTATACTGTAGCGATGTCTGACACCCTGAATGTTGTATTCACATGTGCACTACTGCTGCTACCTTCACAAAGTAGGGATGTCTGACACCTTGAGTGTTGTATGTGCACTGCTGCTACCTTTATACTGTAGTGATGTCTGACACCCTGAATGTTGTATTCAGATGTGCACTACGGCTGCTACCTTCACAAAGTAGGGATGTCTGACACCTTGAGTGTTGTTATGTACATGTGCACTGCTGCTACCTTTATACTGTAGTGATGTCTGACACCCTGAATATTGTATTCAGATGTGCACTACTGCTGCTACCTTTCCACAGTAGGGATGTCTGACACCTTGAGTGTTGTATGTACATGTGCACTGCTGATACCTTTATACTGTAGTGATGTCTGACACCCTGAATGTTGTATTCAGATGTGCACTACTGCTGCTACCTTCACAAAGTAGGGATGTCTGACACCTTGAATGTGCTGCATTTACATCTTCACTGCTGCTTATTTCACACACTATGAATGGCGGATACCTTGTGTGTTATATTTACAGGTGCACTGCTGCCACCTTCACACAGTAGGGATGTCTCACACCTTGAGTGCTGTATTTACATGTGGACTGCTCGTTATTTCACACACTATGGATGGCTGACACCTTGTGTGTGCTGCGCTTACATGTTCACTGCTGCTTATTTCACACACTATGGATGTCTGACACCTTGTGTGTTGTATTTACATGTGGACTGCTCCTTATTTCACACACTATGGATGTCTGACACCTTGTGTGTTGTATTTTCATGTTCACTGCTCCTTATTTCAGACACTATGGATGTCTTGACACCTTGTGTGTTGTATTTTCATGTTCACTGCTCCTTATTTCACACACTATGGATGTCTGACACCTTGTGTGTTGTATTTTCATGTTCACTGCTCCTTATTTCACACACTATGGATGTCTGACACCTTGTGTGTTGTATTTTCATGTTCACTGCTCCTTATTTCACACACTATGGATGTCTGACACCTTGTGTGTTGTATTTTCATGTTCACTGCTCCTTATTTCACACACTATGGATGTCTGACACCTTGTGTGTTGTATTTACAGATACACTGCTTTTACTTTCATAGAGTAGGGATGTCTGACACCTTGAGTATTTTATTTTCTCTTTTCCAATCTTGCACACTCCAAGAAAGTGCAAGAATTGTTTTGTTTTGTATTCATTTTCTATGAGTAACTGCCCTTCCTCCTAGCTGCAATGATTTCTGATAGCACACACTCTACATCAAATGAAGGCTGTAACAGCCAATCAAGACTTCATATATGTTGTATACAGATTCTATCTTTATAAGGAGAAAAATTATGGGAATATGATAGAATGTATCCTTAGGATGACATAAAAGAGGGTGTATTGCTGACTGGGGACTTTGACATGCCAGACTTTAGACTATGTACCTTGATAGCAGCCACACCAAACAGCAACATTCTTGATGCAGTATAAACATAGGGCGATACAGGCAGCTGGTACTAGAACTAGAAGGAACAGTTTGGGACCTGATGTTGTCAAATGTGGAGGGTGATATTTGAGACAAGGTAGTGGACAGTAATTTGGAAACAATCACCAAGCAGTATGGATTACATCAACATGGATATGAGGTCTACCCAGACGACTGTGCAAGTTATGGGCATCAGAGAAAGCTTGAGGCTGCAATGACATTCCTTGGCAAAATGGGACAGTGCCTTAGAAAAACTATGAACAAGCAGGCATGTAGGTGCCATGGAAATGGAATGAGGAAACATTGAAACTGTCATCAATGTGACTATTTGTGAAACAAATATGCAGAGCAAACAGAAAGAAAAATACAATGTTTCATAAATGAGATAGCATCAAAAGCAGGACAGCAAATACCACTAAGGAAAGCAGCAGGAAAACAAGAGACCACCGCTAACTAAAACATAAGGAAATTGGAAAACGATCACAAAAAAAGATCAAATAGAATAAAGGATAAAAAAATCATCTAGATAAAAGAAAGATGTAGTGAAAGATAACAAAATAAACGAAGGAGAACAGGAAAAACGGTGAAGATCATAATTTCACTATAAATATTGCTACTCAGTACGCTCACAGAGTTTTCAGATTCATCCATTTGTTCATTCCACAACACGTGACACTAAATAAGATATCCACGTCAGATGATAAGTAACGACTATCATATGGGAAAGGGGCGCAGCACATACATCTGAGTTTCAAATAATACAGAAACAAATAAGGAAATCTGGGTGCAAACCTTGCACCAGCCGAGGCAGTACATAACTGTTTGTAACATAAGTAGGGTGTTTGCTACATGTCACCAGCCGAGGCAGTACATAACTGTTTGTAACATAAGTAGGGTGTTTGCTACATGTCACCAGCCGAGGCAGTACATAACTGTTTGTAACATAAGTAGGGTGTTTGCTACATGTCACCAGCCGAGGCAGTACATAACTGTTTGTAACATAAGTAGGGTGTTTGCTACATGTCACCAGCCGAGGCAGTACATAACTGTTTGTAACATAAGTAGGGTGTTTGCTACATGTCACCAGCCGAGGCAGTACATAACTGTTTGTAACATAAGTAGGGTGTTTGCTACATGTCACCAGCCGAGGCAGTACATAACTGTTTGTAACATAAGTAGGGTGTTTGCTACATGTCACCAGCCGAGGCAGTACATAACTGTTTGTAACATAAGTAGGGTGTTTGCTACATGTCACCAGCCGAGGCAGTACATAACTGTTTGTAACATAAGTAGGGTGTTTGCTACATGTCACCAGCCGAGGCAGTACATAACTGTTTGTAACATAAGTAGGGTGTTTGCTACATGTCACCAGCCGAGGCAGTACATAACTGTTTGTAACATAAGTAGGGTGTTTGCTACATGTCACCAGCCGAGGCAGTACATAACTGTTTGTAACATAAGTAGGGTGTTTGCTACATGTCACCAGCCGAGGCAGTACATAACTGTTTGTAACATAAGTAGGGTGTTTGCTACATGTCACCAGCCGAGGTAGTACATAACTGTTTGTAACATAAGTAGGGTGTTTGCTACATGTAAAACAGCCTGGTACATGAGAGACATTTTGTTCACAGAACATAAAGTAAAAAATAAAGGCTGAACTCACTATTTCACCTTTACACCCAATTACTGTACTCATACTTAACAATAGACACACAGAAATTAACAGCAAATCACAATCACTGAAATTAAACATACCAGAAAGAAAGCATTTGATTTTATGACAGTGACCTGTAACTGAATGCGTGTGCGTGTGTGTCTGTGCATATAAAAGCATTTATAATAACAGCAGTCTGAATATAACATACTGCATAATAAGTATACTATTGTTTAAGAATGTTTTAAAGCAACACCCTGAATTAACAAAATATTATAATCATCGTCGTACATTTGACTATTTTGTAATTTAATATCAATTAATAATTATTCCAAACATCACCCAAAAGATTAGACACATTAAGTTCCAGTACACTTGTTTTCCACCAGCTGAAACTTAGAAAAACAATTTATGTAGTTTGAATAAAAAGTTTTGCTGCTCAGCAGACCTTTGGTATCAAGCACATAGAATATTGTCACTAAATTAATTAAATGGCTAAGCTTGGACATTTGTCAATGCAATAGTTTAGGCATGGTATCTCATCTATGTCTCAGTAGAGTCAATGCAAAATTAATTTGAGAACATTTGTGCTAGTTTCTTGCCTTTCCTGTAACGAGTCTAGCCCAGATACAGATTGTTGTATATTCAGGACTGTTTGTAAGTTTCTGAGCCCCCAAGCCTTTCTGTGTTGGAGAGAAGCCTAGCTTATCAGTAGGAGTGGTAAGCACTAGGTAGCCTATCTACCACAAGAGGAGTGGTTTCTGGTTCAGAAATTGTAGTATTGGCCGTTTGGGCAGTTTTTCCATCTTTTTCAACTTTCTGGTTTAAAAGCCCGCATTTGTGCTTGTTTCCCACCTTTCCTGTAACTAGTCTAGTCCAGATACAGATTTGCTGTATCCAGGACTGTGTGTAAGCTTCTTTGCGGTGCCAAAATGTCTGCTCTTCAATTTTTCCCTTAGATCTGCTACTTCTCTCCTCTCCTGCACTTTTAGTACCTTATTAGTTTAGCACCAGACTTCTTGTAGCAATTATTGAAGCACACAAAAGTGCTACCAGCACTAAACGTTCGACAAGGAAACCGCTCCAGTACTTATTAATGCCCACCCCTCCAGGCATGTCTAAAGGTCAGTTTCCTGTGCTTTCGCCTATTAACCTGGTGAACCTGGGCATCCTGAGGCAATGTTGCAACTTCCTCATGTACACCGACAACCCTCTCCTTTTACCCCCCCCCCAACACTCAGACTTGCAAGAGATGCAGTTATATATCCAAATTGGAAGCCACGCACTCTGCAGCCAAGACTGGGATAGCTGGTCAAGAGGAGAAGGTCAATACTTACACCTCACCACATGGAACACATAGCCCTCCAGAACACACACCAGTACTGCCTTCACATAAAAACAAACCACACACCCACCTTCACAGGGGCTCTCAATAAAAATCTACCCAAACAGCAGAGATCTCCAAGTCAAAAATGCACTCGACTACCACAACACAACACTAATCACGAGATGCATAATTCTCCTAAACAGTGTGCCACTCAACCAAAGCCCCTAAGGCAAAACAGCATGCCCAAGTAGTCATAGATGACTCGATAGTGAGGCACACTGATGGCCCACTCACTAGGACGAATAAGGAAAAAGTAACAGTCAGCTGCCTGTCAGGTGCCAGGATTCGCCACATAACACATGCACTCAGATCCCTCAACAACAAGTACAAATATGACTATCATTGTACATGTGAGTGTGAATGACCTGAGACGTACCTCCCTGGACTACATGAAAAGAGACATGGAGGAGTTCTCGGATTATGTAGCCCAGGCGGGTAAGACCCTAGCCCTGAGCAGCCTCCTACCATCACCCAGAATGATACCACAGTACAAGCAGAAAATGATTGATTTCAACAATTGGCTAAGTTTCTGGTGTCCTTCTAAGGGGATCCAGCACTGTCTGCCTGGGATGACATGACTGACAGACCTCGATGCTTTGCCAGAGATGGCCTGCATCTGTCACCCCTGGGCTTCCGGATACTGGCCAAGGCTCTTGCCACCTCTATAGTGGCTTTTTTAGGCAGTGTTCCAAAGACCAAATTACCATCATAACAGCTACAAACAAATGCAATTTGAGGGTCATGCTGCTCAACGCTACAAGTCTAAATCTCAAAATGCACTCACTCAGAGCACTCCTTAAAATGGAGAACACTGACATTTGTGTTGTAACAGACCTGGTTCAAGGCAGCAGAAAGCACTCCTGCACTAGCAGGCTATAACTCATTCCACACCTTTCGGCCCCAGAACTTTGACCGAAGTTCCAAAGGCGGTGGTGTTTCCGTATTCATAAAGGATGCGCACACCTCCAGACTGGTAGTCCAACATAACGCATCAGAGATACTTCAGGTGCAGCTAACATTGGGTAAGACAGTGATTCAGGTCATAGCCTGCTATAGGTCCCCAACCATGTCCCAAGACTCACATTCCATGTTCCTAAGCACCCTGGAGAATATTAGGGTCCGACCTAACTCTCATACTGGGTGACTTCAACTACCCCCCCATTAACTGGGAAAAACTACTCATGTACCAATACACTTGCCCAACGTTTCCTGGAATTCATTAATTTCAATGCCCTGGACCAGCTTGTTCTTACCCCCACTAGAGGTAGCAACATCCTTGACCTGGTCATTACTAATATGGGTGACCATTGCTCTACACTGGTGGTTCCAAAACTTTGCAAGCTAGAGGACCCCTTTTATAAAGGAAAAAATTCTGACAGATCCCTATCGGCAGCGGTACACATACATTACATTTGGATCAACCCCCAAACCTCCCCACCACCATGCAACTATTTCATTGTCCCATTACTTGGCCAATTCTCCCCAATTGCCATAAACACTGTTCAAAATTATCAGTGTGCATACTCTTTTCTGCTTTACTTCAACAATGATTACAGATGTTTGGAGTTAATTTAAAACTTGAATTTCAAATTTTATAATACAAACACTGATGGACATTTGCTAAAGCTAAATAGACATTTGCTAAATCTAAACACATCAATATAGTCTCAATGAAAACAGACTTAAGATTACAACTTCTCTGCCTTTGAAACTCACATTCACTGAAATAGCATTGAAACCCACATTCAAAAAAAATGCATCTGGCCAGTGGCGGATTAAGTTTACCTTTGGGCTGTTTTCAAAGAATAGGTCCATTGCGAACATTTTTAGGAGCATATAAAAGTTCTTTGATTCACCTTCCTGATTGTATAATTAAATTTTAATACACAATAATTAAATTATACCCCATTATTAAATTATTTAAATACAGCACCACTTGGTAGTATGTGTTTTAAATGTATAGTTCTGCACATTTTTCCAGTAAGCAGTGAAAAAACATATGAACCAATAATGAAAAAACTGCCCAATTGAGAACATTTCAACCATAAAGGGCCACTCAAACTTCTGTCATTACAATCCACCAATATCAGTAAATATGCACAATATCTGCAGAAGTAAGTCATCTGAATAATTACATCTTAAAGACATCTGTAACCAATGAAAAGGTTGCTGCTAGCAATCAACTTTACTTCAGTGTTTCATCTACAAATTAAGTGCCTGCTGCCCTTCCAGAACAAATTGCCTACTTAAAAAAAATGGTAAGCTGGTAATTTTGCATGGATGGCAAACTGAAAACAGCTTCATAGTTACTAGGCATGTCATCCAAAAGAGGACGTATTCAGGACTTCAGTACCCACCCCTTAAAAATGCAAAACAGTATCAACAATCCATCACTATGCTGCGGGAGTAGAACCCACAGCCTTCTGCATTAAAATGCAAGCAAGCTACCTGTTGTGCTACTAACACAGTTTTAAAAGGCTGTAATACAATAGCCATACTATTTGCTAATTAACTAAATAAATCTGTTGTACATTGTAAACAGACTTAGCATGAGCAGAAGTAAACTTCTCTTCCCTTGAAGCTCACAATTCCTTGAAAATGCACTTGAAACTAAATTTCTTGAAAAATGCACCTGCCATAATGGGGGGACAGACAGCCAAAACTAAGAACACATTTTAATTTTTGGTCCTGTAAACTTAGAAAGTTAATAGAACAACAAGTTTTGCATTAGTACAAAATTTTTGAAGGTTATGAAGTCCGATGCTCAAATGTCTGCCATTATTTTCTGACTTCAGTCATCAATGATTTGCCAGGGATTTTCCAGAAAAACACAATTTTATTAGAAACAGACTGAAAATATGAGGCAAAAATATGGACATTCTGCAAAATCCTGGGCAGCTAACATGCACACACACACACACACACGTACGCACGCACACACACACACACACACATGTACGCACACACGTACACACACACACACACGTATGCACACACACACACACACACACGCACACACACGCACGTGCACACACATGCACGCACACACGCACGCACGCACACACACACACACACACACACACACAAAATACCTCTCAACCTCTTCAGTGCAAGAAATATGGACAAACCCTGTCATAATGTGGGGAACAAAGGGCCAAAGCTAAGGATACACTTTAAATATTGCTCTTATAAACTTAGAAAGTTGATAGAACAAGTTTTGAATTAATGCGAATTTTCTGAAATGCATGAAATCTAAAGCTCAAGTCTGCCATTATTTTCTTCAGTCCTCAACGATTTGGCAGAGAAACCCCATTTTATGTGAAACAAACCAAATAAAGCAAAAACCTGGCACACGCTGTGAATATCTGGTCAACTGACAGCTATGCTCAGGCACCGGTTCTTATTAAAGCCATGATAAAAATAAACACCTTCAAGTTCTGTCAACAAGATCGTTCGGATCGGTTATCAGCTCTGCATAAATTTCTATTTGCTGGCAGAAGGGAGAGAGCAGACCCATACCCATACGGCGACCAACATAAATACAGGTCCTGTCTTACTTGGAGGGAACAGAACAGTTTAAATTTCCCTCCAAGTTCTAACTGCTGGCAGAAAACACAGAGCAAGTGAGCAGCTGCTCAGCGTCAGCCACAAACACCAAAGTTGTTTCTTCTTCTCCTCTAAAAACTAAGGGCAAGCAGCTGCTTAGGCACTGCTCAGCTGAAACAGGGAAGTTTTTTTTTTTTTTTTTTTTTAATAAATTGTGGTTGAACGGTGCAACTTTTCTTTCTCAACAGGGTCGGGTCATGGATGATGCCCAAAAGCCAGGTGGGTGCAAGTGAGCTCACGGACCCCTTGAGTTTATTCTACAGACCCAGTTTCAGAAACACTGCTCTACACCATGAGTCAACTCCTCCCTAGTTAGATCCGACCACAACCTAATCACCTTGGAAATCCACATCCCTCCCACCCGCCCCGCAAAGGTAACCGCCATGATAAACTTCTCCAAAGCTAACTTTGAGCTCCGAAAAATAGAGGTAGCTAACCTCACAGCACCCATGCAAATGGAGAATAGTTGCATGATCACTGAATCATACACCAATGCACTGCATGAACACGTACACAAATGCATGGATCTTGCCATACCCAATAGAACCATGACGCTCTCCTCCAAAAAAAGGAAGCCAATCTAGTGGTCCCCTGCCATAAACAAACTCTACAACAGAAGGAGGAAACTGATGCAGAATAAGGTGAAATCCCAAGACTAGAAAAACTCCCTTATCAACCTCAACAAAAAAGTTGAGATCCCTCATCAAATCCTCTAAAGCTAGCTATGAAAACAAAATTCCAGCAGATAGTAAAGACAACCACAAGGCCTTCTATATTTATGTAAAGAATCTCCACGGCAATACCCAGATTTGCTCTACGCTACTGCACAATGGTACCTCCTATACTGAGCCAACAGATATTGCCAATACACTGGCAGACAGATTCAGTGCCAACTTTACCCCCCTCTCTCCCCCACCAAAGGATCAATAACAATACCAATAAATTGCCAGGCACCCAGTATTACTGCTGCACAGGTTAAAACAGCACTGTCCAAGGCCAAGAATACAGCTTCTAGGGGATCAGACAATATCCCTGGCTGTGTTCTGCATGAACTACAGAGTGAACTGGCACCTCAACTGTGTGCCCTGTTCAATCACAGCCTCACCTCAGGCTTTGTCTTTACCGAATGGTGCACTGCTACAGTCATCCCTCTTCACAAAGGAGGAGCGACTACAGACCCTAGGAACTATTGCCCCATTAGCCTGACGAGTCTGATATGCAAAGCTATGGAACGCATCATCATGGACCTAATAAACAAGGATATAGGGAATCTCCAAACTCTGGATCCCGCACAGTTTGGTTTTGTGAAGGGTCAATCATGCCTGCTCAACCTGGTCGATTTCTTTGACTCAGTTACCAGAGCTGTGGATGATGGCAAGGTGGTTCATACAGCCTACCTTGATCTGGCCAAAGCCTTTGATACCATTCCCCACTCAGGAATCATAGAAAAACTCCCTAAGATAGGCATCAACCCCTATATCACTAGGTGAGTTGCAAACTGGCTCACAGATAGAACCCACAGTGTGAAATTAGCTGACTCCAAGTCAGACTGCCGACCAGCCACGAGTGGAGTCACACCGGGTTCGGTCCTGGGTCCATTCCTGTTTGGTATCTACTTCTCTGAAGTCTAAGCCAACACGAAGGGACTCTGGCTGACAAAGTTCACAGATGATTGCAAGTTAGGAGCTATTATGAACTCCCCACTGATGCTGACATCCTACAGAACAGCCTCACTGAACCCAATGTCTGGTGACAGAACCATGGCCTTAAGCTCAATGCCAAAAAATGCGTCATCATCCCCTCTGGGGAAAACCCTGTTCCCATGAATTACCACATCGATGGTAGTCCACAGAACACAAAAGGTGTTATAAGAGATCTGGGAACACAGGTTGACAGCAACCTCTCTCTTGACTACCACATTGCCACTGTGGTCAGAAAGTCCTTCTACGTGGCACATCTCATTAATAAGGGTTTTGCATCCAGGAAGAAAGAGGTCATTGTCTCCCTCTACTCTTCCCTCATTAGGCCAGTCATCGAGTACAATGCCCCATTTGGCATGTACCTCACTAGACACCTGCAACAACTGGAGAGGCCACAAAAGTACCTCATAAAGAGGATCCTAGGCCTTAAACACTTGTCCTATATGGACAGACTCAAATTTGACCCAGCTCTGTTAGAAATGCTACATCTAAATAAATCCCAGTCCCTCCACACCACACACTCCAGAGACTTCAACCTGATTACCACAATCAACAGAACATGCTGGAGGGGCAGGTTCATAACACAGAGACTGCTCATGCTATGGAATAGACTTACCATACATGTCAAACAGAGCACCTCACTGGCTCTCTTCAAGAGAAATCTTGATGAGTGGATGGGAAATATAAAATTCACCCTGGGGATCACTGCAGTCTCTCTACTCGACAGAGGCACTGGGAACTAAGGTCAGGTGGCACAATGCCAGGGTAATCCTATGGGCTAGGCTTGTAAAGGCTCCAGGGCCATTAGCCTAGTACACACCTATGAACAGTGTATTTATACATAAAGTCTTAGGCAATGGAAAACAGTCTAAAGTAACCCTGCAATGTCTAGAATCGTTTGCATGATCATCCATTATAGTCCGATACCCCTCCTATGGTCATCAAAGTCAAACATCGTTTCATGAGTATCATGATCATTGTGGATCTGTTCTCCCAGTTATATCAGTGTTTGTTGATCTTGTCATCCTTCAAACTTTAATGGATAGGTGGTCATCCATCTTTTTGTGGTGCACACTGTGCCCATCCATGCTTCAAAGGGATGCAGCTGTAGCTCATAAATGTCTTGCTTGGTTATGTATTTATTTGCTAGCATCAGTTTGATCAGCTGGTTTTGGCATATTTGGTGAGTTTTCAGGTTATACTAAAGTCTTTCTGGGGAAATGCTGGTTCCGGTTGTAAGTCTAAAAGTAATGAAAATATGCTGAATTTACTTAAAGGGCAACTGTTTGTTTTGTAACTTTTTCTTGAATTTTATATTTGCTACCCTTTGCCCGATTGTCCATATTATGAACCTATGTTATACCTACACATAATACATAAACTGTAACATATATTACACATTTGGAAACAGCTGCAATGGCCTCTCATGTCAAATATAGGAATCCTTGCAGATGAGTGATGCCATTATCAAAATACATTAGCATTTACTGAACAGTACACATCAACAGGCTCATTTGTAGCCTTCTAGCAAATTAATTTTAGCTCCATTTTGTTGATTTGTATAGGAGCTGCTGAGGTTTCATGATGTTGCTGCTCCAGTTTCTTGTCTGACCCCATTTTGACTTGATCTGGAAACTGGACATGTCAGCCCTAGCTTCCATTTTATCCATTTAGTTGCTTGACTCTCTGCTAGAAATTATATACACACAGTACTAGTTATGCACATTTTCATTATGTTGATGGGTTACAGTAAATTCTTAGGTAACTGTGACAACTTCTCCTGTGCTACCTTTTTACAGCCATTGTGACACAATCTGTACAAGCAGAGAATAAATTCTATGCTCTCTTCTAATTACCTGATACAGTATTTGTTATATAATGGTATTCAAGCTTTACACACACACACATATATATATATATATATATATATATATATATATATATATATATATATATATATATATATATATATATATTTACACACACACACACACAGTGCATCAGTAATTTATCTTAGGATGCATCTGAGGCCTCAGGTATGCCCTTAGGTGCTGAGGTGTCAGCAGATATGGTCTTGAACAAGTACATTTTTTTTCCTAGGGTTTTTTTTTTTCAAAAACAGTTTCTTCTGGTCACTACTGCTGTGGTGGTGCTGCGGTAGCGTCGCCTCACAGTTAGACGTTGCCCGTTCGATTCTCAGTTAGAGTGTCTTCTGTGTGGCGACATGCGTGAATGGGCATTCCTTCATTGAAGGTTGTGCATTAGGCCTGGCAAGCCAGCACGTAAAAATCTACTGCCAATCATTAGCGGACTGGAGTTCTGCTGTGGCGACCCCTAACCGGGAAAAGCCAAAAGACACAACAAGTTTCTTCTGGTCACTGACAAAAATATTAGATACTGCTGATCAGTGTGGAGTAAACCACATGTCTCTGAAACAGATTTGCCAAATAATTTCTTTATTTTGCATTCTGCATTTGCCAGTTTGTCATTTACACATCTAGCCAGTATTGCCCTGATTACAGCATTTTAAACAAAACCTTTCTTTGAATTATTCTTAAACTCATTAAAAAGAGTGAATTTCATGGGTAAAGGACTTAATAATAAAAAGAATAAAATCGGAACTATAACTGCATTCTGGAAATCACTACCACTCCTTGGGCAGCTGAGTGGATAGTTTGGAATGGCTGATATGGAATAAACATTTTTTTTCAGACAGATGGGACCCAGGTCATGTAGATAATAAATATACAGTATTTGCATGTTGATAATACACTATTTATGCATGGTTGTTGCAGTCTGAATGTGAAGAGGAAGCTTAAGTGATCAAACAGAAGCAACTGTGGGTAAACCAGCATTGTACACATCCTGAGATATAAATTATGACTATACAAAAATATTATTCAAAAATGAAAAAAAGAAATCACCTACATTTCTTAAATAATAGCTTCTGTCATGGAACTTCATTTTAGTTTGATCTCTTCAGTGGCTGAGGATGGCTTAGAGAAATAATGCGCGCACATGTCAACGTTTGCACCTGACATATATAACGTAATTACTACAGGTTTCTTAAGTAGTCAGGAGTATACCTGCATCAAACAATTTACATTATCATGCTTGGTTAGTCCTGAGAAGATGTAATACTTAAGACTTTCTGTTTTTTTTTACTGTGCAGGAGGCACATTTTCTTTAAATATGTAGGTCACTCAGTTTACCCCCGTCCACACACACATAGCTGTATGCCGAAAATGAGCAGAGTACTGCTTTAACACATTTTATAGCTACAATCACAACGTTTTCTTTTCCTTTTGTGGTCAGACTTATCTGTGGGTAATGACTACTGACTTACAACAAGAATGTAATTGCATGCAACTAACCACTGTTCATGTTTTTTTTTTTTTTTTAATATTAATTAGGTATTTATTACATAAAACTGAATAAAACAGCACCAGATCCTTATATGCTGTCCTACATGTTAACAGCTTTTCCTGTCTGCAAAGTATGCATTGCAAAAAAAATAAAAATTTATATGCATGGAAGATTCAGGCTTGAAAATCATGGGATATCATAGTTCAGACTATCAGAGAACCAAGACACTATCATCAAGACCTTGATTAAATTCCCAGCAGAGCACATCATTTCTATCTGAGACAAAACATACTTGTATTTGTCTATTGGCATGTGAATTTCAAACATTTGTCACAGCATAAGTAAAAAAAAAATCTGTTTTCTGTAGATTTTGCTTGTGTTTTAATGGCAAATAAGTATGTTTAAAATTATGAGAATCATTCCCATTGATTCATGAAGAACCCCACAGCTTTTGTTACAGGTTATGACAAAATGGCTCTGTTTCCACAATACACAAATTAGCTGACAATGGGAAAAGACCTCATTATTAGCTACTCTGCACATCTCTGAAACTTTGTTAATTACCACAAGTGCAAGTCAGCACTTCCTGTAATAATTCACAGTGGTGGCCACATCATATTATCAGAGATACCCCATTCACTCTTCCATATACAATAAACAGATTCAAAACCACACCGCACACGCACACACACACACACACACACACACGCACACACACACACACACACACACACCATATATCCCATACCTCATATATGTTCCTTTCATGTAAGAATGTTCCTGATGCCTCCTTTCTCCTGTCTATGTAAATCCAAGATGATTTCAGTACGTTCTTAAATCCAGGGCAGTGCAAAAGCTGTTAGACTAGCAATTTTTCTCAGTTTGTGGGATGCATAATCTAAATCTGTCCCTAATTATGCCCTATTTTATGCTATAAAGTTGAGAGGGAGACCAACTTTTTTCTGTCCCTCTCTGCTGTACATCACAAACTGTTTCAGGCAATGAATAATGCCTGAGATTCTCAATACACAAGTATAAATTGTTACTGCACTAACTTCTCATTTAGTGCAGTGGGTTAGTGTTATGGTTTACTGTGGTAAGGGTGTAGACTTTGATTATCATTTAGTGCCTTTAAGGCACATTACTTAATTAAATCCCTGGTGTCTAATGGTTCCCCTCGCCATGTTCTAATTATTGTTTTTACATTAAGTGCTTTTGAGGCACACTACATATTGTATCGCTGGTGTCTACTGGTTCCACCCACTTCACACGATGACTAAATGTCATTCCCACATAGTTAATGTAAACACCCATACTGCTACCTCCCACGCAGACACACATTCATACATACAGTCACACATGTGGTCCCTCAAATGCACACTTCAAAACAGTGTAAGAAACTTCTCTGTGTGGAAGATTTTCAGTCTATAGATCTCTAGTTAATCACTGTATATTAATCAGATCAGACAATAGTAGTAGAAGTTGTTTGTTGTTTGCCTTTCGGCTTTTTCCTGGTAAGGGGTCACCACAGCGGAACTCTGGTCCGCTAATGATTGGCAGTAGATTTTTTTACGAAACGCCGAGGTGCCAGCTCGATGCCCAACCTTCAACGAAGGCACGCCCATTTACGCACGCATGTCTTTTGAACGCTACCCAACTGCGGGGAGGACATGCAGACTCCACATAGAAGCCACTCCCAAGACAAGCTGAGAATCGAACAGGATAACCTCTTGCTGTGAGGTAACAATGCTACCGAGACAATAGTAGTAGAAGTAGCAAACTTAAACTCGTCTTAAGTTAAAAAAAAAAAAATAATAAAAAATATATATAATTATACAGAATTACTAAATATTTGAAAGTAATCCAAGCAAGGCAGGCCGTCTGCTTCCAGTTGAAAATCCTTTAAGTACACAGACAAGTGATCCAAGTAAAACAAAAATAGAGTAATAGTTTCCTCACAAGCTTTCTAAATAAATAAATAAATATATATATATATATATATATATACATATACATACTTTTTATCAGGCAAGGGCATGGTTTATTGTGCTGTAAAACAGTGTTATTAGTACACATGTTAAATTCACATCCCTACCCCCATCATTGTGACATTCAAGCTGGTCTTGCCTTATTTAGTAGCTGTCATAATAATATAACCCTTATGTACTTTAAATGCAATTTATAATGATGTGGTACCTCTTATTTAACCAGATTATTAAGTCTGTGATTTTATCCAAGACAATATACGACATGGCTGGAAATATATCAACCTTAGTCCATTTAGTAATCAAAAAATTAACATGTACATATACACTTTGCATGTAAATAAATTAATTGTAAAAATCACAAAATCCACCAAGAAAAGCACTAGAGAAGCTAAGAAAGTTCTTTTTAAGCGTAGTTAAAATTTAATGTTCGCTATTCGTCCCAAAGACTTTATCAAAAAAGATAAAATACACTTCCAAACTACTTTTAAACCATTCAAAAAAACATTTGACCAATCAAATCATCTCATTAATAAATCAAGTAAATACACAAAAACATTTGTGTAAACATTGGCCCCAAGTTATCATTTTCTAACAAATGTTTAAAATTTAGATTTTTCTTATAAACAAAATGGGGGCCTTCTCCAAGAACTTTAGATAAAACTGCATTACCCGTAACTACTTTCCAGTTCTCACTACTAATCTGACGGATGTGATTACTACCTACATTCATATCCAAACAGAATCTGGGATATTCTGCCCCTCTCTCTTTTGTATGTGTGCCACTAGGTACTACATTCTGAGCTTTTACAAAACCTCTTAGCAGAATAGGAGGAAAAGCTGTCTCCTATGAATGACCTCTTGAGCCATATTTTCAAGTAGGTCTCCAGGGTAACCTCTTTCCAAAAACAACTCTTTTATGAGGTTGATTTTCTTCAAAAAAAAAAAAAAACAATCTTCCACTATCATTCGAGATGCTCAAATGAACTGTCCTAGGAATATTATTTTTCATAAAGTAAGGGTGGCAACTCTTGAAATGGACATAGCTGTTACAGAATGTACTCTTGCGATGAATACTACTCAAAAACACATTCATATTGGTATCCATTGTCAAGTTAACATCCAAAAAGGAAACCTTGTTTTGTTTCCCCCCACCACAAACTTTAAAAATGTAGTACTAGAACTAAAAGCTCCACAAACTCATTGACATTAAAATTGTCTTTGTAAACTATAAAGAGAACAGGTCATCTGCAAATCTTTTCTAAAAGATGATCTGTTCTGAATAATCAATGTGTGGTAGTATTTCCATGTCCCATCAACCTAATACCATGTTTGCATAGGTTGGGCCAACAGTGGCCCCCATGGCCACCCCTTGTAGTTGTTTATAAAATTGCTTGTTAAAGTTATCTAATAATAAATCTAACAAAGCAGTATAAGTAATAACACTGTTGTTACTTAAACTTGTATGCTTCCCCATAAATCATCTTACATAATCAACCCAAGCATCTTGCGGGATGCAAGTGAATAGGGAAACAACATCAACAGTGAACATCAGTAAATTTTCCAACCTAAAGTCTGAGGAAGAAAAAAAGGACTTAAGCTGGTCCAAAAAATCCCAAGAATCAGCTACATAAGAAGGAAGCTGCTAAATTAGTGGGTTCAACACTGAATCTAAATACAAAGAAATACAATCAGTGCAACTTCCTGAGGCTGATATAATAGGTCTGAATGGAGGTTTTTCAACACTTTTGTGAAGTTTGGGAATTCCAAACATCACACCCACCCTGGGATTATCCCAAACATAAAAATGCAAACACTTCCCTAGTTATTTCAGAGTTCATAAACATGTCATATAATGAACTGTGGCTACAGGCATAACTTTTAACAATTTCAAACTTCATGACTTTCCTATACTCTAATACATTTGCTAACATAATTTCCATGGCTTCTATGCAGTCAATTGAGTTCATTATGACAATAGCCCCACCCTTATCCGCCTTCATAAACCTTAAATCTTTCCTTGAAATAAGTTCATTCAGAGCTTTCTTTTCATTAAGGTTTAAGTTATAAAACATTTTTCTGTTTTGATTTTGTAACATACTTCAAATATCTTTTTCACAGAAAGCCTCAAAGGTTTTTACAGTATGCACTAAACCAGGATTAAAGGTGGACGGCTTTGACAAAAAATTACAATAACTGTGACCAACATCATTCAATATATATTTTAAATTTAACTTACAAGTGTAGAGCTTGAGTTCTGTCAGAGTTTTTGTAACATTCGCCCTCCTACTGGGCTGAAAATTAAGTCCTAATTTCAACAATTTAATATGCTCATCAGAAATGTTAAAATCAGACAAATTATAAACTGAGATAGAATTACCCAGTCCAACAGCAACAGAACTAAGTTCTTGTACACTTTCAGATGAAAAAAAAATAAGAAAGCCATTCAGAAGCTCGAATTTACAAAATCTCGAACTGCAAATAACCGAAACCAAAAGATTGAGTTTCGTAAACTCGAACTTCTGAAGCGAAACCAAAAAAAAAAAAAATTTGCTTTTGCAGGGGGGCTTCACCCCCTGTGCCCCCCACCCCCCCTACTTAAATATACCAACTTCAAGATCGCGCTACAGTGGGGAAATGGGAAATCTCCCGTCTTGTGCTGTATGCGGAAGCGCAACACGGGAGATCTCATTTCCTGTCAACACCGCAAAAAAATAAAACATTACGTACACACAGAGCGTACAAGAATCCTTGCCTCTGTGTGTACGCAATGTATTAAGGTACGTAAACTCTTATTTTTAAACACTACACATATTCGATTTATTGAAATCTCGATCATATGGTCTCGACCATATGAAATTCGAGATTTCAGTAATTCAATTATGTGAAGTGTTCCCAAACTGAGATAGAATTACCCAGTCCAACAGCAACAGAACTAAGTTCTTGTACACTTTTAGATGAAAAAAAATAAGAAAGTACATTTTTACTGTTAGAACTCACAGAAGAACAGGCCAATGTTACTTCTGAGCCGTACTGATCCCTCTGCTGCGTGTCTGATATCCTCTGTTCCTGCTGCGTTTCCTTTTCTCTTTCCAACTGAAATCCCCTTGTAAAAAAAGAGGAAAACTTGTTCATACTTGCTCCTGCACTGCTGGAAGCATGTATCGAACCCATCGGGCGCGCCATATCATCTTTAGAGCGGGACTGCTATACTGAATGAGCCACATTAGTTGCAACCTTCACAGAAGCTGAATCCAAACCACCAAAATATACACAATTCATTTACCTAAATTACTTGAACATTTAAATTTCTTTGCATCTGAAAGCTATAAATGTCCATGGCTGGGGTTCAGAAACAATAGTGCAATGTGAAAGGTGCATCACATTCATATGAGAGAAACACTAAAAGATGTGAAACTAATTGTACATTTTTGTATATTTATACAGCCCTTATTTAAAGAAAATCATTAAGACCAGTGCAGGGGGTGACTGTAACACTACAAAAGTAATTTACAGGGCACAGTGCAATTAATGTAATGCTTTCTACGTGGGCAAGACTGTAAATAAACTCAAGCGTAGAATTTCATGCCATCTGTCAGAAATCCGCTCTAGATGTAAAAATAATGCACTAGCCAAACACCTTTCTCTTCATAAATGACACACAGGTTTTAAGATCCAGATCCTGGTTTACATAGACATAGGTGATATTGAAGGAGAGATCCTGAATATTCTGGAGAAACATTAACTCCTGTGGCAATTAAAGATGAACTATTTTAGGAAGCCCGGACTAAACTACTACTGTTCAATTAAAAGTGTACTGGAACTTAGAAAATTGCCACATTGTTTACATGACTAATTTTATTTTATTTATTCTACCAGTTGGTTTTAAATACCATTTTAAAATCAGTTGTAATTTAAGTGTAAATTTTGTTTCCATCATCATACATTTTTTTCTTTTTCTGGTTCTCTTTTTCCCACTTTATTCAAAATTATGTGTAACAATACTAACTAATTATATATTTTTTTATATATAGTTTTATATATAGTTTTTAGGGTTCTTGTACACAGCCCTGAAGAAGTCTAGAAGGACGAAAGTGATCTTTGTTAACAATAGGTTATGAAAATAGAATATGATTTTAACAATTGATTTTTTACATGCAAGGTATATATGTATATATTTATATATGTTTTTTGATTGCCAAATGGACTAAGGTTGATATATTTCCAGCCATGTAGTGTATTGTCTTGGATAAAATCACAGTTTTAATAATCTATTTAATAATCTGGTTAAATAAGAGGTACCACATCATTATAAATTTTATTTAAACTACATAACTGTTATATTATTATGAGAGCTACTAAGCAGGGCAGGACCAGCTCGAATGTCACACTGATGTGGGAAGGGATGTAAATTTAACA
The DNA here is from genome assembly GCF_019279795.1 of Protopterus annectens. Classification (NCBI taxonomy): domain Eukaryota; kingdom Metazoa; phylum Chordata; order Ceratodontiformes; family Protopteridae; genus Protopterus; species Protopterus annectens. Next base: position 139,299,641 of record NC_056743.1, on the reverse strand, counting down.
TGTGTACCAATAACACTTTGTTTTACAGCACAATAAACCATTCCCTTCCCTGATAAAAAGTATATATATATATATATATATATATATATATATATATATATATATATTTAAAAAGCTTGTACGGAAACTATCACTATTTTTGTTTTACTTGGATCGCTTGTCTGTGTACTTAATAAAGAATTTTCAACTGGAAACAGACTGCTTGCCTTGCTTGGATTATTTTCGAATACTTAGTAATTCTGTATAATTATATATTTATTATTTTGTTTTACTTAAGACAAGTTTAAGTGTGTTACTTTTACTACTGTTGTCTGATCTAATTAATATACAGTGATTAACTAGAGATAGATGGACTGAAAATCTTCCACACAGAAAAGTTTCTTACACTATTTTGTTTTTGGACCCACTTGTTTAGTGCGTTGTTTTGAGACTTCAGGGACACCACGTGGAGATTACTTTTTTTTTTCAAATACACACTTCCTAACATCACCTGACCACTGAACTCACCAGCACTTACCTCCAGCAAGATGAATAAACACAGCCTTTTTGTTGTCCTCATTTTTGTGAGCAAGCAGGTATAGCCATGCCAATTTACATAGCTAGATAATTCTTTGAATCAGTTGCTGTGCAAATGCCTTACTGGAGGCAGATGCAAGGTGAGAGCCATGGCTAATTAGCATATACCACTCCCTAGACTGCCTCATTAGCACATAGCATGGGAGTAGAGGCAGCCCACTGTAGTACTGCGCATCTTCGTGAAAAATCTCTGTGGTGGGGCTATCTCTGAATTTGAAAACGTTACCACTAGGTATACACCTTGTAGTGCTTTGAACAATTCTACCTGGAATTCAACATGAAGAACATGCTATGATGTACATTACTTTTCAGAAGACTACACTGTCTGCTGACAGTTCCCCTATGTGTGGACTCAAAAATCCAAAGGTAAACATCTCAAAATATGAAGAACACATGTGATTGCAGCCACCATTTATCCATTGTTGCTGATAGAAAACAGTTGCATTTTACAGCAAATCCATGGTAATTCTGCAGCTTGCTGCAGGCATTAAGCAAGGACTGTGTCAAACTACAGGAACCCAAGTCTTATTACCACTTCAGAAAGGACTGACAGTGCATAATGAAATGCTCACAGGGGTGCAGAACCTGGTGATGTCCAGTGTACTAACAAATATCATGAATGAAAGAGCATGCAACATACACACGCTGACTAAAAGATCAAAGAGATGTACAGAGTACGAGACATGCAGTGATTAAAATTATTATAATAATGTGCCAATATGTCAAATGTAAATATGATCACAATAAAACATGACTCAACCGATGAAGCATGAAATAAACCAGGAGCTCTTCTGTTCATCTAAATGGAAAAAACTATTTGTTGTTGATGTAAACATTACAAGTTCAATTATCCAGAAACTGGTATGCTGAATGAGGTATTATCAAGCCAAGTGATTAAGCACAGCAGCTCCTTACAGGCAATGCACAATTCTGAAGCTCTATCAAAGCGGCGTTACTTGAAAAAGCTGCTACAAAGGTAATAATACGTTATCAGACAGTTGCTTCAGAGTGCCACTGTCATTCTCACATTACTTAGATTTTGGTGAGAAAACAGGAAAAATGAAGGGAAAAACTAAGACTCACCATGAGAAATGCCTCATGAAGCTCAGAAATGAGCTTACGGATCTCATATTAAAAACAGTGCTGTTCTCTTAGCGACTAATGATTACAGGCAGGCAGGCATGCTTGCTGTTTAAATCCCAAGGCAAAATATGCTGGTTAGTCTTCGTTCTGTTCAAAATCACACTTTCATTTTTTAAAGCAAACAGTTGTGAGCATTGAATGACTTCTTGTGAATCGCACTTAAAGAAAGCAATAAGGCTCAGTCAGAAAGGAGTGCTTGGTATAGACATTAACGAATGCCTAGCGGGACTTCAGAAGCAGAGACCTAAGGATTATTAATATATGAATGACACAAGACTCCTATGTGCCTTAAAGCAGAACAGACGTGCAATGGGATTCAGAAACATCTTGTACATGGTTGCATGATGGCTAATTATCATGTCTATGATCAAAGTAACATCATGAGGCCGAAGATAATTGATGTTATCATGGAGAAGCTCAACTGATTAAGGAATCCACTAGAGAAAACAGCACAAGCCATATAAAGAGTACCATAGTATGACAACAGTCTTGTGATTCTAGGATCCTAGAAGTATGCATGTAGGATACCTATGACTATACGGCTATACATGTCCACAAGTGCAATTTCATTCCATTAAGGCCATGGAACCATAATAAGAGCATCCCAGAAAATTACCTATCAATTTTTTTGTATTAATGAGAAACTGGGTGTACATGACAGAAAGGGGGAAGAACAATTAAAGGAACACACAGGAGAAAGAAAGTGTGTAATGGGGGTAAGAAAGCAAGGGTAGATGATTTTTTTTTGGGGGGGTGAGTTCCAATTTTGTTTTAAGAAGGGTAGGAGGAGAAGGTGTGGATTTGGGCAGCAAAGAGGGTATAGGGATGATAGCTAGGAAAAACAAACAGAAAAAAGACAAAGACTAACAAGGAAGGTGCTGACATAAAAGGGGTGGGGGAACAAAACAATGGAGAGTTAGATAGACAGTGGGGATAACAGATGGTGATGAAGAGAACTGGACTGCAGTCTGCAAAAAGAAGGGGGGACTCCATGATGAGAGATGGGGTGGGATGACAGCTGCTTTTCATTCTGCCAAGAGCTGTACATTTCTGCTTGGCCTGCTACTACCCCTAATCTTAGTATGATCTCTTTCCACTTACCAAGATTTTATAGAGTACAGATAGACTTGTGTGTTGCTCATACTGCATTTTTGTGCATTTCTGAATTGCTCAGTCATATATTGTTGACCATCATCTGCACTCTCCATAACTCTCGTTATCATAATGCTGCTCGTTTCAATCTCACTATATACTCATTTACATGCTGCACAGGCCCTGCCATTTTGTGTCCTAAACTGCATTAATTGCACTGCGTGAGGTGCTCATCACAAAATGTCACCTTTTACATTGCACTATTGTTTCTGAACCCCAGCCGTGGACATTTACAGCTTTCAGATACAAAGAAATTTAAATGTTCAACTAAATTAGGTAAAGGAATAGAGTATATGAGACTGAACTCCACAATAAAATACTTAGTCTGGCTGAAAGGTAGTATAAGCATATTTCTAGCTGGAGTTGAAACATGACTCTGTTGCATTCATGACATTGTCTTGAGAGATGACCATTGTTTAATTTGATCAAAATACCAGAAGCTCCTAATGTTTTGAGAATACATTAATTAAACTAAGCATAGGTCTCAACCTACAACTCTGTAGCAATAATTGACCCTGTGTCTGCATATTGCAGCTTTTAGGCTATTTAAAATACGTCTTCCTTATTAAGAAGTACTGTTTTTCCTCTCTGTCTCACTAACACACACACACACACACACACACACACACACACACACACACACACACACACACACACACACACAATCGTGTATGAAGTAACAGGGCTCAAATTGCCTGTCTTACTGTGTTCAATTACGTGCATCTGGAATAAACCTGAATAATTCTGATCTACACTGCTAAATAATATTTCTCCATATTTTCTCTTAGCTTATGAAAAATGATTACCTTCCACCTCCCAATGCTGAAAGAAACATGCTTCACATTCCTGTTAAGGATAATGCTGTTTTCATGATTCTTTGCACATAGCAAAGGCTTTTTCTATTTTGTGACAAAAACACGTCAGTAATTTTATTGTAGTGCATGGAACATTCTTTGATCTGAAATAAAAAAAATATTATAGCAAGGTTCATGTTCAACAACTTAACAATAACATATTTGTTACAGTGAGGATTTCACATATGAACCTTGCTGTTTCTAACAAGCCTCCTGCAGATGTACAGATGGCATCTATCACGTAATTGGATCAGATACCTGCTGACAGCTTATGTCGGTGACCTGATCATAATCCTCTGTGTTACTGGCAACATAAAAACATAAAATTTTTGCACTAAAGGAAGTCAGTGGCTTCTGTTTATACAGAGTATGATATGACATCATAAAGCAGCACGGTAGCCTAATGGTAAAAATTGTGTTAGATTCAGGTATGATTTATTTACATGAAGAAATATGTAAATTGTCTTAACCTGTGCTAATAGCACAGATGGATACAGCCTTGACTACAGTCCAGGCAACCCAAGTTTAATTAGTAACTTATGTTCTTGATGGTGTAGGCAGAGGAGGAGGATGAGTGTGACCATGCTGAGGAAGAGCAGAGCAGGGGAGGTACAGCTTTTGTGTGTACGCTCAGAGGAAGGGTGAGACAGTGTAGATATTTGAGGGCAGGCTTTGGGCTCACCAAACCACGATATGGTGGTAGCTCTCATGAGTGCGTAGATGGGGGAATCCCCATTACCCCATCCAAGGGTGCAGTGGCTAGGCTAAATACTGAAAAACGCTGTCATTACCAGGATGCTGGTGACAACTCAAACACCCCAATATCTGCTTTGATGACAGCCATCACCATAGGACTCTTGCTATAGTGGATCTAAAGGATGGGGTCCTCATCACTAAGGAACAAGTGAAACAAACTTGTGGAATGCTCAGTGGAGAAAAAAGCATATAGATAAAAAGACAAATATGGAATTTCTCAGATCAAGGGAGTTGTTTATGTTTCCTCATATATATTTGTAAGAAATTCTAAGCAGGCAAGACAAAATGTGGCTTGAGTGGGAGAATTCTTCAGTACTTGTGAGACACTACAAAGAAAGGTATGTTCAATGCTTTATTTTTCCATACAATGGAGGCTGGCCAGTTTCAATAAAATGTCAGATAGCACATATTTTGAATAAAGAGTCTTTGCATCATGACCAAGGTCGGCCTTTGGTCATCTGGTGCCCTACGCAAAAGGGCTCTACAGAGCCATCTTGGTCTGCCTACACCATCCAGATTATTGGAAAAGTGCCCCTGCTACGATGGTGTCCTAGGCAGACGCTTAGTTGGCCTATGCCTATGGCCAGCTATGATGGTGACTATGGAAATACGTTTCTTATAGTAGAACCACACTGGCAAATTAAGTTGGACTCCTGTTAAGGGAAAGGTTTGAACTCCATTTTTTTTTCAAAAAAAAAGAAAAAAAAACTGTTAGCTAGGAGTTTGTAAACAAAGAAGATCACATGAACTAATTAGTGAGTGACAGCTGATATGTAAAATGCACCACTTTCAATGTTGTATTCAATTGGATAACCCAAAGAAGGACTATTTGCCCAAAAGCTTGTTTTACTTAAGTGTCAAACAATCTTTGAGGTTGCTACTTGGTGTTTTGGTATTACATTTAACAGTTCTCACTCTTCCTTCACCCTGTCTCTATTCTCCTTTAGTTCCTATTTTAAAGTCCCCCTATATACCACTTTTACAGAGTCCCAAAATTTGGGAAGATATCTCAGTCAATGCATTTCTATTCCATAGACTTCATAAGGCTTCTCATCTTTCATCTTGTTTCTAGTATGCTTGATCAATTTTCTATTCATATGCTTCCTGTACAATGTTTGTGTCTTTCGGCTTTTCCAGGTTAGGGGTTGCCACAGTGGAACTCCGGTCCGCTAATGATTGGTAGTTGATTTTTACGTGCCGAGTTACCAGCCCTGACACACAACCTCAACGAAGGTACGCCCATTCACACATGTCTCCATGCAGAAGACGCTTTAGCTGTGAATCAAACCGGACAGCGTCTTACTGTGAGGCGACAATACTGCTCTCAAATCATACACTTCACTGGCAGGTTTGAATGTTGACAACCACCATACTCTTGGTCTGAGCTAAGAGTAGAAAACAACATGTGGAACACTGATTTGCACACCTCCTTCTCCACATTCCCCTGCTACTGTTACATTATGGATATGCAAACCACTCTTAAGTACAGTATACAGTGCAAGAAGTAAATCATTTAGAAATACCTTACTCCTGGAGGGGAACCCAGCAAAAAATGTCCAGAAAGCATGACATTTATCCCATCTGCTAATCCTCTCTGCAAAGCCTCTTCCTGATTTGAATCTACAGACTTAGTGACCAGGGAATTAATTAGCACTACTGCTCTGCACTCCAACAGTCTAACGGAAACCCAAACACTCTACCGAGCCAATCTGGATACACTACAGCAAGCCTTGACCAAGGATCAGAATCTTCACTTCCCCCTAATTCCATTCCTGTCTGTGATCACAGGCTTCCTCAACAAACCCTCTCGGTAGTCACAGATGCCACCTTTCAGTTTTCCATACCCTGCTATCAGTAATCTCAGTCACCAGCCACCCACAGCAATGCCCAGCCTATGAGAGCATGGTAATGTAGTGACCCCATCCTATGTCCACCCCTCTTGAATCCAGAATTTCATGGTGACCAGGCCCACATCTGTTACTGTTCAGTATTTTCTGGCTAACTACCCATCTATCTGCAGTTGTTTGCTAATGTCTGTCACCCCCAGATATACATTTCAGGGATTGGACAACAGTAGATGCAGCTCCACCTTCCTGAACAGCCAGTTACTAATCTATTTCTGGCCACTGTCTCAAAAGGCTTATTCATTGGCCAGAGGTTGCGGACTCTGATGCCAGCATTCACTCAGTGAATGGCACAGTTCTGCACTGCAGCTCACCTCCCTGAGGCAATTAATGAATCCACATCTATCTTAACACCCCTTCCCACCAGCATCTATTAAATTTAGCCATTGCATTACCTTCCCACTTTTATATACCACAAATACATTCTGACCTTGTTCGTTCCTGACTCACATGCTACCTTAACCTCTTATGCAATTACATTTCCTTATCACTGTGCTAATAAGATACATAATCATTCTTCATAACAGGTGTATTAAATAGTGATCTGACATCAAAAAAGGATGTGATAATATTTTTTTTTAGCTAACCTGTTATAGAATAGGTCATGTTTAGCAGGGAGCAGGGCACTTATTTCAATGGTGGTTGAGGTGACTGACAACAGACTTCATGCAGACATGGTATTCCAGATTTCTCAAGTGCATTCAACAGTTTGTATGATGACATTTTAATAATTAAAGTGACAACACTAGACAGCTCATTTACCATAACCAGCCTAAAGAAACCCACTCATGGATAAGCGATTATTACTAAAGCTGGGTCATAAAGGGCAAAAGTAATGGAATAACAGAGTATTACAGGGCACAGAGCTTAGCCAACATCTTTGTTTTTTCCAACTGTACACATAACACAAACTTTATTAAAGGAGCCTTCAGTGCTAAAATATGCAGGTAATATAAAACAAAACAGAATGATATCATCTGTGATAGCTGTACTGAAATTTTAAACTTCTTAGAAGGAATTGCAACTCATCTATAACAAGATAGCAGCTTCCATGATCATGTAATGAAACAGAGGAAATTATTGAATGCAAAGTAATTGAACTGGAAATCCGTGAAAACAAAAGAATGTTGTGTCTTTTGGCTTTTCCCGGTTAGGGGTCGCCACAGCGCAACTCCGGCCCACTAATGATTGGCAGTAGATTTTTACATACCGAGTTGCCAACTCTGATGCACAACCTTCAACAAAGGTACGCCCATTCACGCATGTCTCCACACAGAAGACGCTTTAGCTGAGAATCGAACAGGACAGCATCTTACTGTGAGGCGACAATGCTACCGCAGCACCACCACTGCACGTTTTGATAACTATAAGAAGTAATGTAGAGAGTTTTCTAGGAGTGGGCAGCATTTTATTGTTTGTAAACTGGTAACTAGATTGAGTGCTGATAATGTCAAGCAATCATGCTAAAACCACATTCTTTTCATAGGGTCATAGCAGATTACTAGGCTGTCTACCCGGAGGTCATTTTAAGCTTAGCCATTTAATCCCAATGCAATACCATAGAAATGCTAGTCAATACCCAGGACTGCATTTAATGATGACTACCCATGTCCAGGAGGGCTGTGGGCTCTATCTCTGGTAAGAATTTACGGTACCCCATCCACTCATCCAGGTTCCTCTTGAACAGTGTCATAGAGAGGCTCTGTTTCACATGAATTAGTAGCCTGTTCCAAAGATACAGCAGTCACTGGGAGATAAATCTGTCCCTCCAGCATGTCCAGTTGTTTTTTCAGTTTGCTGAACGTGGTTTTCAGCATATGCATTTCATAGTATCAGCACAGAATCCAGTGGCAATTGAAGAGGCATAATGAATCCTATTTCCACTACTTTCTACTTCTACTCGAGACCATTTACTTACACATGTAACTATGTAAGATAAAGAGACCTTGAATAATTATAAATTAAACCATAGACACGCACACAGTCGGATGCAGAGTGTTCTTGCTTTGATCACCCTGTTTGCTTAGCTTCTTGAAACTGAAATAGCATTGGTAAATATGTAACTGCTTCTGTGCCCAAATACTTTCATTAGGCTAGTTCTTTGTGTGTGTGTGTGTGTGTGTGTGTGTGTGTGTGTGTGTGTGTGTGTGTGTGTATATATACACACACACACACACACACACACACACACACACACACACACGTGTGTAAATTAATGACATTACGAGGCCTTTCATTCAATCTATAGTTAAACCAGAAAGAGTTTGAAGATCCTACCATGTAATGAGATGGCATTCAGTAAGTGGAGATGAAGTCATCTTAGGAAGAGGAGTGCTTCACTTTCAAAAGGCAATGGAAGATAGAAACAACAGAGACATGCAGCTCACTGTAGAGAAATTACAGAGGGGATACAGGTAGGGATATGCTACAGAACCAATACAGTTATGAGCCTGGTCCACAGGAACTGTATAGATGGGAGACTGATACCCTGGCATGAACCTGTCCAACATAATTATATGTGTGAGGCTTGATACCTAGCCAAAAGCCAATCTAAGAAAATTAGACAGATGGGAGGGAGTCTGATACAAAAACAAGGGTGTGTCTAAGAGGCAAACTTAGCCTACTTAAAAAGAGAGACAACTCAACCTCAACCCAGGGTGACGGTGTAATACCAGAGGCCAGAGAGGCCTGAAGAAGGACAGTATGACGACAAGACAGACACACACAAATAAGACATGCACTTTCATTATAAATAAGACTGAAGAAAAATGAGTTTACGAACTTTAGTGAACTATTTAGGTTCTGTCATTTAGTTTGAAAATAAATCTGAAAATATTCCAGATTTTTATCAAACGTGTATATTGATATCATCATCATCATCATCATCATCAATGCCCTTCGGTACACACCCTTACTATTTTGGTCCAGCAGTTGTTACCCAAGACACATCGAGGTAACGAGCGTGAGTTACAACTGGACCTACATTCTGAAATGGATTTTGGTGATATGCCTCGTGTTTTAAGAGACAGTGTGGCTGTTATGGATCAATCTGAGTTTCCAGCATTGAACCCGTCGCAGGGGCAAGCTAACTGTTCTAATAATGAGGTTCATTTGAACAATATGTCGGATACACCAACTAAAACATTAGATCGCTGGTTGAAGGGGAATGCACCATCTGTCACGGATCAGCAGGGGGAATGAATTGGCAAGTATGGGCTCCCTTCTTTGCGAATTTAAAAACAAACTTTTAGAGTTTAAAAAGATTCAGCAAGAGAACCTATACTTCCGTGACTGTCTCAAGGTGCAACAAGTTCCCAAAGGTTTACATATGTGGATGTTCCCGAATGGGATCGTTCCACACTCTTTATACCATCAAAAGCTTTTGGCCATGTTCGACCGTCATGGCTGAGAGCTCCTTGAGCTCATGTGTCAACATAATAAGATTCTGGATAAACTACAGGAGGATATTCAGGTCCTCCATGGGAGGATTCACCAAGTGGAGGTTTGGAAACGTAATAAGTTGGCCTATGAGCAGATTTTCCAACAAGTTGATGGTTTCACAGCGGTTATAGCTAATCGTAAATCAAAAAAGCTTGAAAGGGACAGGCGAGCCTATCGGGGGGATTTGCTTATCCTTCAATACAGGGTAAGCAGCAGGTCCTTCCACAGCATGACAATGATGAGCTTGTTTTCTTCTAATAGGAGTGAGGCAGCCCCTTTGGAGAAGAATGGTCAGACATTCGGAGAGGATAAAAAATCGTGCCCGACATCAGTGGAGCCCTTACCCACAGGGCGGTGGTTGGAAACAGCCAGGACAGAGGTTTGGGCAGAACTCAAAGAAGCAGAGATAAATGAGGTGACTGTTAGTAAACCAGCTATTATCATGAACTTTAAAAATACTTTAAAGTGTATAATTATACTGATGTTAGCATATCCAAACAATACGCTGAGTTGTTCAGTAAAGGGTTTAATTATGTGCCTAGCCGCAGAAGTGACATCGGTGAGCTTATTTGTGATTTGAAATTGTTTACACGTTGACTCAATTTGAAGTTCATTCATAGGAATGACAGTGATGTTTTTAATGTGAATAGTGAGTGTTTAAGAATGCCTAGTACATTCAACCCTGAGCTATATTATGCTATTAAAGCTTTTGAAAAAATGTGTGAAACAGATTTTCGGCATTTTTTGGGAAAAATGTAACTGATGAAAATATTGCTGAAGCAGAAAGATTTAATGAAAGCATTTATGTGTGAGGATTTGAGAGTCATGCAACCAGATAAGGGGGGATGGATGCTAATCATGTCCAAGATAGATTACGTGCAGAGAATGTTTGATATATTATACAGCAGTACATACACTGAAGTTTCTTTAAACAAGGTCAACATTGGTTATTGTAGGATTGACAGTGACCTTATGGACATGTTTACCCAAGACCAAGTCAATATTGACGAATACAATTATATGTCTACTGATGTTCCTAGAATTCCTGGGATCTTTGGGATTCCCAAGATCCAGAAGGATGTGGTTAACCCCCCTCTTAGGCCGATTGTTGATGCAACTTGGTCTAAGACTAGCTATGTGGCTAAGTATCTGGACTATAAACTGAAAAAAAGGGTTATGGCTATTTCACATCTTTGCCGTGATTCCTGGCACTTTTTAGAAAAGTGTAATATCTTAGATATGGTGGATCAAAGTATTAGTTTTCTTACCATTGATGTTAAGGAACTTTATAACTGTATTCCTCAGGATATCGGTCTTGATTGTTTTTCTGAATTTTTGCATGAAGAATTTGGAATACCTCAGGATAATATTAACACTTACACTCAATTGATGGATATGGTACTCAAAAATAATTAAATTTACTTTGAGGGGCACTATTTTAAGCAACTGATGGGTGTGGCCATGGTTCTCCCTGTGGCCCACTATTTGCTAATATAGTCATGGCTTGGTGGGAAAAGCACTACCTTTTTTCCTCCCCATTCATTGCTAATATCGTGTTATACCTGAGGTACCTTGATGATGTATTCATTGCATGGAAAGGAACCATGGAAGGCGTAGATGAATTTTTGAAATACATCAATGAGAGTACTGTATTTTTGAAGTTTACTCATAATTTTGACCCTGTTAGGATATCCTATTTGGATGAGTTATTGGTCAAAACAGAGGAGGGCCTTTTAAAATCAACAATTTATAGAAAGCCTGCTTTTTCAAACAGGTGGTGCTGTGGTAGCGTTGTCACCTCCAAGTAAGACGTCTTGTTCGATTCTCAGCTAAAGCATCTTCTGTGTGGAGATATGCGTGAATGGGCGTACCTTCATTGAAGGTTGTGCGTCAGGGCCGGCAACTCGGCATGTAAAAATCTACTGCCAATCATTAGCGGACCAGAGTTCCGCTGTGGCGACCCCTAACTGGGAAAAGCCGAAAGACACAACAACAAAAACAACATCCTTTATTTTAGTAGTAATCACCCTATGCATGTCAAACGAGGGATTATCAAAGGGCAGCTTGTTAGAGCAGCCCACATGGTATCTAGCAATAGTGACTTTTTGGATGAATGTGATCTAATGTGTCAAATGTTTGCAGATAGGGCTTACCCCAATTATTTAATCAACAACATTAAGAAGGAAGTTGTGGACAAACGTATGAAAGGATTTTACAAACCTATTTTGAATAATTTGGAGCAAGGTGTCTTAGATTCAATGGTAACATCAATTGAGGAGAGTCAGGTGGGTGAGCATGATGGGTGTTCTAAGTTTAGAATGGAGGGGGTGCCCAGTGGATCTGTGAATAGGGATATTGTTTCCTGTCCATTTGTGAGTATTTTTTCTAGTGATAGTCTTGTCATGCAGGATATTATCAAGAAGAATTGGGTCATTTTGAACAGTGATCCTGTATTGGGCACCTTATGTGGTGGGAATCCTGAATTTGTTTTCACGAGGGGTAAGAACATCAAGAATATTTTAGAACAGGTCAAGAATAACAATATAAAAAGTAAAATTATATATTGTAGAAGGTGTAGTCAATGTAGTCACATTCTGAATACATCCAAGATCATGATAAACTACAAAGGGAATGATATAAAGGGTAAATTCAATTGTCATACCCAGGGGGGTCATATATGCTGCAGTATGTTCTCAATGTTCCAGCTTTTACGTTGGAAAAACCCAACAGAAGTTGGCACACCGGATTTATGAACACCTATATGATGTGCGACATTGTGATAAAAATAATGCCTTATACAGGCATATTAAAAAATTTCCTGATCAAGTCTTTAAATTTGTAGTTTTGCAGCAGGTAAAACCGGGTGACAGGAGTGGTCCTTGGAAATTGTGGTTGGAAGACAAAGAGGTTTGGTGGCAGGTCTTTCTAAAATGCCCATGTTCCCCCAGGGTTGAATGATGCCATTTTCATCAGTAGCAAATTGAAGCTCAGGGTTTTGGACAGATAATATGTACATATGTGTATATAAATACATATATATTTTTTAACAGTGAAAAAAAATTTTATAGGTCAATAACATGAGTTTATAAGAGGTTGCAATTTATTTTTTATATATATGTGTTCTGATTATATATGTTGTTGTTTTAATGATTCATTTCTCTTTAAAGTATAATTAATGATGAATGTGAGATCAATCTATGTATTAGTGTGGGGGTGTGGTTTTTTTGTGTATATAAGTAGAACATTTGGTAATGCATTTTTGTCTGATGAAGTTTGGTCATTGTACCTTACGAAAGCGTTAACTTTTTACTGAGCCCTGAAGTAAACTATCGTGTTTGGAATTAGCAGCTGTGTGGTTCATTTTTATATTTTTTATCAGTTGGTCTTTTATTGTTTTTGGTATCTACCCGGTGGTCTTTTTAAGCCTAGCCATTTCATCCCAATGTAATACCATAGAAATGCTAGTCAATACCCAGGACTGCATTTAATACTAACAGATTTTTATCAAACGTGTATATTGATATCATCATCATCAACGCCCTTTTTCCCATTTTTTCTACATGGAGTAGGAGTGTCATGTCAGCTGTGACCATCTTTGTCAATTCACTGCCACTCTCTTACCTTCTTTGACAGTCATGACTTACTGTTGCAGGTTTTCTATTACACAATTCATCCATCACTTTGCTGGACGCCCTAATTTCCTCTTGACTTTTTCATGTGTGTTCCAAATCTTCTTCACACAATTATTCTCTGTTTTTCTGGACATGTGCCCGAACCACCATAATCCGTAGTCTTTGTCCTTCTCTGCAATCGGAGCTACTTTGGCATCTTCTCTGATTTCCTCATTTCTTCATCTGTCCTGCAGTGTGCATCCTACCAACTGTTTTAGGCACTTCATCAGTCATCTTCATAACCGCATAACCTCTAGCTTCCTCAACTGATATACCCCTATTGCCCAGGTTTCTATACCAAACAACAGTGCTGGTTAAACACTGTTTTGTACACCTTACTTTTTAGCTTCCTTGGCATTCTTCTGACATACACCATCAGTGACACTCAGTGCCAGTTGGCTGTAGTCCTTCCAATTCCAGCTTTGACTTCCTTATTCAGACTTCCTCTCTCCTCAGCCACCCCTCTGAGATACGTGAAGCTGTTAATCTGTTCCACTGTTTACCTTCTTTCTCAGTTCTTAGCTTCTTCTGATTTTCCCCATTTGCTGCCATTACAATCATCTTATCTGTACTCATTTTCACCCCATGTGACTTCAGTTTTGAATTTCATTCCACTATTCTTTGCAAAAGTTCTTGCTCAGAGTCTGCCTGCAATGCCACATCATCAGCATAGAGCAACTTTGTTGATCTGTCCCCTAACACCTGCCTTCTAATGTAGGTCATCCAGGGCCGGCCTTAGCTGAAATGACACCCTAGGCGAAGTAGTGCTCTGGCGCCCCTTAAGCCCCACCCACACCATACTCAAGGAACACCCCTAAGTGAGCCACGCCCACAGGTAGGTCACTCCCACATCTTGCATTTTTTTAAATGCATGGAAAATCAATGAATGCTTTGTCATACTGTAACAAAGATACCCTGTAATGTAGTTAACCTACAAGTGAAGTCTTAATAAACCTGCTTGATCTGTTCCTGCAAGTGAATTCTCCTTAATAAACCTGCTTGATCTGTTGCTCCTTCAATATTTTATCTACAGTCATGACACAGTAATAAAACTGCTTTTTACAAAGTTCATTGATGTTTATGCATAGAACTTGTGTCATTTACTATGGTGTGCATGACTTTGCCTAAAATGTTGCACATTAATTACTGCATACCCTGATGTGTGCTTCATGCTCTTCACAGGTCAAGTCAACATACTTCAATGTCAGCAACACAATGTGATCTGACAAAAAATAAGGCAAAAATCCAGACATTGTGGAAATATCAACACCAGACACATGCCAGTTGCAAAATGGCTATAGCGTGACACAGTCACTGAGCACTGCATGATTCATTGCCTTGTTACCTAGCTTGAACTGGTCAAATTAAGTAGCAAATTCCACAAAAGTCTGTCATACCTCTTCCGCTTCAATACAATTACACCACTGAGAATGCAAGCTGGCAATATTCAATGAGTCTTCCTAGAATTTGCTTACAGAAACTAGTTTTTAATCTATCAAACCTGCATTAATTTACCTACACATGCAATGGATGCAAGCAACCCAAAAATGTGATTTTTGTGCATTCATTCTGAGCAGACTGCTTGCTTCTGCCTCACTACATCTTTTTGCAAATTCAGTCACAGCAGATGCGTTACACGTATCAATCATCTGGTTGTTTTCGTTCACATTCCCCACATAACTAAGATGCATGTTGTTTGATATATTAATGACCGTTCTGTACTTTTTACAGTACAGTATTTTCTATACCTCAAACTCATGAGGAACCTTTGAAGATGTACTCCTTGTTCAGAAAGTACTTTTTCCATCTATAACAAATAAAAATGTTTACATATTGCCTTGTCCAGGGTGTTTTAGGCACAGCATTCTACAAGATCACTTTTCCTGACCCACCTCTCATTTAAAGACTGATCTTCACAGAATCCTAACATGGTCATGCTTTCCAAGTTATATTCTTAAGTTTCAAATCCTGTGCTTATTTTCGAAAATGTAATTTACTTGCTTTAATGCAACTACATCCTAACATATTCCCTCTTGTAAAGTGTATTCTCCACCCTAAAAATGAAAATTATCACATAAATAACACAAGACTTAGTTGTGTTCCTCTTCTGTGACATTTCTATACCATTTAACTTTCTCACTGTACCAGTGTTGGGTTTGAATGAAATCTCACACTTTATTTTCTTCCTAGCTGTTCATATCATGTAATGCATCTTATTTAAAGTTTTCTGGCCAAGGAAAAAGCCCATAGAGCAAAGATTCACAGCTGCCTTTGTTCCCTTCCAAAAAAAATCATTACCTACTAAGATTCTGAGGATTCATAACTTTTACTACAAATTGAGGGCAGCTTAAGCAGCTAGAATGCTGAAAGTGCTAAAACCTAGATACCACTGATAGAACAAAACAGTGGCCAAGACCAAGTCCTTGACCTTCCAAGTTTAGCAGTCGATTCCTAACTTTACAAAAAATATTTAATCATCATTTTATAGATGCAGAGAATATTGTTTCTTTGCAGGGTGTTTAAAATGTGAACATGAACGGCCACTGAAAAATTCCTGAATGAGAAATATAAATGCAAAGCTAACATTTACTGCAGGGTATTATGATTTCACATTCTGAGCACACCAAGCCAAAAATAAGTGGGGGAGCAAAGTCGTCAAGTTGTGGATGTTTTTAAAGAATGCAGTCAGTATTGCCAAAGATTAGTTTAGTAACAAACATTAATAGAAGTATAAGAATTCAATTCAAAATGCAGTTCAATAAGAGTTATGAAACTAATCTTTGGCAATACTCACTGCCTGCATTATTTTAGTCATATCTCAACAGTGGCACACAACAGCATTTTGAATAAATTAAAGTGCATGCATGCATGCAGCATGCTACATTATTTTCTGGCGAGCTGAATTATCTTTTCATAAAAGGAGGTTTTCCTGACCCTAAGATAACATTTAAAACATCTGCAGATAGTTGGTACCTGAGCCTTTATTTTTATTAGTTATTTTGTTACCTGGCAAGATTCATGAGGTACAGTTGCTGAGAAGCATCCACACTATACATCACCTTGTGAGTCTTGCCAGGTAAGAAAAGAACTAATAAAAATAAAAGCCTAGAATTACCACCTGCCTGCAGATGTTTCTCTTCAATGAGCTTCAATTAGCATAAAATGAGTGGAGCAAATATCTAATTTGGTCCAAATTACGTAAGATGACTCACTTGATTTGTATCACTAGCAAGTACTCCCATATCAAGAAGTTTATTTAAACAAGATCGCAATGAGAAACATATACATGACACTGAGGACACATGAAAAACTATCACTATAAAAAAAAAATCACTAACTCACTCCATCACAAACTTCTTGCACAGCAACAGCTCTAGCACATATTCACTTCTCTTGGGGGGAAAATACTGTATTGATGAGCAGCGATGCATAATCCGTCAAAAGGAAAACTTCTTAAAACCCTCATAGTTCTAAAAGACAATCTAGCTACATTTAAATGAGAAAAGGGGAGAACCAGATACAGTACAAACCACAAACGGACCATATGAAGGTACTACCCATCTTAATACACTCAATTAGAAAGAAAACATCACAATTTCATATACAGCTATCTCGCTTTCTTTACCTAAACAGACTGCTTGGTATAAGAAAATACAAATGTATCATTTCTTTTCAGTGTCCCAGGGCAGTAACTCCTCTTCTACCCTAAGTCACTGACAATTTCTGTTCGGGCTTTTACTTCATATACAAACACAAGCAACCTAGAACTATATTTATTTATTTTATTATTTATTTTTATTTTACATTTGTTGACCGGGCTAGTCTAGCTGGATATATATCCATTTTCAGTAGAGGCCCGGGGAGAAAAGCTCCACACAAATACAAACAAAACAAAAACAAAAACAAAAAACAAAACAAAAATGTATTCAAATAGAAAAATATCATTACAAGGTAAAAAAGGATTAAAAGCCATATGATACAGTGTAACACTTCAGAAAGTTAGCATAGAACATAATCTGACTAGATGCACTCTAGTAAGAGATAAGTACAATAATTTACATCAGACTTGAGGGATTTAAGCAATACATAGAATAAAGTTTGATTTAGTGATAGTCTTAGTTACACGACTAATTATTAAATGTTAGGAAGAAGGTGGAAGAGGAGAAAAACAGGGTATAGGTGTTGATTAGTCAGGTTTACTACAAGGACACAGCCAGTGACTTAGGAGGTAATTTTTGAGTTTTTGTTTGAAAAGTGGTAATGATGTAGTTAGTGTTATATCGCTAGGTAGCAGATTCCAGCTTCTTCCTGCTGTATTAGTAAATAGAGAGTCACCAGTTGTGTTATTAGACTTAGTTAAACTGGCAGTGAGTTTACTAGAAGAGTGAAGGGAGTTGAGATTATTATATGGGATTAAAAGTTTTGAGAGTATAGGGGTATAAGTGGGTTGGTATAGTAGTCTGTGGGCAATTGTGAGTTGGGGGATTAACAGATGGTTTTGAAATTCCAGCCAGTCTAGTTGTTTTAGGTTAAAACAGTGGTGAGTTTTAAAGGGATTTCCAGTAGCAAATCGGGCAATATTATTGTAGCAAGTTGCAAGTTTGTTAAGGTTAGTTTTCTTAAGGTTAGTAAAAACAGGTGAGGCATACAGAAGAGTTGAGATTAGATGGGAATGAGCGATCTTGGCTCTAGCTGATGTGGTTAAGAAAGTCTTAATTCTATATAAGGATCCTATTTTTCTGTTGACTATTTTAATGGTGTTGTTAATGTGTTGATCAAAAGAGAGATTATTGTCAATGGTTATTCCTAACAGTTTGGTAGTAGAGTCAGGTGAGATGACGGTGGCATTGTTTGAAGAGATAGTAAAGTTTAAGGGGACGGACCTAGTAGTGGGAGTAAAGAGAAGGAGTTTAGTTTTTTTGGCATTAAGTAGGAGGTAACGTTTGGTAAACCATGTTTCTACTGTGTTGAAGATGTTTTGAGTAAGGGAAGAAAGTTCAGTTGGAGAGGTAGCTGAGCAAATAAGGGTGGAGTCATCTGCATATTGAATGCAGGTTGCTTGAGGAATTGCCAAATAGAGATCATTAATGAATAAAGAGAAAAGAAGTGGTCCAAGAATGGAGCCCTGAGGGACACCGATGGTGACAGGTAGCAAGGAAGAAATTGGATTTTCCCAGAGAACTGCCTGTTGCCTATTGCTGAGATAAGATCTGAACCAATTCATGGCTAGGTTATCAAAAGAGAGAGATTCAAGAATGTTAATTAGGATGGAATGGTTAACCATGTCGAAAGCTTTAGAGAGGTCAGTGAAGAGAGCAGAAGAGAGAAGGTTGTTGTTGCGGTTTCTATTGATAGTGTCTGTGAAGGAGAGGAGGGCGGAGGTAGTACTATGATAAGGCCTAAAGCCATGCTGACAGCTTGCTATTATGTTGTGGAGAGAGAGATACTGTAAAAGTTGTTGGTGAATGCATTTCTCCATAATTTTTGCTAAGGGTGATAGGAGAGCAATTGGTCTATAGTTAGAGTAATCGATAGAGTTCCCACCTTTATGTAAAGGGATAATGTGGGAGACCTTCCAGATGTCTGGGATGGTTCCTTCTTGGATTGTCCTATTTATAAGTATAGATATAGGGTATGTGATTACTTTGGCTGCTTTTGGAGATAAAGAGAAGGAAGTTTGTCAGCAGATGGGGTACAAGGCTTCAGTTTATGAATAAGTCTGTAGATGAAAGAGGTAGAGATGGGTTGTAGTTTAAAGTTATGGGAGGATTGTGCTAGGTTGATTGGAAGGTTGGATTTATCAGTGTTTAGTTGTCTAGCTAGAGACTGTATAGTGTCGGTGAAGAAAGAGTTGAAGGTATTTGCAGTTAGGTGGGGAGTGTCTGGATCAGCATCAAGAGGGGTGGGAGTTTTAGAGTTACCTGGGGACAACAGTCTATTGATACAAGACCAGAACTTCTTTGGATTATTTTGATGAGTTTGTTGAAGTTTACAGTAGTAGTTTTTTTTGTCAGTAATGATTGCTTTTTTAGTAGTATTTCTAAGCTGGCGGAAATGAAGAAGATCAGAGCTATTTCTATGGCATCTCCATTTAGCCCAGATTTTGTTTCTAAGTAGAATTAGATTTTTTGTTTCATTAGAGAGCCATGGGGCTATGTTGGACTTCATTCTGATTATGCGTTTGGGAGCATGTTTGTCGAGAATAGATAAGAAAGTTGTATTAAAGTATATTACTGCATTTTCAAGAGGAAGGGATTTTAAGGGGTTCCAGTTGCATTCTCTGAGTTCATTTTGAAATAAGTCTATGTTGAAATGTTTGGTAGAGCGTATTGTTCTAGTGGTGGGGAGGTTATGAAAATCTTTCTTTTCTCTTGTAATAAAAGTCAAAGAGTGATCACTGACATCATCTGGCAGGGTTCCTACTTTGTAAGTTTGTTTAACTTTGTTTATGAGTATCCAATCTAAGATACTCTCTTTTTTATTAGGTTTATTAATTCTTGTTGTTGAGGTGATGGTTTGGGTGAAACCATGAAGGTTGATGTGAGAGGTAGGATTTTCAGCATTGATACTTTTCCAGTCTATGTTGAAATCACCTAGGATTATTGTTTCTTGGGGGTAAGTCGTAGATACCCAGTTGAGAAAGGCTTCTAAAGTGGGTATATTATTACCTGGTGGTAAGTAAATACAGATAATGTAAAGGGATTTTTTGGTGTTAAATTGGAATTTAGTTATGAGGACTTCTATTTTACTATCCTGGGTTGGATAAGCTGGAAGGGTGGAGATATTAAGTTCATTCTTAAAAAGAATTGCTACTCCACCGCCTTTAAGTTTTGATCTATCAAGTCTCACTATGTTATAGCCTTGGGGAGTGATCTCATTATCTTTTGTATCAGGTTTTAGCCAAGTCTCAGTGAGGCAGAGAATATCAAAGGAATGGATATCTAGGAGGGCATGAAGGTGAGATACTTTATTATTGATGCTTTGAATGTTCAGATGTCCTATTAGGAGGGAATTATTAAGTTTAGGGTTAATTATTTGAAAAGTAGGGTTGGTAGGTCCAGGGTTGGGGTGGATGTCCCCATCTTGTAAGGTGGGATTATTTGGTTTTGTTATTAAGTTGTTCTTTAGATAGGTTTGAAGTTTCAATTTTCTATTGGTGGGTAGGACATGTTTAAAGTGAGAGAGTCTGTGGTATTTAGGTAGAAGGTAGCTAGGAGTGGAAGTAATGTTGGAGTGTGTAGTTAGGGGTGTATATGTGCAAGTTATAGTTTGTTTGTATGAGTGTAAAAGCTGGACATAGTGTAGGTTTTCAAAGGAGGTAAGAAGGTAGGCTGAGAAGAGGGTGGTTACGAGTAAAAGTGATAGTATAGGCATGGTTAGAGTATAGGGAGCCATTTTTGTGGAGAAGTAAAATTGTAACTAGAGTGAAATGAAAGGTAGAGGAAATAGAATAGGAGGAGAGGATAGATAAGGAACCTGCAAAAGTAAATGAGGGGAATAAAAAGGATAATGAAATTGTGAGTAAAGGGTTAGGAATAGAGGAAGTTTAGGGAGAGTAATTATAGAGAGTAGTAATGGAAGGGTAGGGGTGTGGTTAAATTAAGAGGGAAGGGTGAGTTCAGGGATTGGTAGGGTGAGTTATGGGGTGTGTTTAAGGAGGTATAAGTTTAGGACCTCTGGGGGTGGGTGGGAATTGGGGGTAGGGTAGGGGAGCGGAGTGAGCCCGCAGGGCGAACGGAGCGGGTAGAAACAATTGAAACCCTTACAATCCACTATAAAAGTTTCAGGAAAGGGGTATAAATAACTTCTCAGAGGATGAGAGGCAGGACGGGAGTAGAGCGAGAGTGCTACAGGAGTGGTTAGGTGGGGCTAGAGGAAGTTAGAGGTAGGTCAGTCCAGGAGTGGAATAGGACTATTCAGGAAGCAGAGGTGGAGAGTGGGAAGTAAAATCAGGAGAGATAAAAATAGGAATAGGACAGGAGTGTCGCAAAGAAAAGTTTAAAAGATAAGAAACAATTGAAGGAGAAGCTGGAGAGGAGACTATCAGAAATGCAGGTGAGTAGGTAAGAGAGGTATACCAGGAAAAGGGAAAGGTCTAGAATGGCCAAGTGCACCAGCGAAATGACAAAAAAAATAAAGGAGGGTTAAATCAGTGTTTAAGCTTAAGGTGAGAGAGAGGAGGAGCAGGTCAAGGAATAGAAACAAAAAAACCTAGGCAGGTTTCAGGAGTAAAAAATCAAACAGAAGGGAGACAGATGGAGTACTGGCAAGGCTGAGGGTAAAAGGGGATGGGAAGACCAATACTGAAATTACAGACGTAGGACAGTTAGTGCAAGATGGAGCAGCAGAGAAAAAAAAAAGAGATTAGGGTGCCACCTAGTGGATAAAGCAGGTATAGAAGAAGGAGAGTGGGGAAGCTAACTAGTGAAGAGATAAAGTAAAAAGTAATTATAAGAGAAGGAATGTTAAAGGTGCGGAGGTGAGAAGGTAGAAGAGAGGCTGTGAAGGAGGGGTACCGGCTGCTAGTGGCTCAAGCTCAGGCAAACTGTAAGACCCTTGTAGATATCTAAAAACAGAGGCCTAGTATACCAGCGGGACTATGCCCATAACCTACTTTCTTCTTTTCTTGATAGAGGGTAAAAAAAGGAGGCAAGCATATGCAGTCACCGGAGTTTGGACGGCTTCTTGTGACACCAGATGGGTTGTGGCTAGGGCAGGAATCAGAACAGAGTTGAGCTAGGTACTTTGGGAAGAAGGGAGGCAAGTAAAAAGGAAGAGGGTTAGCACAGGTATCAGGCCTGTAAAGTAGTAAAATAAATACAACATTAATAATCAGAAAAAGGTAACACAATATTAATCTGACTAACACATATAATCCACTTTACAAGTTACAAAGCAAGGCAGAGTATTTACAAGCCTCTGTTGAGCGAGAGAGCAATTCCTTAAACAACAAACCAAAACACTGTAACACGGTGTTGCCCTTATTGATAACTAAAACTAGAGAGTATGAATGCAGCTTCTAAACCAATTATGGCAGGAGTTTAACAAATATTTCTGAATAACATGCCTAAAATAAACCAGACCTAGGAGCAATATAACTGAGAATTAAAAGTGAGAGAGGTCTTCAACACTGACTAGGGGTAATGCCTGAGCAATTGAAGCAGGTACAACGGCAACTTGAGGAAGGCCAGACTAGCTTAGTAAGGTGCTAAAAATGCTGCGTTTAGTTAAATACAGCTGAGTTTCCTAAGATCTACTTGAGTATATGTCCCCTAAGCAGTTATCTAAGCTCCACTAGAGTGACGACAAAAGCCGCCGTTTCAGCTACTACAAGCGCTTAAGCGCAAGTGAATGGTAAAGGTTTCTTTAAACATTTAGGGAGACTTCAGCTAAGTAAGGCACTAAATGCTGCGTTTAATTAAATACAGCTAGTTTCCTAAGATTTACTAAGTAAGGGTCCCCCAAGCAGTTATCCAAGCTCCACTAGAGTGACAACAAAAACCGCCGTTTCAGCTACTACAAGCGCTTAAGCGCAAGTGAGTAGTAACGGTTTCTGAAACAATTAGGGAGGCTTCACAAGCGTGGCAGATTAGTAGATGGCCTCTGCGGATATAAAAATCACTACAACAGAGTGTAGACTATGCACCTACCTAGAACTTCTGCAAGTGCAGGAGCGTAGTTAGCTTTCAAAGAGCTAGGTATGGAAAGGACGAAAAAAACACCAACCGAGCACATGGACAAGCTCACGTGAGTGGCGCAGTTCTACATAGCAATGTAGGATACAAGGCACATTACCGGCCTCAAATGGGACAGACCACCAAAAAATAAATCAACACTATTAGAAAAAAAAAAGAGTCCGTGCTCCTTAACAGAGGGAGACGCTGCGAAAGAGCAATTCCTCAAACAAAATGCACACTGTAACACAATATTACTCTAACTAACACATACAATCCACTATAAAAGCTGCAGAGCAAAGCAATGATTTTACAAGCCTTTGTTTAGCAAGAGAGCATTTCTTTAAGCAACAGAGCAAAACGCTGTAACACAGAGTTGCTCTTACTGAAATGAGAACATATTCTTCAAACAAAACAAAGCGCTATAATGCAGTGTTGCTCTCACTAAATACATGTAATCCTCATTAAATACAGTCGTACATTAATTAGTATACAGTCTATGGTTCAAGCATCAAAAATATCCCAGCTAATGAAACCACTGTCTTTACCTACTAGAGCTAGCACACCAGGGCAAGAGCGGACAGCAGCCAGGGACCTGCATAAGGTGAAGGCAGTAAAGGAGTGGCGCGTTTCAGGAAAAAGGTATAAATAACTTCTCAGAGGATGAGAGGCAGGACGGGAGTAGAGTGAGAGTGCTACAGAAGTGGATAGGCGGGGCTAGAGGAAGTTAGAGGTAGGTCAGTCCAGGAGTGGAATCGGACTATTCAGGAAGCAGAGGTGGAGAGTGGGAAGTAAAATCAGGAGAGATAAAAATAGGAATAGGACAGGAGTGTCGCAAAGAAAAGTTTAAAAGATAAGAAACAATTGAAGGAGAAGCTGGAGAGGAGACTATCAGAAATGCAGGTGAGTAGGTAAGAGAGGTATACCAGGAAAAGGGAAAGGTCTAGAATGGCCAAGTGCACCAGCGAAATGACAAAAAAAATAAAGGAGGGTTAAATCAGTGTTTAAGCTTAAGGTGAGTGAGAGGAGGAGAAGGTCAAGGAATAGAAACAAAAAAACCTAGGCAGGTTTCAGGAGTAAAAAATCAAACAGAAGGGAGACAGATGGAGTACTGGCAAGGCTGAGGGTAAAAGGGGATGGGAAGACCAATACTGAAATTACAGACGTAGGACAGTTAGTGCAAGAGGGAGCAGCAGAGAAAAAAAAAGGGATTAGGGTGCCACCTAGTGGATAAAGCAGGTATAGAAGAAGGAGAGTGGGGAAGCTAACTAGTGAAGAGATAAAGTAAAAAGTAATTATAAGAGAAGGAATGTTAAAGGTGCGGAGGTGAGAAGGTATATAGTCTCTGAGTTATGTAGACAAGTAATTTTAGATAAAGGATGGTGATGTTGATTTCAGCGCATAAATTTACATTTTACACTGTATGCAATTTTGGAAAGAACAGCACCACAGTACAAATTACTGCTGTTAGTACTCAACCTCAAGTTTTGAGGTTCAGTCATTTACTCTGGTTGCTCTCTTTCTGGAGTTTGCATATTTACATTTGTTTCCACAGCAAAGTACCATTAATATGTATGTACCTGTGCCTAAATGTCAGAGAAAGCTCCTTCCACCCACAAAATGACAGCTTTAATTTACTATGACTAAAACAGAATGATACAGCATTGTCTAATTTATTGTATCTGCCTCACCAGATATTGAAATGACTATTCTGACTGACTGACACTGATTATCAAAATTCATTGAATTCAGCCTTTGGCCAACCAGAATTGATTTGGCACTATTAGATCGCCTATTGCACTCTGACCTTCTTGAAATTGTGAATAGGACTGAGGACTGAAAATTTAAAAGCAAACACTGCAACAAGCCTTTCCAGTCATATGCCAAAAATGAGTCAAGATTAATGAACTGGACAGAAGCTTTACAGGCAGTAGCCTGAACCACTCAATCTGTCTTCTTCATACTGTTTCATACTGTTTACAGTAACAATCCCACAGAGAGCCATTGCGACTAGTTCTGTTTTCTATTATCCTAAGTTTTCTTAAATGCTTTAGTGAAGCACAACATGCAATAACATGGTACGCGCTTTTTACAGCTAAAATGTTTTGTTATGCCGTCATTTAATCAAGAAGTATGCCAAAACAGCCCTTTATGCCCAAAAGTATCAGCAAGATTATACCTTTTATTGGAATGTAGTTTAGCTCCCTGACTTCACTTACCTTAAGCACATAAATAAAAATCCCAAATAAAACCACTCTTTGTCCGCCCACATGGTCGAGAACCAAGTCGCCAATTCACGCACTTCAAACATCCAGGGGAAATAAAAAATCCAAAAGATATGCCCGACTCTATTTCATTAATGAAAAAAGAGATGAGAGGCGGGCATGATTAAACTTTTATTCTATCAAATGGAGCAGCAGCCAAGGACGTCAGTGGTATAAAAGTATCATTGATTGGATGCTTTAATACTGACTGATCACATGGATGCAGGGGGAGGGAATGGAAGAACACAGCAGGGGACGGTGGTTTCTGCTATGTGCGAATTATGCTTTGGACTGAGGAAGTGGGGGAGGGCGCAAACGCTACAGTACAGGGCGGAGAAGTGGAGAAGAACAGAAATTTAAGTAAATTAAACGTGCCCTTTATGAGGCCGGCCTGTATGGCGCCCTAGGCGGTTGCCTAGTTCGCCTATGCCTAAGGCCGGCCATGAGGTCATCATCAGTATGAACAGCAGTCAGCTTAGAGCTGAACCCTGATGCACACTCACGTCCACTGAAAAGCCTTCTGTGAGACTGAATAATAATTGCATTTGGGCCATTTTGGTTCTTTTACATCACCTGTACTAATTCTACCAATGTTTCTGGGACTCTGAAACCACCATAGGACTACACAAGTCAGCTTTCTTTAGACATTGTCATAGCCTTTCTCCAAGTCTAGGAATGTCTACTTGAACACTTTCCTTGTCTCTAGCCTCTTCTCAAGTATCTGTCTTACTGCAAACATCAGGTCTGTTCTGCTGTATCCTGTTCTGAATCTGAATTGCTAATATTCCATCTTGCATTCTACTACTCTGCATATTCATTTATCAATCACCTTCTCAAGAACTTTCATGCAGTGTGACAGGAGTTTGACTTCTATGTACTGCCCACAGCTGTGGAAGTTCTATTTGTTCCTGTGCGTTGGCACTAGTATGCTTATTCTCCAGTCCTCTGGGATACAGTTTTCTCCCCATATTGCTATGAGCACCTTCTTCCCTGTCTCATTCAACATCTTCACCATATCTGCTGTTATTTCATGTGAACCTGGTGCTTTCCCTGACTTCATTTTTCTTAGTGCTGTTCTTTCTTCTTCTAGGATAGTCTCATCCTCTTCTTTCATTGTAGGCTCTGTCTGTGGCAGTACAGTTTCTGTGGGATTTTCTTCATCAGAATCTGCTGGAAGAGCTCTTTCCATCTGCCTTTGATGTCCTGTGAGCAGGTTGCTGCTAGCATCTGTTATGAAGGGTGCCTATCTTTTTTATTACTCTGCCTTTGCCTTGCAACTCAATAGCATTTCTTTGTGCCATCTACCGAGTCACCTTCCAGAAGCTGGTAGAGTGCCTCGAATGCCTTGTTGTTTGCTACTGCAACTACTCTCAGCCTCTCTGTTAGCCAACCAGTATTACTTCTTAGCCTGGCCCATCTTTTCTATCTCCTACATTTTTTGTGCTCTCCTTTCTTTTGATGACTTCCTAGAGTTCAGCATTCCACCACCAGCTTTTCTTATGTACCTATTTACGTGGACGTTATTACTGGAAAAACATGAATTATATTGGCAGCTGTGTTTGAATGCCAATAATTGGCCTGGACTCAATGAACATCTTTCAATAGCATATTTGCTTAAGTTAAAAGCACTTTTAAGATGAGCCCTAAATACAGGGTTTATATTTTACATATGTTAACATACTTTTGTCTTCATTTTTCTGATTTTATGGGGAATGTATTTTGTACTATATATATATATATATATATATATATATATATATATATATATATATATATATATATATATATATATATATATATATATATATATATTCCTTGTTTACAAATTTTGTCAATTGAATTGACTCAGTGCTATACACTGACTTTCTTTGTGGTGACTCCTTTAAGATAATGTTTCATTTCCTGGGAGCTTGGCGGTCATGTGATTGAACACAAAAGCTACAAATTATGTGTGTACTTCCAGCAATGTTTTTCTGATGAAGTTCATGTATTTTTGAGAATGAAAGCACTTATCTCTCATAGTTTTAAAAACGTTTTACTTAAAAAAAGTTTCTAGATCAAAGTTCTGGATTTTATCTGCAGAAGTTTGTTTCCTTAGGCCTTCCATTTGTGTTTTAATCAGTTACTTAGATGCCACTGAACAAAGTCACATGACAAATCAGCTGACAAATTGTCTTTGCTAAAATTGTTAATATATTCCTAGAAAATAGTATTTAACAATAAATACAATAATAAATACTTGATCATATAGTGATATAATTGTGCATGCAAAACCTCCTTCCTTTTAACATTTGTTTATACCTTTGTTCAACCCTGGAGCCTTGTCAGTAGCTAAAGATAGCTGCCACTTAACAACTTCTTTTACTTCAAGTTCATTGTTGAAATTGACTAATAATACATTATAACACATTATCTTTAAGTTGATCCAAGACAAAGAAATAAAAAGTGTCTTTACATATTAATATATGATTCCAAGGCATTGATGTTTGTTTAGCACTTTTACTGTGATTAGTTTGCTTGGTTTGTTTTTTAAACTGTGAACTTGAAACATGGTTTCAAATTCTTATGACTTGGGGAAAGTTGTTGGGAAATTACTCAACTATAAAAAAAGTGTTACTGGTATGCACAAAGTATAAAATGTGGTCTGCTTAAATAAATCCAAGTTGATTGTACTAGAAACTACAGTAATCAAAAGACATGGACTGAATAATGTTAAAGAACTGACTGAAAAATCTGGTTGTTTTATTTTCTTAAGGAAGTGTAGCACTGCCTGCTATTCCTTGTGCAGTGTAATACTTACAGTGAAATAGCAGACAAATGAAACATGGTTGATTTATTATGTACACTTGAAATATTATGAGTTTCTACCTAAATTCTGTGGTTGCTACTCTGTGTATGAAATCTATATATGGAATAAAATAAGTTCTGACCTTTCTGGGACAGAAATGTGAACTAAGTGTGTACTTTTTGACTCAATACTAAAATCAAAGCTGACAAAAGTAACTGTGTTAAACAGTGCACAATCAACGTGCAAGAGTTGGAAATAAAATGAGGTTCTGCTGCAAGTTATGTGCTAGCATGAACTGGTAGACAATTAAATGGACACTGTGCTATAAACCTCACAAATTTTGTAGGTTGAAATACACCTATTTACACTGATAAGAAGAAAACAGCAAGAAAAGTACAGTTTTGTACCTACCATAAATGTAGATGTTCGAAGATCCACATTGCTGCAGTCCTTACACTTGGGGTAGTCCGCTGTCCTCGGTCGGCCTGAATATCAAAGTATTAGGCTGACGTCGGTCAAGGCGCTTAAGACTGACATCAGAACGTCAGGGTACAAATGCGCATGACCGACGTCATATCCTCAGTCTTTTCTTGCCCCAGATGTCAGAAGACCCTAAAAAGAAAGGTCAAAACCAAATGACAGCAAAAAACAACCAACCACCCTTGCACTAATCATATGTACAATATATACAATATCCACAATATTCACAACCCAAACCACACAACCGCCTCTAACTACAGAGGGAAGGAGGGAGGGTAATTGGACTGCAGCAATGTGGATCTTGAACATCTACATTTATGGTAGGTACAAAACTGTACTATGTTCTTCATCTCACATTGCTGCAGTCCTTACACTTGGGTAGAATCCCAAAGCAGAGGTAAGGGAGGATGGCAACACTATAAAGCAGTAGGAGCTGCCAAAATGCCCTGTAAAATTGCAGTGGCAAAACCAGCCCTAGATTTAGAGTAAAGTGGAAGGTGGTAATGCTTAGAGAAAGTATGCACTGAACTCCAAGTAGCTGCCTCCAAAATATCTTTAGTTGCCACCCCCCTTAAAAAGGCTGTAGAAGTGGCAGTAGCCCTAGTGGAATGAGGCTTAATCCCATCTGGAATCTCCTTACCACGATGGGAATAACAGAAAGCAATACAAAACCCAATCCACTTAGAAATAGTTTGTTTTGACACAGGCTTGCCCTGAGAACCCAAAGCAAATGAAACAAATAACTGCTGAGACTGCCTGAACCCTTTAGTTCTGCTCAAATAATATCGCAACTGCCTGTGTATATCCAAAGTGTGCAAAATCTTTTCCCCTTTATTTTGGGGGTTTGCATAAAAAGTAGGCAAATGAATAGTTTGGTTTAAAGCCACACTAGAAACCACTTTAGGCATAAAGGAAGGATTAGTACGTAAAGATACCCTATCCTTATGGAAAATTAAGAAAGGCTCAACCGCCATAAGGGCCTGTAATTCAGAAACCCTTCTCGCAGAGGTAATGGCCAACAAAAAAGCAGTCTTCCATGATAAATATTTCAACTCAGCAGTAGCTGCAGGCTCAAAAGGTTGTAGAGTGAGTTTCTCCAACACAAAATTGAGATCCCAAGCAGGAGTAGGAGCTCTACGTGGGGGTCTTATATTCTTTGCCCCTCTAAGGAATTGCTTAAACAAAGGATGAGAAAACAATGGTGGGTCACAGTCATAGTGAGCAGAAATTGCTGCAGCATGAACCTTAATAGAAGAGAAGGACAAACCTTTGTCCAGTAACTCAGCAAGATATTGAAGAGCCACACTCAAATTAGGCTTAGAAACATCAAATTCCTTTGCTGCACTCCAAAACAAAAATCTCTTCCATTTATCTGCGTACACTTTCCTTGTACTAGGCCTTCTGGCCTCCAAAATAACATTCAAAACTTGCTGTGGAAGCTGAGACCCTCCAGGGTTTAAAACAGAATATGCCAGGCTGTCAGGTGAAGAGAGTGAAGTTTGACATTGAGTAAATGACTGTTCTCCTGAGACAGCAGGTGTGGAATCGAAGGCAAAGGCCATGGAGGCTCCCGTACCAGACTTCTCAGTAATGGGTACCAGTGCTGTCGAGGCCAATCTGGAGCTATTAAAATCATCTTTGGCTTGTCCTGTCTGACCTTTAGAAGTACCTTTGGGAGGAGAGGCAGAGGTGGAAAGGCATACACATGAAGATTGCTCCAATTGAAAGAAAGAGCATCCACTTTCCAAGCTGTGGGATGAAACCTTTTTGTGCAAAACTTTGGCAGCTGGTAGTTTAGTGGAGAAGCGAACAGATCTATGTCTGGAGTTCCCCATGACACTGTCAATTTCTGAAATACATGAGGATCCAATTTCCACTCGTGGGGATCCATAATTGCCTGCTCAACACATCTGCTAAGGAGTTCTGTGCTCCGGCAGAAACCTTGCCTGAAGATTTAGCTGTAAACTGAGAGCAGTCTCCCACAAAATCATTGCTTGTCTGCATAGAGGATAAGAATGTGTTCCCCCCCCTGCTTGTTGATGTACCACATGACAGTTGTGTTGTCTGTTAGAACCAACACCTGCCCTGGAAGAAGTAAATCCTTGAAAGCTATTAATGCAAATTGGACTGCTAACATCTCCTTCAAGTTGATATGTAGATGTTGTAGTCTGGCAGGCCACGTGTCTTGTATCCACTTTCCATTTAGATGAGCTCCCCAAGCTTTGTCTGAGGCATCTGTCGTTAGAATCTGACTCGCCTCTGGCCGGGTCACAGAGAGTCCCTTGTTTAGGTGACATTCCTGAGCCCACCACAAAAATTCCTTTTGAATGCAAGGTATTATCTGAATGACAGTGTCCATATCTTGGCAGTGCTGTGTCCATACATTTTTGAGATACCATTGTAGCTTCCTCATATGCAGTTTGGCATTGGGAAGCACCAGAATACAAGATGCCATGAACCCCAAGGCTTGAAGGACTGTCCTTGCAGTCAGCCTGGACTGATGAGACAATTGACTGAAGTAAAGGGAAAGATTCTTTTGTTTGTCCGGGGTCAAAAAGGCCATCTGGGATGCTGTATTCAGTCTCACACCCAGAAAGCACATGTCCTGAGAGGGTACTAGACTGGACTTTATTTCGTTCACAGAATACCCCAGGCATCTTAGCACTGCTATCACATATTGCAAATGATGAAGAAGTTCGTCCTTTCCTTGGGCCAGAATCAGGCAATCGTCCAAATAAGGATAGATCTGTATTCCTTTTAGCCTGAAGAAAGCTATCACTGGAGCCAGAACCTTCGTGAACACTCTGGGCGCAGTAGATAAGCCAAAGGGCAATGCAGAGAACTGATAATGAGAAGTCCCAGCTCGAAAACGCAGATACTTCCTGCAACTTAGCCTGATAGGAACATGAAGGTAAGCCTCCTTGAGATCCAGAGTCACCATCCAGTGATCTTTGTCCAGCAGAGGTAAAAGCTGTTGTAACGTCAACATTTTGAACTTGGGAATGTCCAGATAAGTGTTGAGGATAGATAAATCCAAAATTGGTCTCCACGTGTTCCCCTTCTTTGGTACTAGGAACAGGCGAGAATAAAATCCTAGGCCCACTTCTGGCAGAGGGACCGGCTGTATGGCCCCTATTTGAAGCAGCAGAGAAATTTGTTTGTGAGCC
The DNA here is from genome assembly GCF_019279795.1 of Protopterus annectens. Taxonomy (NCBI): domain Eukaryota; kingdom Metazoa; phylum Chordata; order Ceratodontiformes; family Protopteridae; genus Protopterus; species Protopterus annectens. Next base: position 139,267,771 of record NC_056743.1, on the reverse strand, counting down.
TCTATTCTTTGCTGAGGAGGCACGTCTGGCATGCCTTTGAAAGGAGGCAAGGTATGAAAATAAAACTTGTAACCTTGGTGTATGATATCCAATACCCATCTGTCCTGGGTAATTAAGCTCCAGTTTTCTTTGAAGAGTGCCAACCTTCCTCCCAAAGGCGCTGCCAGACAAGAAGGCTCTGGCAGCTGAAAAGGTAGGTCATTGGGCCTGTTTACGAAAGGACTGGCCCCTGCCCTCACCCGAAGACTGTGCAGGTGAACTCCCTGTTCTAGGTCTGAAAGAGCCCTGAGCTCTGCCCCTACCACGTCTAGATCTTCCCCTAGACTGTGAATCATAAGAAGGGTACGTCCACCCCTTAGCAGGCCAATTCCTACTAAACTTCGGAGGCTGAACTTGCAAAAAATCCTTAACAGCCTGCATAGACTTAGCCTTGTCTTCCATTTTCTTTAAGACTGCCTCCACAGGTGAACCAAACAACACATCAAACTGTAAAGGAGCATCTAAAATCCTTGTCTTAACATGGTCAGATAAATTCTGATCCCTCAGCCAGGCGTGCCTGCGAAGAACTGACCCAGTGGCAGCCACCCTAGACGAGGCATGTACAGCATCAAAACCACATTGTAAAGAATGCTTACCCACCTGTTCAGAAACATGTACCAAATCTTGTAATTCTTTACACTCAATACCTTCCGCCAGAGCATCTACCTTAAACTTCAATTGAGAAAGTAGATAGTTTTGATATTTCAACATGTGAAACTGGCAATTCAAAGCCCTCATAGCTAAGGTGGAAGAAGTATAGACTTTCTTTCCCCATCTATCCAAAGCTCTGGCCTCTTTCTCTGGAGGAACCGGATTTTTTACAACAGAGGCCTTGACGCCCTTAGGTCCCTGACTAACAGTTTCTGGGTCCGCCCTAGGACTCTTATAAAGATATTTATGAGCTTCAGGCACCCTGTAATACCTGTCCGGTTTAACAGGAGCAGGAGGCAAAGAATCAGGATTAAGTGAAGCCTCTGCAAACACATCTTCCACAACATCCAGAACAGGTGGTATAGCCAAAGGCCTATGCTGGGGTAAAAGCAAAATTCCCTAAGCCTTTTCCTGGAATCAGAGAAGTCCTGACCTTCCCACTTAAAATGTTCCCTCATGGAATGAAGAGTCTCTGAAAAGAAAAATCCTCTGGAGGAGAAGCAGAAGGAGTAGAATCATCCACATCAGAATCAGAATAAGGAGAATACTCCTGCAAGTCTTCAGCCGAAGACTCTGAAACATCCAAGCCTGCTCAAAACTCCCCAACTCTGGTTCCACCCTAGGCCTCTTATCAGGAGGGGCAAAGAACCTCTAATCAAAGTAATTAAATCTTCTGCCATTTTAAGCATGTGCTTCTTGGGCACAGATCCTGATGAACTAGGAGTGACACCAACAGAAGCTAAACCTGGCCTGCCTCTGGGAGAAGCCTTGGAAACAGAAGGAGAGGGCCTAACCACCCTAGGAAGGGAGGGGAGCACAGTAACCTGAGAAGCCCCTTCAGCCTGACCTGCCTCCTGAGAGGCCACATCCTGCAATATCAAAGTCTCCCCCTGGGACTCCAGAGAAGCCTCCGGGAACCACCAGTTCCACTGGCCTCTAAAGAACCGGCGTCCGCACGGACGACTCTTCTTGCCTGGGTTTAGCTGCTTTGTCTTTGCGCTTCTTCAAGAAGCGGGCCGGAGCATCCGATGGCATATTATAATTGCACCGCTTCCGAAGACCAACCTGGCACAATCTAACCTTCGCAATAGTGCGCTTATTGAACCTAGCACAAAAGCGACACCCAACAACGTCGTGCTCAGGCCCCAAACAAGGAATACACAAAGTATGATAATCTCTATGCGGTATCCGTTTCCCACAAGAAATACAGTTATTCACTTTTTCTGACATCCGGTAAACCACTGAGGCAAGAAAAAACTAAAATATTCCCCAACGGGGTACTTAGCCAACTATGACTCGGTCTGAAACTCCGAATTCGAAAAATTTCAGAACGCCGAACGGCACTTGCAACGCTGCTTCTGCATCGGACCATGCGGCAAAAATGACGTCGGTCATGCGCATTTGTACCCTGACGTTCTGATGTCAGTCTTAAGCGCCTTGACCGACGTCAGCCTAATACTTTGATATTCGGGCCGACCGAGCACAGCGGACTACCCCAAGTGTAAGGACTGCAGCAATGTGAGATGAAGAACATCAAAGCATTTAACGACATTTGTGCTAAAGGTAAACATGCATAATCTCCTAACAAAAATAACATTAAGCTGCAGTAGGGAATGACAGTTGATATAACAAAGCAGAATACTCCTGAATCCAAGTATGTCATTAGGTTCTGTATAAGTGGCATATCCGAGATATCAAGCAGGGTAATAATAACCAATTATGTTTATCTGAAGGATATTCCAGCATAGAACAAAGTGATAATTATAATCAAAATGTATTTCAGACTGATGTGAGATCATTTATACATCTTGGGAAAGAATGTTTCTGGTGACTTAACTTTGGGAATGTTTTCATTAATAGTACATTTCATGTTCATGAGTGAGGCAAAACAGGATTAGTATACTTGGAATGATTTTTTCAGGTCAACAATACAAGTTTTCTAGAAAAAAATATGCATACAATTTAAAAATGATGAAATAATGGAACAAAATATCTGAGCTTACCTAAAAGCTATTTGTAAAGAAACAAAACATTAAAAAGACAGTACTTTTCCGTTAACAGGGCAGCAGTCGTCCATAGACGTAGATGCTGCAGTGAAATGTAGATGGAAAAGTGTCATTTACACTTTTGGAATAAGTCCTGACATTCAGTAAACGGTAACATTTTTTGAAATATTGTTGTTGTTGCAATTGTGCTGTTAACACTTGCTTGTCACTTGTGAGGTATCTGCATTTTTGCACGTTACGTTGTCTTTTATTACTTTATTTTGTTCTAACCACCAGTTGATGAAAAATTTTAACTGAATACTATGTTATGCATCTTTGCCCATACTTGGTTGCTTTGTACTTTCCCTTGGCTGGGTTTTATCCGTTTTCTAATACACGTTAATAATAATAGTGTTATTACTGTTTGAGCATGTACGTGCTTGTCATTCTTTGGTGTTGTGTGGAGGGATAAAGAATACTGTGAAATGAGAGAATGATGTTTGCCAATAACCTCATTACTTGAAGAAAAGCTGTGGATTACGTAAACGTCTCAGCCATGACCTATTTTACTAAAGGATCATGCAAGTGACTGTGGTAAAAAAGATTGTGGCTTCTCAGCCAGGGGGTTATAATTGTAGTGTAAGCATTTGCCTTTTGTTAGGCTCAATACTTAATGTTATAAATTTTGAAATGACTTTGCAGGGAAGTGCAATCATTTGAGTCCCTGGGCCAAACCTGTACTCCAGGCACTCTTGACATTGCCTTGTAGGTTACTGTCTTCCCATGCATTTCAATTTGCTGGACTGTTGCTTTAATTTCACAAAATGGTCAAACCGTTTCTGATTATTTTAATAATAACGGACTCATTCAGAAAGACACTGCAGGATTGTGTTTCTTTCAAGTAAACAAACTGAGAATATTTGTTGAATTTTTGATTATCTGTGCTATCTTTCTGAAGACGAAGTGAAAACGGAAGGATGTAAAAAAGTACATAAGTAGCTAAAGTACATTATTTAAGCCTACTGCAGTATTAATAAAGAAAGAGAGGGAAACTGGTAAAGAGCAGGCTTGCCTTTCATCTTCCAGGCAGTAAGAGAAATCACATCACTGACTTGTAAAAGTGTACCAAAAGCACGGGACAACTGCTGCCCTGTTAACGGAAAAGTACCAAAAAGACAAGGGATGGTTCTACTTTCTGGACTGGGAGATGGAAAGAGAAAATATTTTAAACGTGATACAAGGTAATATTCCTCATTTATGTAGAGTCATTCATGTTTCTAGTGCAAGATTAAAAATTGTAAAATTGAATGTAAGTGCAAAAATGTTGGACATTTTTGGTCTGACTGCAAGGAAGACAGAAGGAGATAATGAAGACAAAGTAGAAGATTAGGAAAAAGGAAGACAATATAACTCTTCAGTCAGCTGAAAAAATACAGTGGTTTTATGAGATAGAACTAGGTGAACAACAAACTGAGGTAACTTAGGGTAGGCAGGAGGTTGAATGTGGAGTGCATAACAATTTAATTTCTCCAAGTCTTTTGATTTTCTAATAATATGATGGGAATGGACCCCATTCTTATGTCAAAGTATGATTAAAGTTTGAGAAATTAATACTGTTTCAATCTTTGGTGTTAGCCCAATAGTGCTCTTCTCAGCACCCAAAATGCACCAGAAAAAGAAGTTATGTCTTACCATAATGTTCCATCTGTATTGTTGATCCTCGTCCACTCATTACATATGGGTTACGGTTCCGATATCAGAACAGAGCTGGCCATATACCAAGCTCGCGCCAGCGATAAACTCTCGAGCTAAGCAATCTCTTACCCATAATCCCCCTCTCCCTGTTACCTCAGATTGAGTTTGCAAGTCAGAAAAAGGTAGAGGCTATCTCTGGTCAAATGACCTAAAGAGAAGGATGGTGAGATCCACTAGAAGCCATAGGAGGGGGAAGGAGGGAGGGTCGTAATGAGTGGACGAGGATCAACAATACAGATGGAACGTTATGGTAAGACATAACTTCTTTATCTGATATTGTTAATCCTCATCCACTTCCTTACGTATGGGACAGAGTCCCCAGCTACCTCTGTTCCTGGGAGGATTTCATGGGAGGACATTCCTGAGCACCATAGAACCAAAAGATGCTCTTCCCCTGGAGGCCAAGTCCAACTTGTAAAGATTGATAAAGTTATAAGGAGTGGCCCAAGTTGCAGCTGCACAGATGTCATGTAAAGAGGCTTTGGCATGGAAGGCAGCAGAAGTTGCCACTGACCTTGTTGAATGAGCCTTGATGGTAGTTGGCAAAGAAGTATTGTGTACCGAATAAATACGGGTCACAGTGTCCATTAACCATGTAGCCAATGTGACCTTAGCAACAGCACATCCTAATCTAGATCCAGAAAAAGCCAAAAATAACTGATCTGATTTACGGAAAGATTTAGTCCTTTGCAAATAGAAACGGAGTTGTCTGTGAACGTCTAGGGTATATAGGCAGTACTCTCCCTCGTTAGAATGATCAGGAAAAAACACTGGCAATTCAATGGTCTGATTAATAGACATTTCAGAAATTACTTTTGGCAAGAAGGAAGGGTTAGTTCTTGATACCCTGTCTGGATGAAAAATCAAGTATGGACTCTTTGTACATATGGCCTGAAGCTCAGAGATATGTCTGGCAGAAGTAATAGTGACCAAAAACAAAGTCTTCCATGACAGATATTTGAGGTCGCATGAAGCAGCTGATACAAAAGGGGGCAATGTCAGAGCTTGAAGAACTAAAGATAAATCCCAAGGTTGAATAGGTTCCCTTAAAGGGGGGTTTCAGATGATTCACACCCTTTAAGAAGGCTTTACATAACTTGTGAGACATGAGGGAGGAGTCTTGGACATTCTCGTGGAAATTAGAGATTGCAGCCAAATGTACTCTATTGGTAGATGCTGACAGCCCCGATTGAAAAAGGGCGGTTAGATATTAGAGTACCATCGACACCGGTGCTGAAAAGGGATCAATTTCCTTATCTTTCAGCCAACAGGTAAATCTTTTCCATTTGCCTAGATAAGTTATTCTAGTGGAGGGCTTATGAGATGCAGTAAGAATGTCCCGTACTTGTGAGGGAATTGGAGGAGCCAAGCTGTGAGCTTCAGACTGTGCAGGTTGGGGTGAATCAGATTTTGCAGATGGGAGATCAATTCCGAGGTTGGACGAAGAATCCATGGTTGATCTAGCAGGTGAGGCCACAGAAGGGGAACCAAATCTGATGAGGCCAATATGGAGCAATAAGGATCACTTTGCTCTTCAATCGACGGGCTTTCTTTAGAAACTGGGGAATGAGGGGAGTGGGTGGGAAGGCATAAAGAAGACCCGAGGGCCAATCGTGAACTAGAGCATCCCTGGGTGACTGTCCTGGAGGGGGAATCAGGGCAAAGTAGTTGCTGCATTTGAAGTTGGTCGGAGATGCAAAGAGGTCACAGCACAGATGGCCCCAATGGTGGAAGATCTCCGCCGCTATGAGAGGACTCAGGGACCACTTGTGAGGTTGAAGAATGCACCTGCTGAGTCTGTCTGCTATCATGTTGGAACTCCTGGGAATGTGCGGTTGGTAGCCATCGCCCATTGCCATATCCTCATGGCCTCTCTACAGAGGGGGTAAGATTTGGTTCCGCCCTGTTTGTTGATGTACCAGACTACCGCCATGTTGTCTGATTGTATCGCAATTGTCCCCGATGGAATGCCTGCAACGCCAGAAGTACCGCTCTCAGCTCTAAAACATTTATATGCAAATGGGCCTCCACTTTGGACCAAGTGCCTTGGACTGTCTGACCTTAACATAGCCCTCCCCACCCCATCAGGGAGGCGTCCGTGGTCACTGTAGCCTTGGAGTGCTGAGGGGAGTAGGGGCGAGACCATTGTGATTGGTTGTGGTTCAACCACCACTTTAGATCTTGTTTGCATCTCTGAGTTATGTGAATCTTGGCTAGAAGGGGAAGCTGGAAAGGATACCATTGGGTGAGCAGTAGCCATTGTAGAAGCCTCATGTGAAACCTGACTAAGGGGACAATGGTGATGCAAGCTGCCATGGAGCCCAACAGCTGCAGGATAAAGTGAGCTGTGGACTTTTCCATTGAGAGAACTGGTAACAGTTGCTGTCTGATTCTTGATATTCTGTGTTCTGGTATGGACGGTCTGCAGGTTTTTCAGTCCAAAATGACCCCTATAAATTCTGTGGACTGAGAAGGGGTGAGATTGGATTTCTGCCAGTTTATTGTTATGCCCAACTTTTTGATAGTATTGAGAGAGTATGCCAGGGCTTCCTCCAATAGGTGTCTGGTGGGGGAGGAGAGGAGCCAGTCGTCTAGATATGGAAAAACCTGAAAACCTTGAAGTCGTAGGTGAGCTGTGACAACTGCCATGTACTATGTAAACACTCTGGGGGCTGTAGAGAGTCCAAAGGGCAGTACTCTGAACTGGTAATGACTGTCTCCCACACAGAAGCGCAGGAATCTTCTTGATGGTCTGTCCACCTTTATGTGGTAGTATGCATCCTGAAGATCAATCAAGCACATCCAATCGTCTTTTTCCAAGAGAGGAATTCTAGACTGTATAGTGACCATCTGAAATTTTTGCACACTCACTAATTTGTTTAGCACACTGAGATCCAAAATTGGTCTCCAGTCCCCGGTTTTCTTTAGCACCAAAAATAGTCTCGAGTAGAATCCGTATCCTATCTGGTCTTTTGGGACTACTTTAATGACTCTTTGGTTTAGCAGCTTTGTAATCTCTAGAGCTACTTCTTCCCTTTGACTAGGTGGAACTTTGGGAAATCTTGATGGAGGGACAGGACAAAGTTCAAAGGGGATCTTGTAACCTCTGGTTATTATCCTTTGTACCCAAGAATCATTGGTAATGGTTATCCAGGCAGAAGGGTACAAAGAGAAACATCCCCCAACCACTTCCAGAGGAAAGGGGTTGGGCCGCTCTTCAGGAGTGCTAGTAGGACTGCCCGGAGAAGGAATCTCTGGAATCCTGATTATGCAGACCCCCTCTGCCCCGAAAGGGGCATCTTCCTTCTGAGTTTCCCCCTCTGCCTCTAGGGGAAAAATCGGCCTGTGTGTCACGGAAAGGACCCTGAGATTTTCTGTACCACGTCTTCCCGCTCTTTTGGTTTCTGGAGAAAGCACATTGGGGGGATGAATAATGGATACCTATGGCAGACAGGGTCTTACCGTCCTGTTCACACCTGGCCAATGTAGTTTTGACGTTGGGTCCAAACAAGGAGGAGGACTCGATGGGAGCATTGAGAAAGGAAGCCTTGAAGGGTTCTGCAAAATTACACAAGTGCATCCAGGCATGTCATCTCAAAACAATGCCTGAACTCGCTGCTCTAGTCGTTCCTTCTGATGCATGGGACACCAAGCGCATGGAGGAGTTCGAAATTGATTCAGTAGTGGCTAGCTGAGAGGCCACTTTGTCACGGACCTCATCAGACACAGCACCTGCCAAAATTTCAGACAGCTCAGATACTAGGTCTCTTTGAAGCCTGGTGAAGTGTGCCATATAATTCAGGGACCTGATAGCAAAGGTCGCTGATACAAAGGTTCACTTCCCTTTCCTAGCTAATGCCCTGGACTCTTTGTTGAGCGAATGGACAGTCTGGCTTTCCTCTTCTGCCAGGTCTTTCTTAGTTGCAGCTGCCACCACCAGAGCATCTACAGGGAGACCTTTAGACCAATGAGGTTCAGAAGCGGGGGGGGGGCAGGTCCACTAGAAGAGGGGTAAGTGCCCATGGGGGAAGACACCTCTCCCCTAAGTGATCCAGCCTGCCGACTGGGAGTCCCAGGGTGGCTGAGTAAAGTCAAATCCTGGGTCGTAGCAAAATTTTTCTGCCATGAAGGCAACTGCGGCTCCTTAGAGAGATCCATAAAGGGAACCATAGAGGGGGAAGACTGTGCTACGTCAATAGATTTCAAGGGAGAAGGATAGGTCTTGAGAGGTGGAATTCCTCTGGCCAAAAGCACTTGATTCACAAGTCGCAATACGTCATGTTGGGAGAGGCTTCTTGTAGATCTCGCAGAAACAGTTGAGGGGGAAGCAGGTCTATCTAGAGATGAGGGTAGGTCGGTGCCCATCTTAGTAGACTGCACCGAAAACAACGGTGCCGTAAAGGACTGCACTACAGGTGTCTGCACAGAGGAAGTCATCAGTGCCAATGTAATGGCCTGCAGCGACAAAAATGTCGGTGCCGAGGTTGGAACCGATAAAACAGCAAACAAGGACTGAGCTGTTGGTTCCGAAACAATGGTGGTCTGCGCTGACTGTGAGGTCGGTGCCGGTAAAGAAGTCTGAACTGAGGGGCCCCTCAGTTCCAATACAGCAAAGGACATCGGTGCCATAGATATAGATGGTGCCAAGGAATTTTTCGGAGCTGAAGATCTAGGCGCCGAAGGTGTCGGGTCCGAGAGGGTCAGATCCAAAGCAGAGATCTTTGCTTTCTTTCTTGATTGATGAGAGTCCCCAGCCGGGGACGAAGGAAGAGATTTAGCCTTAGAAGCATCCTCAGACTTCTTTTTATGGGATCTTGGAGGGGTTGAGGCCTCCAACCCAGAAATAGTCTCTGAAAAGGGAGACTTTAGTAACCCTTTCAGCAAAAGTTTATTTTTCCTCTCTATCAGTGTCCTGTTGGAAAAATTCTTACAAATCCCACAGGGTGGGTCAACAGTTAAGTGAGGTGCACCTAAACAGAAAACACACAAAAAATGTGCATCTGAAGGAGGTAGTTTATGTCCACAATCATAACATCTTTTAAAACCAGTACTACCTTTTTTATCTGTCATGTTAAAGAAAAAGCAAATACCAACAATAATACAAAAACACAAAATTACTCAAAGGAAAGAAAGGAAAGTCTATCTACCCACTATGGTAATCAACTGATACCTTACATTAGATAAAAAGGGTGAAAGTGACTAAAAATTTTTTTAGAAAACTGAAAGAAAGGGGAGTCGCTAAATGTGATAAGGTAAGAGAGATCAGAAAATCAACTTTTCTGAGAGAAAAAGTCCTTATTTTGAAATAAAAGGACAAAAAAAGGTTTCACTTGGCTCAAGAGCAACAGCCTGACATGACCTGATGGCGACATGGCAAATGAAATCTGAGGTAACAGGGAGAGGGGGATTATGGGTAAGTGATTGCTTAGCTCATGGCCGGCTCAGTTCCGATATTGTAACCGTAACCCATACATAAGGAAGTGGACGAGGATTAACAGAAATTTTTTCTGTAGTTCCTATGGAGTTACATTTATTTTATTTATTTTACATTTGTTGACCGGGCTAGTCTGGCTGGATACATGTCCATTTTCAGCAGAGGCCCGAGGAGAAAAGCTCCACTATATACTGGTACATTACATAAAAATTGATTACTATAAGATATAGCTAAATAAGAATTACAGAAACAAAATGAATGAAAGATACTCACAATATGAAAGCAATTTTAAAATGTACAGTTCTTAAATAGCAACAATTGTACAGAATATGTAGATACTTAAATCTCTAAAAATAATAGAATCAGAACTGGAATAAGGTAGAGATGAAAAGAGTGGAGGAGAAACAGAGTGAGAGAAGATGGTTAGTCAGGTGTACAGCAGGAACAAAGCCAGTGATTTTGGAAGTACAGTTTAATTTTCTGTTTGAAAAGTGGCAAATATTTAGTCAGAGTTATGTCACTAGGTAAGAGATTCCAACTTCTACCTACTGTGTTAGTGAAAAGAGAATCACTCATCAGTGACATCACTGCATCAGTGGCATATATAAATATGGCTGTAAATTCATTTTTATGAAATCCATTACTCCTACTAGTATTGAAACTGTCTGGGTATCCTTCTTCCACACTGTCCGCATTTCTGCCTGAAAATCTTGGTATTTTATGACTGTCTCTCCCTTATGTACGCAAGACACTGTAATCACTGGGTGTAGTAATTTCAGTTGTCAATGCTGCTTTTGTCTTCTTCTCATGGACTACTGTATCTGGTTTTCTCACATCAATTTTTTCAACTGTGGGTAATGGGTGGATTCCATGTGATATAAACTTCATCAATCTCTATAAAGCTCTGTGGCCCCTGTTTCCAGTGCTTCTCAGCTACTTCAATATTTTAAAGTTTGCACAATCCCCAATGCAATAGCTTTTCCACATTAGTATGCCTTTTAGTATACAGACCCACAGTCCGCTCTTCTGGGCTGCCAATATGACCCTTTCCTTTTCTGATTTAAATTCACCTGTCCTTAGCCTTTCCTACATCAGATCCTCAACAACACAAGGTTTTTCCTGGAGTTTTCTGTACTTGCAGCTATATTTATGCCTTTTGCACATTTCTTGCCTTCTCATCTGATCCTTCTCCTTATATTCTTTGTTTTTGGCACATTCAGTTGCCGCCTGATTTTTATCTACTTCTTGTTTGATTTCCATTTCCACTTGACACTGACATGCTTCTGCTAAACTAAGCAAGGAAGTCATCTTAGATGTAGAATTAATTTTGAGGAGGGGTATACGTTCCTCGGAACGAGGAATATGTAATCCTGGTATACACTGATTTTTATGTATCATTTGATATGTATGAAGCATTTTCTTCTTTTCCTGTCCAACTGATCAAATATGATTTGGGGCCAGTCAGTCACTCCAAAGCTGTAGGTTAGAATAGAAAGAGCAAATTGGTTGATTGCTTGAATTTTGTTTCTACATGTCAAGGCTGTTTTGAGTATTAATTGTAATATTCTAAAATATTCCTTACTGTGTTTTGTTTGCAATTGTTCATGCTTTACTGTCGATCTTTCATCAATTCCAAAATATTTTTAAACTCCCTCCTGCTTAAGTTTCTTTATACTACATTCCTGCTCCAAACTGATATTTTCTTGGTGCTGAAGATTTTCTGCTTTAAATGTTGCTTTTGCACATTTATCAAGACCAGTCTTATACCTGAGAAAGTTTTGACCACTTCCAGTTGTGCTTTTAGCTCTACATCTGATGAACTATACAGTTTTATACTGTACACAAAAAGAAGATGAAAAGTCTTTACACTCTGCTGTTCTCTGGAAGGCAAACTCTAACCATGACCTAATCTGGTAAGTAGACAGATTAATGGGTTAAGTGCAAGAGAAAAGAACAGCGGTGGCAACGAGGTGGGCTGGAATATCCCCTCTTGGAATTTTTATCCCTGGGATAATAATTTGTCTTTTAATCATGGCAAAGTGGTTTGTCACCATTTCTTGACCACAGTAATATAACTGGTCATGGTAGGGTGTATCCTGTACATTTGTAAGCACTCTTTTATCCATGAATGTTGGCTGCTGTAAAATGTTTATTTATTTATTTTTTTTTTGTAATCTATCCATGGCATAGTTATATCTTCCCCTTTTTACAATTCTTCATTATGACTATTTATTAACGAACGACCCTTTGTTCCAAGTAACTTTCGTTTATGACCCTTTTGTTCTACTGCCATGATTTAGTTTTCTTCTAAATTACTACAAATTCTACTTCTGGTTTAATTTCTCCAAGTATTTTGGGTTTCTAATACCATGATGGGAATGGACTCCATTCCTAAGTCAAACTATGATTAAAGTTCATGAAATTAGTATTGTTTCACTTTTTGATGTTAGCCAGAAGTGCTCATCGCAGCACCCACAATGTGCCCAGAAGTGACTCCTTCTACACTTCATACAGAAAGTACTGGTAACATAGCTGAGTAAGACTGTAAATTATTTTTATAACTCCCATTGCTCCTACTACTATTGGAACTGTCTGGGTATCCTTCTTCCGTACTGACTTCATTTCTGCCTGTAAATCCTGGTATATTATGACTTTGTGTCTGTCTGTATCCAATACTTAGTGTAGCAATTTCAATGTTCAATGCTACTTTTGCCTTCTTTTCCTGGACTACTATATCTGGTTTTCTCACATCTGTTTTTTGAACTGTTGGTATAGGTGATCCCATGTGATATAAACTTCATCATTTTCTATACTGCTTTGTGGCTTATGTTTCCAATACTTCTCAGCTACTTCAATATTGTAATGTTTGCATAATCCCGAAAGCAACATTCTTGCCAGATTATTATGCCTTTCAGTGTACAGTCCATCTGCCATAAATGTATCACAGCCAGCAATAAGACGTCTGACTGTTTCCAATTCTGTTTTACAAAACCTGCATTTGTCCGTTTCTCCCACATGTTCAAAAGATTTTGTGAACCAACTTATATAGAGCACACTATCCTGGGCCGCCAATATTAACCTTTCCTCTTTTGGTTTAAATTCACCTCTCCTTAACAATTTTTGCATTCAGTCCTGAACGACATGAGGTTTTTCCAAGAGTTTTCTGTACTTGCAGCTATATTTATGCATTTTCCACATTTCTTGCCTTCTCAGCTGATCCTTCACCTTATATTCTTTCTTTTGCTTTTTGGCACATTCAGTTGCCACCTCATTTTTATCTTCTTCTGGTTTGATATCCATTCCTGCTTGACATAGATATGTTTCTGCTAAACTAAGCAGGGATGTCATCGTAGACTTATCCTCCTCATGTTTTAAAACTTTCACTATGTTTAGATCTTGTGAGGGTTGCAAATATGTATGCAGTCCCATGACTGCAGATCTATACATGTAATCAGTTTCACAGAGGCCCATAGCTCCTTCTGAACAGGGAATATATAATCTTGGTATATACTGATTTTTATAAATCATGTAAAAAGCATGAAGCATTTTTCTTGTTTTCCTGTCCAACTGATCCAATATCTTTTGAGGCCAGTCAATCACTCTAAAACTGTAAGTTAGGACAGAAAGAGCAAATTAGTTCATTACCTGGGCTTTGCTCCTACATGTCAAAGCTGTTTCAATATTAATTTTAGTCTTCTAAAATATTCCTTACTAAGTTTTATTTGCATCTGTTTATGTTATATTGTTGATCCTTCAATTCCCAAATATGTATACACTCCCTCTTTCTCAAGTTCTTTTATAACACATTCCTGTCACAGATTGATATTTTCTTGGTGCTGCAGCTTTCCTGCTTTAAAGGTTGCTTTTGCAGATTTATCAAGACCAAATGACATTTTTATATCATCTGAGAAAAAGTTTTGACTATTTGTAGTTCTGTTTTCAGTTCCCCATTTGACAAACTATAATAGTTTCAAATCATCCACAAAAAAAAGATAAGTCTTTACACTTTGTTGTTTTCTAGGAATGAAATTGTAGCCATGACCTAATATGTTAAGTAGATAGCTTAATGGGTTAAAGGCAAGACAAAAGAGTAGTGGTGACAAAGTCACCCTGGAATATCCCCCTTTGAATTATTATCCCTGGAATAATAATCTGTTCTTTATCATTGCTTAACTGCAAAGTGGTTTGCGACTGTTTCATGGTCACTATAATGCAATTGATCAGTGTATGGTATATCGTATACATTTGTAAGCACTCTTATCCATGAATGTGGCATACTGTCAAATGCATTTTTGTAATCTGTCCATTCCATACTTAGAGTTTTCCCCTTTTACAGTTCTCCAGTATGACTTTATTTAACAACAAACAATACTTTGTTCTATATGACTTTCTTCTGTTATCTTTTTGTTCTACTCCCATGATTGAATTTTCTTCTAAATGACTATAAACTCTATTGGCATCAGTTCCAGTGTATAGTTTATACAGCCTCAGCAGGCAAGATATTGGTCTATAGTTTTAGGACAGCTTGAAGGTTCATTCTTAATCTGTCCATGCCATAGTTATATTTTTCCATTTTTACAAATCTCCATTATGACTTTATTTAACAAATAATCCTTTGCTACATGCGACTCTTTTATTACCATTTTGTTATATTTTCATGATTGGGTTTTCTTCTAAATGACTATAAACTTTACTACTATGTAGGAAGAAGGATGTGGAGTCTGATTTAGGTAGTATTCAGATAGTGGTGCCAGAAAATGAAGAGTACCAGAGAATAGATTTCAACTCTTAAAAGGGCCTGAACAATCTGAAAGGGAATAGAGGAAAATAGAAAAAAAATTCAACAGTTGAAAGAGTTAAGGTGAAGACAAGAAAAAAAAAAAATCAGAAAACAAATCAAAAAGAAAGGAAAATAAATGTATCAGGTTAGTTTCACAACATTAACTTCATGATATGTGTAATTGAATGGTGCTTAAAGCTGGATGTGTATATTATGTTTTTAAACAAGTAGTATAAAGTAAAATAGACTGAACAAGAGCAGCTGCTATAAAAAGTAATAAAAATTACTACAAAACAAAACTGACTTTAATGTTTTCATTCACACTTCTGATGAAATTTGTATTAGTTTAGAGAAAAGTCGGTTTTATAACACAGTTTTTAAATATTGTTTGCTATATTATAGTTTTACTTGATACACAAACATTGGACAAAGGGGTTAAAATTTAAATAGGTTATATGGAAATAAGACATTACAGAATTTGGGACTTCAAGCATATTCAGAGGTGGCATTTTGGTTGAAAATGAGGATGTAAAAGTATTGGATTTAATGATGGTAAAATCTGGACAGTTTCATTATTAAATGCATGGACAGGTGATGAAGTAATGAGATTAATAGGGATTATATATGCATAGTTGTAAAAGATAAAGAATTAATACTTGCAGAAATTAAAACTTACATTTTAATAAATATGGCAATCATAGTTTTAGAAGATTTTAATTGTGGCATTAAGAAAAGGGAGAGAAAAGATGCAAAAGTTAAAGAGTTACTAAATTGTGTACAATTACATGTAGGAAAAGAAGGACTTCATACTTATGACTGGGGGTCATTAATAACAGAGACAGACTATCCTCAGGATTTAATAACCTCCATGTAGGCACCGTATAGGGCCTACACAGAATGTATCTGTGGACACAGCCACAATTCCCCCTCGGCAGCATGCCATGCATATTAATGATGGCACTCTGCCAAGGGAAAGTATAGGAATAGGGATACTGAATCAGTGTAGAGAGATGTGTAGAGGCTACCCGTGGTTGTGGATGCCTGGTCAGATGTTATGTACAGGGTGAGGCTCCCTGTAATGCACCTTACCAATGTTACAATGGTGTGAATTGTGTTAAATGTGTATTATATAAGTTATATTTTTTTTATTATTTTTCTGTATCTTTGCGTGACACAGAGTGCAGCAGTGCCAAGCCACACTTACATATAGACAGCTGTCACCTGCTACAGATGTAAAAGTAGAAACCATATGTAATCAATTATCATAATTATTTTATTTTTCCGTTGTAATTTTTTTTTATAATTGTGGTTTTTGTGGCATGGCACAGTGCATTGCAAAGCTGAGCAAATTGTAGACACCTGCCAGACATCTAAAAATTAATTATTTATGTTTATGTGTGTTTGCATGGCACAGTGCTCAGCAACGCTAACAGGTAGCCTAGAAGAATATTTGAAGGTATACTGGTTTTCATAATATCGAAGTAGCTAAATGGGTAGAGTTATGGCCTTATGTGTAGTAGGTCCTGGGTTCGAGTCCATAGCAGGGAGAACATGACTGTAACTTAATGTACTATTTTTATTTAATTTTATAACAAAATTGTGAAATATGTCTCTGCTAAGCTCTGCTCAACCATGTTAACCACTCATAAACATGCTAACAACTACCAATGTTTGTGCG
Organism: Protopterus annectens; assembly: GCF_019279795.1. NCBI lineage: Eukaryota > Metazoa > Chordata > Ceratodontiformes > Protopteridae > Protopterus > Protopterus annectens. Next base: position 139,251,449 of record NC_056743.1, on the reverse strand, counting down.
GTGCTAAGCTTCGCTAAAACCACAGCTGTGTGAGTTTTCATGCTGCTTAGCTGGTTTGCATGCTAAGGGATGTGGGACATTTTTTTTACTGTTGCTCAATGACATGTAAGGGCAGGAAAGCAGCCTATATTAAGTGCAATAGGTGAGAATTCTGTACCATTCATGCAGTTCAATCGATTGTTGATATTTCAGGTGGTGCTGCTGAAGGTGCGTGTTTTCAGGTGCAGAAGTGAGTATTCAGGAGTCCAAGGTCAAGGTTGGACTTCTGGTAAAGAAACATGAACCCAGACTGATGCAAGGCATTTCCAGGGCTCAGAGTGTAAGGCAGAGGCCTGGGACCGGATGGCCATGGAATTCACCAGTGTTACTGGTATCCCCAGCACAGGTGAGCAGTGTTGTCACCTTTATGATGACCTGAAAAGAAGAAAGAGGGAAACTTTGGACACCTGGGCCCAATCAGCAAGAAATGGGAATGCCCCGCAAGTATGTAAGTATTTTTTCCACTGTCTTACCAAAATGCAAGCTGAATGTCTGCAAAACTGGTATAAATAATGGTGTACTTCTCTCTCAATAACTGCAGCTGAGAGGGCTCACAATGTCGAGTCCCATGTCGGGTGCCTGGCCAGTTTGCAATGTGAGTGTGGTAAGTACGGATGTATTTTTCTAAATTTAGTGCAATAAGCAAGAAGAGTAAAGCATTTACTGCAATGAAGTATACACCAGAAAAACCGTAGTGCAATAAATGGCCATTTAGAGCTGTAGTGCAATAAATGAACAATAACAACTGTAGTTCAATAAACAATACCAATAACGATAAACAAAATGGTGTACAGCAGGACTGTGTTGTTATAGCCATTGCAGAAGAGCTGTATGCATTGATTGCCTGTGGTAAGTTTGCTGCAGACAAGTGTAACACTGTAGAATGCAAAGCTAATAGGTTCATAGGTTCATAGGTTCATACTAGGCTATCTGCCCAAGGGCATTTATAAGCCTAGCCCATAGTTATGTGGCTTTCGCCACCCCTTTAGTTTGAATAAAAACTATGCCTATCATTTTTCTGTGCCTCTGTCAAGCAGTGACACTGAAGTAATCCCTGGGGTATATCTGCGATCTCCCATCCATTGGTCAAGATTCCTCTTGAACAAGGCCAGCGAGGTGCTCTGCCTCACATGTACTGGGATTTTGTTCCACAGCATAGGGAGTCTCTGGGTGATGAATCTGTCCCTCCAGCACGTTCTATTTATAACCGTGTCAAGGTTTAAGTCTCCCGCCCTTGTGGTTCTGAGGGATCTAGATTTTTTGAGGTGAAGCATATTCATCAAATCTGGGTTTGACATGGCCTTATATGTCAGGCACAGGTCACCTCTGAGCAAGCGGTATGAGACTGAATAAAGCTGGAGTTCTTTCAGTCGGGCAGCATAAGACATATTTTTGAGACCCTTTATCCTTTTGGTGAGGAACTTTTGGGGCCTTTCAAGCTGCATCAGGTGTCTGGTCAGATACATTCGAGCGGGGCATTGTACTCAATCATAGGTCTAATGAGTGATGAGTACAGGGGGACGATGACCTCCCTTGATCTAGATGTGAATCCCTTCATGATCAGGTGGGCGATATAGAAGGTTTTCCTAACTACTTTAGCAACATGAGTGTCAAACGAAGACTACTGTCAACTTGGGTCCCCAGATCCCTGATGACTTTTTCTGTGCTCAGTGGATTGTCACCTATATGGTAGCTAGGGTAACCTTGTTTTTCCCAAAGGGTATGACTATGCATTTTTGGGCGTTTAACTTCAGGCCATGGCTCTGGCACCAGTTATCCGTTTCTGTGAGGCCCTTCTGGAGGATATCTGTGTCAGATGTGTTTTCGACTATGGCGCCAGTTTGCAGTCATCTGCAAACTTTGTCAGCCATAACCCTCCTGTGTTTGCTTGTACTTCAGAAAAGTAGATGCCGAACAAGAGTGGACCCAGGACTGAGCCCTGTGGGACACCACTTGTGACAGGCTTTGAGTCTGACATGGCTCCAGCAACTCTGACCCTGTGGGTTCTGTCGCTTAGCCAGTTTGCAACCCATCTTGTGATGTATGGGTTTACATTCAAGCTGATGAGTTTTTCGATGATACCTGAGTGGGGTATTGTGTCAAAGGCCTTTGCCAGGTCGAGGTAGGCTGTATGGACTGCCTTTCCTCATCAATGGCCTTGGTGACTGTCTCGAAAAAGTCAACCAAGTTTAAGAGGCAGGATCTGCCTTTGACAAAGCCAAACTGGGTTGGATCCAAAGTCTGCAAGTTCCCTATGTCTTTATTTATGAGTTCCATTATGATCCTCTCCATGGCTTTGCAGATAAGGCTTGTCAAGCTAATGGGGCGGTAATTTCCAGGGTCTGTGGAGGCACCGCCCTTATGAAGTGGGACCACAGTCGCGTGCGCCACTCCTTGGGTAAGTGCGTATCCTGAGGTGAGGCTAAGATTAAACAGCTGTCCTAACTGTGGGTTTAATTCCTCGTTGAGTTCATGAAGCACACAGCCGGGGACACCATCCGGTCCCATGGATGCTGTGTTTTTGCCTTAGTGAGGGCAGTTCTCACCTGGGCATTGGAGATGTTTGGGGCTACAATCCTCTGGAATAGATATCTCTCCTTTTGGGGGGGGAGAAGTTTGCACTGAACCTGTCAGCCAGTATGTTAGCAATGTGTGTAGGTTCAGTAATTTTCACATCATTTTGAACTAATTCTGAGCATATCTGGGAGTTTCCTCCTAGGTTTCTAACATAGCTAAAGAAGGCCTTATGATTGTCTTTAGAGTCCTTGGCGATTTTTCTCTCAAAATTTGCCTTGGATGATTTTATGAGAGCTCTTAGTTTTTTACTTATAATGATCAAAGGTGTCTTACCTTTCAAGGATTTTGCTCTATCTTGTAGTAGCTTCCTCCTTTTGTTGTAGAGCTTGTTTATGGCTGGGGTCCACCAGACTGGACGCTTGCCTTTGGTACAGAGAGTCTTAGTTTTGTTTGGGATTGCCTGACCCATGCAGTCCTGTAGGTGCTGGTAGAAGGCATTTGTAAGTGATTCAGTGGTTTGAGTAATGTTTACCACTGGCTCAGGGGCCTTAAAGGAGACCACACTAGTTTTAGAAGTGTGAAATCGGCTTTTGAGAAGTTTTTCACTGTGGTCTTTTTTGTTTCAGGTGGGGGCGGGATGAGGACCTCCAGCGAGATTAGTTTATGATCTGATCTCACCAGTGAGGGGTATACTTCCGGTGTTGAACATTTTGATCCCATGTTCGTGATTATGAGATCAAGTATGTTTTCACCTCTTGTGGGGATGGTGACTAGTTGTTCCATGGCATTTGAGTTTATGAACTCCAGGAATCTTTGGGTTAGAGTGTTCGGGCTTGAGTAGTGTTCCCAGTCTATATTAGGGTAGTTGAAGTCACCTAGTATGATGGTGTTTGGAGATACATTTATCCCCTCCAATGTTTTCAGGAAGGCCATGTGAGGTTCCTGAGTTTGAGAGGGTGGCCTGTAACATGCTACAAATTGCAGAGCAGTCTTGCCTATGGTTAATTGCACCTGGATGGTCTCCGATGCATCGTGCGTTGCCACCAACCTTGAGGTGTGGGTGTCCTTTATGAATATGGACACCCCTCCTTTCTTGGTGTTGTCGGGATTTTGGGGCGGAGCATGATATGAGGTGAAACCTGTTAGTGCTGGGGTGCTCTCAGGAGCCTTGAACCAGGTTTCTGTCACAGCACAGACATCGATGTTCTCCATATTGAGAAGGGCCTCGAGTGCGTGCATCTTGAGATTGAGACTTCTGGCATTGAGCAGCATTACCCTTAGTTTTTTCCTTTTGGTGTTCTAGGGTGGTAGGTTTAGAATTTGAGCCTTGCCTAAAAAGGCACTATGGGGTGGCAAGAGCCTTTGCCAATATCCGAAGCCCAGGGTGACAGGTGCAAGCCGTCCCTTGCGAGCAGCGTGGCTTGTCCAGCATGTCATCCCAGGCCGCCAGACATTGGATCCCCTTTGAATGACACCAGAATTTAAGCCAATTATTAAAGCTGATCATCTTATCACTGCATTGTGGCATCATTCTAGGTGAAGGTAGGATACTGCTCAAGGTCAGGGTCATACCTGCCTGGGCTACATAATCAGAGAGCTCCTCGGCGTCCCTTTTCATGTAGTCCAAGGAGGTACGTCTCAGGTCGTTGACACCAGCGTGGACAATGACTGAGTCGTACTTGTACCTGCTGTTGAGAGACCTGAGTGCTTGCGTTATGTGGCGGATTCTAGTGCCCGACAGGCAGCTTACTGTGACCTTCTCCTTACTCAGTCTGGTGTGCGGGATGTCAGTGTGTCTGACTATGGAATCACCAATGACAAGTGTGTCTGGCATTTTGTTTGGCCTTAAGGGCTGTGACTGTTTGACACTCTGACTGTGTGGTCTATGTGTTGCATGTGTTGGGTCGTGAGGTGGTAGTTGTTTGGGTGTCTGCTTTGGTGGCCTCTGCTGTTTTGGTAAATTTTGACCAGAGCCTCCGAGTATGTCTTTGTGTGAGTATGTGTATGATTTGAAGTTGTGATGGTACCATGTGTGACTGGGTATGTATTGTGTGTGGTTGCCTTCTCCTCCTGTCTGGTCTTGCCAGTCCTATGTTGAGAGAGCTCAGCCTCCAGTTTGGCCGTATAGTTGCATCTCGCATGTATTTGTGTTTTGTGGGAGAAGGAGAGGATTGTCTGTGTACATGAGGCAATTGTAACATTGCCTCAATATTCCCAGGTTCACCAGTTGAGCTGGAGAGGACACTAGCAACTGATCCCTCGACATACTAGAAGTAGTAGATAAAGAACTTTCAAAGGACTCCGGGAAGTGGGTTTTGGGCTGGTGGGGTACTATCTATAATAAGAGTGCTTTATCAAGGTGCAAGTACTGTAGGAGTAAGTGCTAGGCTTTACAGATAGAGAATAGTCTACTTGGGAATCAAGTAGAGATGAACTTTTCAGTTATAGGATATGCTGGTTAGATCAGCAGTACAGTTTAAGCGTGTTTTATAGCAGGGGCTGAAGGGAGCTAGGAATTGGCCCAAAACAACCAATGGACTACTAGTTTCTGGCTGAAACTTCACCAAATCGGACAAAAGGCAGCTCAGTGCTTCCCACTCCCACTGGTAAGCAAAGAAACTTCCCTCCTTCCTAATAAGGCAATGGATCAGTAACAGGAACTTAATACCAAGCCCAGGGATCAGCAACTCTGAAACTGGACTACTCTAGTTCAGTAAAGTGGGAAAACAAGAGATTTTTTTGTTTTATTACAGAGATAAGGAAAAAACAGACAGTAAATGCTATAAATGCTGTAAATCTAGCACACTTTAGTGTGTAGCCTACATAAACAATTTGCAACAATTAGTAACTTAATGTGCAATAAACAGTGTAAAATGCAGAAATCACTTAAAGTAGCAGTAAAACAGGCGAAATGCAGCAGTCGCTAGCTTAATAACAGTGGGAAAGCCACAAAAATACTTATATCTGGTAGAAAGTCACTCTTTTAGCTCTCTGCTGCTTGGATCACTCTGCAGGCCACCACGAGGATCTGTGCAGAGTTGGTACAAGCTGGAAAACACGTGTTTAGAGTGTTTTATAGCAGGGGGCTGAAAGGAGCTAGGAATTGGCCCAAAGCGACCAATAGACTACTAGTTTCTGGCTGAAACTTCACCAATTCGGACAAAAAGGCTGCTCAGTGCCTCCCACTCCCACTGGTAAGCAAAGAAACTTCCCTCCTTCCTAATAAGGCAATGGATCAGTAACAGGAACTAAAAACAAAGCCCAGGGATCAGCAACTCTGAAACTGGACTACTCTAGTTCAGTAAGGTGGGAAAACAAGAGATTTTTTTTTTTTTTTTCTTACAAAGACAAGGAAAAAAAACAGACAGTAAATGCTATAAATGCTTTTAAGTGGCTAGCACACTTGAGTGTGTTAGCCTACAGGTAAAATTAAGCAACAAATAACTTTTTAAGAGTGCAAAACAGTTAATCAACACAAAAACAGTTTAAATAGAATGCAGAGCTGTATAAACAGGCTAAGATGCAGTCGCTAAGCAGTAAATATTCAAAAAGCCAGAAAAAAATACTTAAATCAGTTATAGCAAATACAGTTATAACAAATGCTCTGAAATATACTGTATATTTCCAATATGTTTGAGAAGGGCAGTCAGAACACAAGAAGGTTCAGGCGAAGAAGAAAAAAAAAGTTTTGTTTTACTTTTTGAAAAGGTAAAAAGGAGGAACAGAAGGCCTTATCAAATGTTCTCTCTGTATTAAGAAGAATGAGCTAATGACACTAGACTGGGAGGTGTGTCACAGTAGGGGCGGGCAACTGCAAAGCCACCAAGTATAAGAGCAAATAGCCTAAGACAAGAAGCTATGAAAGTTTTTAAACAGAAAAAGATTTCTGAAGATTCTGAATAGACAAAGTGCTTTATATATATTAAATTATAAAAACAGTAATCTGTTAAAATAATCAAAAAATACTTATATTTTGTAGCTCAGTTGCGGTCAAACAACTTCTCCAGCCTGCACCAAAGACCAGAACAACAACTTTTTTTTACAAGAACACAAAAGAACCAGCCCCCACTAGCCAAGAGATAATTACACAGAGTAAATGTTTCAGTTTATACAATAGCCTAAGACAAGAAGCTATGAAAGTTTTTAAACAGAAAAAGATTTCTGAAGATTCTGAATAGACAAAGTGCTTTATATATATTAAATTATAAAAACAGTAATCTGTTAAAATAATCAAAAAAATACTTATATTTTGTAGCTCAGTTGCGGTCAAACAACTTCTCCAGCCTGCACCAAAGACCAGAACAACAACTTTTTTTTACAAGAACACAAAAGAACCAGCCCCCACTAGCCAAGAGATAATTACACAGAGTAAATGTTTCAGTTTATACAATAGCCTAAGACAAGAAGCTATGAAAGTTTTAAACAGAAAAAGATTTCTGAAGATTCTGAATAGACAAAGTGCTTTATATATATTAAATTATAAAACAGTAATCTGTTAAAATAATCAAAAATACTTATATTTTGTAGCTCAGTTTGGTCAAACAACTTCTCCAGCCTGCACCAAAGACCAGAACAACAACTTTTTTTACAAGAACACAAAAGAACCAGCCCCACTAGCCAAGAGATAATTACACAGAGTAAATGTTTCAGTTTATACAATAGCCTAAGACAAGAAGCTATGAAAGTTTTAAACAGAAAAAGATTTCTGAAGATTCTGAATAGACAAAGTGCTTTATATATATTAAATTATAAAAACAGTAATCTGTTAAAATAATCAAAAATACTTATATTTTGTAGCTCAGTTAGGTCAAACAACTTCTCCAGCCTGCACCAAAGACCAGAACAACAACTTTTTTTTACAAGAACACAAAAGAACCAGCCCCCACTAGCCAAGAGATAATTACACAGAGTAAATGTTTCAGTTTATACAATAGCCTAAGACAAGAAGCTATGACAGTTTTAAACAGAAAAGATTTCTGAAGATTCTGAATAGACAAAGTGCTTTATATATATTAAATTATAAAACAGTAATCTGTTAAAATAATCAAAAATACTTATATTTTGTAGCTCAGTTGGTCAAACAACTTCTCCAGCCTGCACCAAAGACCAGAACAACAACTTTGTTTTTTACAAGAACACAAAAGAACCAGCCCCCACTAGCCAAGAGATAATTACACAGAGTAAATGTTTCAGTTTATACAATAGACTAAGACAACAAGCTATGAAAGTTTCAAACAGAAAAAGATTTCTGAAGATTCTGAATAGACAAAGTGCTTTATATATATTAAATTTTAAAAACAGTAATCTGTTAAAATAATCAAAAAATACTTATATTTTGTAGCTCAGTTATGTCAAACAACAACAACTTTTTTTTTTTAACACACAAAAAAACCAGCCCCCCACTAGCCAAGAGATAATTACACAGAGTAAAAATTTTTCAGTTTATACAATAGCCAAGACAAAGAGCTATAGAAAGTTTTAACAGCAAAGTGCTTTATATATATTAAATTATAAAACAGTAATCTGTTAAAATAATCAAAAAATACTTATATTTTGTAGCTCAGTTAGGTCAAACAACTTCTCCAGCCTGCACCAAAGACCAGAACAACAACTTTTTTTTTAAAGAACACAAAAAACCAGCCCCACTAGCCAAGAGATAATTACACAGAGTAAATGTTTCAGTTTATACAATAGCCTAAGACAAGAAGCTATTAAAGTTTTTAAACAGAAAAGATTTCTGAAGATTCTGAATAGACAAAGTGCTTTATATATATTAAATTATAAAAACAGTAATCTGTTAAAATAATCAAAAATACTTATATTTTGTAGCTCAGTTGCGGTCAAACAACTTCTCCAGCCTGCACCAAAGACCAGAACAACAACTTTTTTTTACAAGAACACAAAAGAACCAGCCCCAACTAGCCAAGAGATAATTACACAGAGTAAATGTTTCAGTTTATACAATAGCCTAAGACAAGAAGCTATGAAAGTTTTAAACAGAAAAGATTTCTGAAGATTCTGAATAGACAAAGTGCTTTATATATATTAAATTATAAAAACAGTAATCTGTTAAAATAATCAAAAAATACTTATATTTTGTAGCTCAGTTGCGGTCAAACAACTTCTCCAGCCTGCACCAAAGACCAGAACAACAACTTTTTTTACAAGAACACAAAAGAACCAGCCCCACTAGCCAAGAGATAATTACACAGAGTAAATGTTTCAGTTTATAGAATACCCTAAGACAAGAAGGTATGAAAGTTTTTAAACAGAAAAAGATTTCTGAAGATTCTGAATAGACAAAGTGCTTTATATATATTAAATTATAAAAACAGTAATCTGTTAAAATAATCAAAAATACTTATATTTTGTAGCTCAGTTGCGGTCAAACAACTTCTCCAGCCTGCACCAAAGACCAGAACAACAACTTTTTTTTACAAGAACACAAAAGAAACAGCCCCCACTAGCCAAGAGATAATTACACAGAGTAAATGTTTCAGTTTATACAATAGCCTAAGACAACAAGCTATGAAAGTTTTTAAACAGAAAAGATTTCTGAAGATTCTGAATAGACAAAGTGCTTTATATATATTAAATTATAAAAACAGTAATCTGTTAAAATAATCAAAAATACTTATATTTTGTAGCTCAGTTGCGGTCAAACAACTTCTCCAGCCTGCACCAAAGACCAGAACAACAACTTTTTTTACAAGAACACAAAAGAACCAGCCCCCACTAGCCAAGAGATAATTACACAGAGTAAATGTTTCAGTTTATACAATAGCCTAAGACAAGAAGCTATGAAAGTTTTTAAACAGAAAAAGATTTCTGAAGATTCTGAATAGACAAAGTGCTTTATATATATTAAATTATAAAAACAGTAATCTGTTAAAATAATCAAAAAATACTTATATTTTGTAGCTCAGTTCGGTCAAACAACTTCTCCAGCCTGCACCAAAGACCAGAACAACAACTTTTTTTACAAGAACACAAAAGAACCAGCCCCCACTAGCCAAGAGATAATTACACAGAGTAAATGTTTCAGTTTATACAATAGCCTAAGACAAGAAGCTATGACAGTTTTAAACAGAAAAAGATTTCTGAAGATTCTGAATAGACAAAGTGCTTTATATATATTAAATTATAAAACAGTAATCTGTTAAAATAATCAAAAATACTTATATTTTGTAGCTCAGTTGGTCAAACAACTTCTCCAGCCTGCACCAAAGACCAGAACAACAACTTTTTTTTTTACAAGAACACAAAAGAACCAGCCCCCACTAGCCAAGAGATAATTACACAGAGTAAATGTTTCAGTTTATACAATAGCCTAAGACAAGAAGCTATGAAAGTTTTTAAACAGAAAAAGATTTCTGAAGATTCTGAATAGACAAAGTGCTTTATATATATTAAATTATAAAAACAGTAATCTGTTAAAATAATCAAAAAATACTTATATTTTGTAGCTCAGTTGCGGTCAAACAACTTCTCCAGCCTGCACCAAAGACCAGAACAACAACTTTTTTTTTACTCATAGTGCTGTCCAAGGTGGTCTCCAGGCCAATATCGGTCATATAATGCTCTCTATTCCTCCTACTTCAGGTCATAAAGGTATATGGGTGAGGTAGCCCACTCCATGGGCAGATATTGTGCATGGACTTCACAGATATTTCAAAGCAATACCAATAAAAAGTGTTCACCAGCATTGTTGATTCTAAAATAAACCTGTATTAATATATGCAGTACGAATGTATTCCATGGATGCGTGTTCTACAGTCACTGCAATCAATTATAACACTGTAATAATTCTAGAATGCAAGAAGAATGTCCCGTAACTTGCATTGCTCAGCTCATGGTATAGTTCCAGGTTATCTCCAGGCTAGTATCAGTCACTCAGTAGTCAGCAGTGACTCAGTAGCTCAGTCTAATGCCTTGTACACAGTACATTTTTCCACACACAGTTCTGGGTTCAAATCCAGTGGTGTGTAGTACTAAATTTTCAGTATCAGTCAAGTCACGCTCACCTTTTCTCTCTCCCCAGGAACAAAAGGTATATGAGTGAGGTAGCCCATATTATGAGCAGATATTGTGTTTAGATTTCACAGAATTTTAAAATAAATAGCAAAGAAGTGTTCACCAGCATTGTTGATTCAATAAGTACATCTGTTATTTGTAGCATGGCTGCATTCCTTACATATCTGTACTAAGTTGCCGCAGTTAATTATTAGATTATTTGTAGATATCCCCTACAGTCACAGCTACTGGGTTCTATCCCCATGCCTCCCAACTAAGCCATGATGGCTGTCTGGTTTACGTACTGTACACAAACATGCTTCTCAAGTGTCACAATTTCTCATAATGTAATTAAAACTGCCTAATCCATCTGTCACAGGATTACAAGAGAAAGACTACCTGGAATGCAATGTCTTACCAAATCTGCTTACAGAACATCTTGGTAGTTACATAAGTCCACATTATGCGGAACTGTTCTCTGCAGTTGTGTACCTGCATTTGTCATTACTTGGCACATACTGACCCATGCTAGCAGCTTGAGAGGTATGTATGTGCTACATCAGCTATAGGAGAATTGTAATCACTGTACCAAAACTGACACAACACATCTGTAGAGTATTTATTATCAGTGTTTTCAGGGATATAATCAGCAATGCCACTAATGGAATGTTTTTCTCTCTCTCCCCACCACTTATCTTCATGTATTATTGTTATTATTACGATTTAATATTAACATATGTTGTTAAACTAACTATATTTTTACAAAATGTGATGTAATATTATGTGTTATGATTCACTATTAACATACTTTGTTAAACTAACTATTTTATTGCCCTTGTGGATTACGTCTTACTTGCACGCTGTTACCATACTAACTGTTATTTTTATTTAGTGTTGTGTTATGCATACTATACATTAATATTTATTTGTATGAATTAAAATGATGATCCATTCTGTTAATACTAACAATAGTTTGGTCATTACTAACTTTAACCTACTACTATACCACTTTCATCACAGCATGTCAAGGTAGGCCATATCCGCCTGATCCTCCTACCTTGCCTCAACTGGCTGCAACACCGGGACCCAGCATGTCTGAGACCCAGACCAGTGGTGCCCCCTCTGCTGCACCTGCACTACTTGTGGCATCAGGTAGTACCGCCCCGCAGAATGGGGCCTGGCCCCCTTCTGGGAGCAGTGGTGGAGGGGGTGTTGACACCTGGAATGAGCTGCCCATCTTGGTGCGCAGGATAATTAACCAGGGGTTTGACCATTGCCTGCACTGGATTGAGGGCATGCTGGCTGACCTGGTGGGGAAGCCTCACCCCCGTGCCCAGCCTCCAGCACTGCCACCCTTGGGGCAGTGAAGGAGCAGTGCTGACAGTCCCATGGTGAAAATGTAAGTCACACTGCTGCCATCTGGAGGCACATGGGACTTGAATTCCACAGCACCTTCACTATCCAAGATGTTCAGCCTCCTCACGTGTCACACACCACTCCTGTCTGTCTTGTGTGCTTGTCTGCCTGCAAGTGCATCCTCACCTACCCAACTTACCTCCCTCACACATACCTATCTCTCTTCCCCAACCTTCCATTGACACCTCAAAAAAAATGGGCACCTCTCCCAAAAAGAAAAAAATATTGCCCTATACATAGCTCTCCATTTCACCCATGTGTCCACTGAACACAAGTAATTTGGTCCAACTGGCTTGACAAAGCAGTTATGTTGTCCTCAACCCTCTCTCTTTGGGTGAGAGCTCAAATCCATGTACATATTCTGTCAAAGTGTACAGTTGTTGCTGTACAAGAAATGGATAGCTATGGTTCTTTCTTACACCCTTCCTGCACATTCCTACCTGTCTTCCACTGTGTTTTCCCCCCGCTTGCACCCCATTTCACCACTTTATCTTCCCATTTTTCTTTTCTTTATATTTTTTAGAATGATGCTGTGTGTCATGCTGCATTGTGCAGCTATGCTAAGTTCAGCTAAATACAGCTACACTGATTATATGTGTCCTTAAAATTCTATTACACATTTACAAAATAAACACATCCCAATTTTTGAACCAGAGATCATTGCACCTGCAGACCACTGCATTAACCTGCCATGCCACACAACACTTACTTAAAACAGGTGGTTTAAAAAACATAGTAACTGCCAGATACAGTCATTAAGCATGTTTCAGCAGAGCTGCGCAAACTTGAATAAAACTTAATGGAAAACATGGGAATGTTCCTGGGACTCTGGTGCAATATTATACCAATACAAAACCAAAGACAAAACAGTGAATGCAAGTGAGTCCACTGATACATGTGCCCTTTTGTCAGCAACATGTAGAAAGACACTTGATAAGGCATTAATGGCAAAATACATATGCAACTGGAACCCTGGTGCAGAAATACATCCATATAAAGCCTTGCACATAGTGATGGATGTAGAACGATTGTCACAGCCTGTAGGTGTGCATATATATCTTGCAAATACACCTACTGCAGCAATGACTCAGTAGCTCAGTCTGTTAAATGCCTCAAAACAGTACATTTTTGCCACACACAGTCCTGGGTTCAAATCCAGTGGTGTGCAGCACTGAATTTTCAGTATTGTGAAGTCAGCAATTAATGACAGAGTCATGCACTCTTTATTCAAACAATACATGTCAAATTGACTGCTTTTAACTGATGGAAGTCACAGACCTGCAGGTAGAAACACACTTGAAAATATCCCTATAGCAAATGTATGTGTATAAATTGTCACATCACACAGTAATATGCATTCTCAGAGAATGTCAAGTCAGGTACTGAGAATGAGGAGCACTAATATCAGAGTGCACCATACAATCCTTTCAGAATCACAGTGCAGATTACTACAGCTGAACAATGCACATATACATCTGAAGTCCCCACTTGTAAGAAGGGCTGCCCACATACATGCTGCAACGCATTACCAAACTGCAATACATGGCCTGGCAGATGACCAAATGGTGGACATATTCACACACAAACACACACATTTTATATATATATATATATATATATATATATATATATATACACACACACACACACACACACACACACACACACCATCTTCCTCAAGGACACAGCAACCATGTTGCCTAGTACTCTGTTATTGATACCACTGCCTAAGATACATACTTTAAACACATGTCTTCATTGGAGTGTAGATGGGTCTGGCTCTACAAGGCTGATAAAGCTCACACACACAGTCCTACAGCTTATTGTCCTCCAATGTCTTCACACTCACTGCCCATGTCTATTACCTGTAGCAGTAGCTGCAGCCTTTAGTACACCCATCTCTATGTAAAGGTGTCTGCTGCAGACCTACCCTCTGTGATGATGTAGTCTCCTCACCCCAATAATGTCCAGCACAACATATCAGAAAGGGACCCTAATCTACATGAAGGCCTTATATATTGTACAGTGGCTGCATGTCATTGGCTGATGATAGTACAAATCAACTGTGTTGGCTGCAATTAGCATTTCAGAACCACAGCTTGGTTTAGAGGTAATCAACTGCTGCTTGGAAGCATGTTTAAAAGGCAAACAGTTGGCTGTACAGAAACATCCTGTATGAGTCCCTCCTCATACAGAGTATGCCTTTGTGACAACTATACTATCACCACATATCAATAGAGGAGTATTGCACTCCATCAGGTATGCAAATATTTTTGTACATAAATTGCAGATGGGTGAACAGACATATGGAGAATAGTGATTACAGCATTAAGCCTGTCTTAGATCTGTCATGTCAGTGACCTCCTACTGTCTTACACCTACACAGGATGTACAAAACATCAATGGTGCATTGTCTTTTGTCACTGTGGCACACTAGTCTCATTGGACTGTTCCTTTATTGTGGTTGTAATAGTACACTGCTATTTGTGTGGCATTGTTCATATGACATATTATTGAAGGGTTGCCTATAGGGGACACACCACAGTAGACCTGAGTATTGAGTGTATGATAATATAGCAGTAGCTGTCACAGCACACACGTGAATACCTGACTATTGCTACTGTCTCAGTTGTATCCACACACTGCTTGCACACTGTGGAGTATGACATGTATGAGCAAGCAGTGGTTAGTGCCAGCCATTTTGGCCTTGCTGTATCTGTATATAGTGTACGTCCTCATATGGGATCCTGTATTGTGCTCCCCTTTTGTTGTCTTTCAGGAATTATGTACATTAGATGCCTTATATCCTTCTTGGATGCAGAGAATGAAATTATACTGCAAGCACTAAGGCAACAGTATCACATCCTACTATCCAGGGGGAGATGTGGGCAGACCTTGTCCATGATGTGAATGGCATGGGCCAGCAGGGCAGGACGTATGAGCAGGTTTGACACCAGGCAACCAACATGATAAATGCTGCATGACTCAGGGCAGCAGATGTAGCCGGGTATTGTGTTGTTACCAGTGGATGGCCTGCAGTGGAACAACCACTCTTGGCCACTGAGGAATTCCTGGTGTACCTAGGCACACACATGAGCTCTCGTGCATTCATCACACCATACATCATGGAGGTGGGTGCCACAGTTTCCACAGCTGAGGAGTGTGCGGGTAAGCTTACTGTGATCAGCATTGTAATACTGTAACAGTCAGTGTGTCGGGCTGTTGATACTTTTACGTGGATGTCAGGTCTATATTCTTTGGAGAGGGGGGTTAACGTCAGATATACACTCTTACTCAGATGGCGACCAATATAACAATTAACACAGTAGCTACTGTAAATGTTAGATATATGGATATATTACCTTGTTGTGCTGCAACATTCAGTGGTATTAACATTACCCCACCCTCAACTTTTCACAGGTCTGTCAGGTATTGCTCAATGCCATGGTCCTGCTCCTGTTAAGCATGACACTTGTTTTGTTAAGGAACAATTATATTCCAGTATGGTTAAGGGCCAGAATAATACCCTATGTAAACATAACTGTGTGTAAACAGTATAGGATGTTTTTAAATTCCAGCTTGGAATAGGTACCTATGATTTCTAGAAGGGGTAGTCACAGGAGTGTAGTTCAACAAACAGATGCACTTTGGCAGCTACAGTTAAGAGCAGATAAGGCTCCTGGTTTAAATGAGGCAAGGAATCTAAAATGCCTTTTTAAAATACAACAGGTTGAAGGTATACACATTAGGCAGTGAAATGTTTATTTCCATATATTTAAGAGAGTTGTTCTGGGTTTTATGTGCTGTTTTTTCAAGTACAGTGTCATACTGATTAATTAAAAGGTAAATATTACTGGTCATGTTTTACTTCATTTACTTCACGTGATTGCTATAAAGGTCCTGAGTTGAATTTGTATTTTGCTCCGAGGAAGTGTTTTGTGGAGTAAAGTGGAGAAGAAAGTTGTTTGACCACTAATCTAGTTGTGGGTCTTCATTGTTGAGTCTTGGAGGATTTTCATATACAATAGTGCATGTATTAATGTACTGCTTTTTTCTTTCATATTGCAGGTGACCATGGGGGTTGGTGTCTGTCCCCTACACAACTTGATGCCACTGTCTCTTCAGACTCCGATGATGATGGTGGCCACAGTGAAGTACAGGTGGGGATGTCGGGGGCTGAATCTGTCCCAGAGGAAGACATCCCTTTTCCTCCCCCATTGTTACCACACGCAGTCTGTATGCCCACACATAGTCAGTCACCGGAGGCCACAGATATTGGATAGTCAGATGGTGGAGACACTGACCAGGAAAGTGTGGTAACTACGGCTCCAGTGACTGTAGACACTGGTTATAGCCAGAGAGCTGCCAAGGTTTCACACAGGTAAGATTGACAGGAGCGCTTGTAGGCCTGCTGTCCATCCACCACCTGTTGCAGGTGTCACATCACTGGTCACTTGGCACATGTTTTGGGCCATCATGGAGGCACAAGCACGTTCTGAATGGAACACCAGACGTATGCTTAGGGTTATGGATGCAGCACAGTCTGACATTTGTGACTGCCTCCACTGCACTGGGGACACCCTGGATTGGTTAACTGATGTAGTGAACAGACAGTGGGCTGAGACAGTGTTTGTCCTGAACCAGCCATTGTCTGTGCTGGAACATGTGGTTGGAGTTGAGCACTGGACCCGTGGAGGTAGGTCAGCAACCCCATCTGCTGAGAGTCCATGTGGCTGTGCACACTCATGCTCCCGCAGTGGCAGTACATCCAGTGCTACAGAAGGGAGTGTGCTGTCCACACCACGATGTGGTAGGCCATGGGCTTGTGGCCTTGGGCATTCCTGTGGGGGGTACTGTCCCAGCAGTCACAGTCAGGTACTAGCACCACTTCTGACCTTGGGCATGGAGGTGCCAGTGCAACTCCTGGCAGAGCCAGTTCCTGTGTTTGTGGCTGGAGACAGTGAACTGTCAATTCTACAATGTACGGTCCAAAGCTGTCCAACATACACACATATAGGGCATGCACTGAGCTTGACTGTGTACATGCACACACACACACACACACACACACACACACACACACACACACACACACACACACACACACACACACACACACACCACTGTCAAATGAAGGTCACCTACAGACACATACAGCACCTCTCCATGGTCCATCTTACATGCTCCCCCCTCCTGACTCATACACATGCTGTCTATCATTTGGGCCAATCTAGGCCTCCTGCACCCCCACACAACACCCTGTGCAATTGATATCTGTGCCACATCCCTGTCATCCTCACCATTGATGCACTAAAATGAAGCTATGTGTCTGAGGTACAGGGTGACTATATTAGTTAACATGTACTTGGGTAATGCAGTGTTGGTTCACCATGCCACTTGTAGCAGTTACCAGCAGATACTGTATGCCGGCATTTTTCATGAGAATAGCACATACATTTGCTTACCTTATGTTGTATGATGTTGTAATGGCTGTATAGTTACACAATGACAGGAGTGCCATGTGCCTGTTTATGTTTGTTACAGGAGTCTGTTGGGATAATCTATGGATACACAGTGGAATTACAGCAGCACAGGATGGCATGTCAGCACAGCAGTAATATGTCATCAGTAAGGTACAGCACTATAAGTGCATGGCTCCATAGGGTCATATGTGTATGACAGGCTAACAAGGACAATACCGGCATTCAGCATACTCATGCAACCCTAATCTGTGAGAAGTTCTCTACCATTAATAAGTGCCACCAGGGTTTTGGGACCTAACACATCTACAAGCTGTGCTGGTGGAGATGAATCTTCTACATATATCCTGTGTTCAGTACCAACAGTTGTCCAACAACAGTTATGATTGTCGTGTTCTACATTCCAATGTGAAACCTGCACATGAGTGTCACAGCAGATGTGTGCTTTACGTACATGTGGGGTCTGTTTCATGTAGGGTGTACTGCCTGTGTTACATACTGGTCTCACCAGCATGTACTGTGCTTACCACACTGATGTTGTCAGTGTGTAGAACTGGTGAGGCATGTGTTAGTCCTGTCATGGACACGCGGGAAGTACATAGTGGGAACTGACACCTCCCTGTATGGAGCCATACACATCACCTCCAAAGCATTTCAGAGACAGACTACACATGTACACTTGCGACATGGACTCCATAGGACATATTATCTACACTGTGTATTTGTATACCATGGAACCTGTGTGGCTGCTACAGTTGTACGATATGCTTGTGTAGTGACATGGCAAGGGTGCCATTGCACACAATGATAAGTGTGATGAATCCACATTCAGTACACCAGTGACAGTCTGGGATGTGCATCCCAAACCTGTCAGTATGGGTTGTACAACAGTGAATCCATCTACATTTTTCCGACCAGTGACAGTCAAAGGCTACATTACTTTGTGTCTATAAATCTAAGTGTAATGGCTTGACTGTGTGGTGTGTGGACAATAATTTGCAGGGGTGGATGAATCTTCACAGGATAGTATTGTGCAGTCATTGACATTTAGTCACTGTCAGTGGCTCAGACAGAAACTGACTGTCTTAGGGCATCCTGGATAATTGTTGGTTCTGTGTGGAATTTTGTGATGGATCCTGATATGCACTCACATGCTAATGTACTCCATCAGATGTCAGTGACTGACTGCAGAGAGGGAATAGGTAGAATGGGTATGCCAATAATGAACTCCACTGCTGACTGACATCACTGCAGCATAGGTCTCCCTCTGCTATGTTCCCCGAGTATGACTGTCAGACACTTGCCTGTACAGCAGCTGATATGACACTCTTTACATAATGTACACAGTTTCCAGCATGGCCTGTTGGCCTAATATTGTCATACATGATGTCAGGCCATGGTTGGTGGAGTGAGACTTATATCTGACATCCGTTGCATAGTGCAACAGTTAATGGGCTCTGCTGGTTAAAGTTGGTAGGCATGATGTGGCCCTCAGCAAAGGTAACAGTGTTTTGTCCAGTGTTAGTAGGTGTACGACAGTGGTAGTGCTCATATCCATGCTAACCCCTATCATAGCATTTCAGGTGGCAGGACTCAGAGATATGGGGACACTGCTTTGCACTACATGCTAGTTGTCTTCTGTGCATGTAAGTATTGCAGTTACTTCCAGCATGTTTCAGGAAGAGATTCATGCAAGGTGTCTGTACAGAGCACAGACAAACATGTTAGGGAAGTGTTTGTGTAATATGTACACACTGTGTTGCTTAGTTGTGCTGTGGCTCACTTGCCCAAAGGATGGTCCAGGTCCTTACCTACAATGCAGTGGAGCAGTGCCATAATATCCCCATGTGAAGAACCAATGTACTGCATCATGGGTTTACCAATATGGGTGAACACTGCACTCCCCCTAATGTGAGGTCCTACATAGTGGGATCTGGCCACAGATCATGTTCTTTGGAACTACCAGCACGTACACCCCCTTGCAGACAACACAGACATATATGTTAAGAAAACCACATATGACCTCCTGTGAGATGGTTGACATAGCATGACTGCACATCCCCCTGCAGATGGGACAGGCAGATATGCAGAGCTCTACACCCATGCATTATGTCAGCAGCATTACAACTGCATGAAGTTGGCTGTACGGGACAGGTGGGACACAGGCTTGTCATGGCTCACCACACCTGAGAGGTGGACAACTGTCATTATCAGGCTGTGCAATAACAGGTGGACATTGCTGTGAGACAGCTGGGGTGAGGGTTCCCCCTTAACATGCAGGCACAACCTGCTCAGCTAAATGAAGCACATAGTGTTGTTGTGATGTTGTGTAGACACAGTAAATGACAACACTAGCCAGTCACACAAAGCAGAACCACAACGCCCAGTGTAGTTACATGTCTAACCTCAAAGGATAGGCCCAGAATGTCGCTGACCTCAGTCTTCATGATGGCACATATGATGGGTCTGTGCTCATACCTAACCTGTACTCCCACAGTGTCTGCATCAACTACACTACCTTGTCCCACCACATGTGACACATGACATTCCTACAACCTGTCCCATAACTCCCATATTTACAGAGCAGTTTGTTAACTGGCCTCTCAAAGGACCATACACATCATCTATTAGACATGCTAACATTTCAGGATGTATCCCACATGCAATCTCACAAGGATTACTAACACCATTTGGAAACCCTTGCAATCAAACTGACACCACTGGCTGCACACCAGCTGAGTGGACAATGGCAACTGCTCCACCCTTGCACAGAGGTGGTGCATCCACTGACCAACATAACTATAGACTGCTTTGTCTAAGTATACATATCTGTATGACCATAGGGGCAATCATTATCGAGCTGCTCAGCACCCATATGTGATATCTACACACAGCTGACTGTACACAGTTTGGCTGGGTGACTGTTACATATGGTAGACATTTCTGAGGCAGTCACCAAACACCTGGGTGAGGGTACATCAGGATGTACAACCCACTAGACTGAGCCAAGCCATTTGACTGTATTCTCTGCTCAGGCAACATTTACAAAGCACCCACTTAGGCATCCATGATACTGTCATTGTAGGGATCACTAACTGGTCCATTGATGGCACACATACACAACATAGGGGCATCTGCCTCCAATACATTATCTGTAAGCAGCAGTGCTCAACAGGGCACAGTCCTGGGTACTCTACTGTGTGGAATCCATGTAACCACAATACATGTGACTACTGAATGACTGTGGCTAACTATGTTGACTGATGGCTACACATTGTGAGCACTCAGAGTCTGAGAGTTATGTCAATAGCCTACAAGAGGGTATTGATGAACAAATGCCTGTTGACATACTAATGGCCATAAACTCCAAGTGAATATATATGTAGTAGCAGTTCCATCAGGTAGACCTATATACCTGGTAAGTAGCACATCAGTCGCAACGTGCTGTACATACTCGGGTGAAAGAACTGGACACACAGACCTGGCCACACAGGGTTACACCTAATGTGCCTCAGATCATTATGTACCTACAGTAGAATGGCTGGGATCATATGGCATAGCTGAGGCCACAGTCACCAGTAAGTGACATACTCATAACCTCCACATACCCTTCCCTCACCATGCTAATATCCGAGTGAAATGGCCATTTGCTGACATACCTTTCCAAGCAGTACTGGCAATTGCACACACAGTATGGTCCCTTCCAAGCAATTCACTGGCAGTATGTGTTCAAAGGGGATCATCTGCAATGAGTGTCATTGTCGCCTGTGGCATATAGACTTCTCAAAGGTGATCTGTATCCTGCATACAGGCCAATGTGTGACCCTGCTTGATTGCATATGCTTCCTATCTGTAGGAAGCATAGCAGATGAAGGACTCACTGTAAGGACCTTAACCTAGTATGTGACATTAGTACTACATTCTTGTGGGAGAGATTTGTCTAGCAGACTGAAACACACCCTTGGAACAGAACCCTGCCTAATGGCACACCTCAATGCACCTCAGCACATGCCATCTGTCTGAGTGGCTGGGTGACTCATCTCAATACAGGGCATCTGCCTGTGTCCCTCTTGGACTGGGGCAATATGTGCTGATCCTGTAACTACAGGTATAATGATGTCTATGATTATAACGGCTGTATGGCCATTATTCTAGTTCAGTTCAAACACCCTATGGTTCCATAACATGATGTACAATGCTCTAACAGGCTCTCCCACAAACATGGCTACATTGACACCAGCACCACTTTCAATCACTGCGTACAGGACACACATACAGCAAGTTGGCTGTATGTAGATGTGAACACTTACCTATGTAATGGTATATACTACAGATCACAGAACATGCTGCACACAACACACCATGTCTGCTAGTACTATCAGTTTAGGACATATACTCAATGACATAAGCAGGCCTTGTTGTGGTCAGTCCTTTGGGGGGGCACTTCACCCACTACAAATAAAATACTGCAAAACCCTACCTATGTCTAGCTTACCAAGGTTATGCCATATGGATATATACACACACACACACACACACACACACACACACGCACTCACATGTGCCATGGCTTACATCTCATACTACACTGTCAGCTGGTAGTCTTAAGGTGGATGACATCATCAGGCCTTGTAGAAGAGGGCAGTTTGGAAGCCACCAGCAAGGTACAGGCCCAAAAGGTGCATAACCATTGCAGGTGAATAGCCCATGAGGGCATGTCTGCTGTTTTGCAGGGGAACACACAGACAGACACAGACAGACACATGCACCAAGTGGGCTGGAGTGAAATGAGAATCCCTACCTATCTAGTCTTATACACTATAGATCATGGTACTTATCGTATAAGCCACAGGTTAAGTCTGTTCTACATGTGATTGCAGACACAGTACTTGTGCATTACATAAACTAGGCTTGTGTTGAACTACATTTGTGGCCTGCAGAGTGATATTGCTTCATACTGTTATCTGCATCTAATATCCTAACAGTGAAATAACTGTTTTTATCCTAGCTATGTGTGTACAGTTACCAGTATGGCCATATGTGGCTGCTTACAATTACATAGGTGACCTGTGGGCAGGAACAATGTGCCCTGTCCATACGTGCATTGACAACTTTATACCATCTATCATTACCTGTGTCTGACTACGTGGTGACATCCAGTAGGCACAGGGGTCTGTAGGTAAGTGGATTATGTTGCACCCTTAGTTTGGATCATTTGATGAGCAACAGTATGGCTGTGTGATAGTTCAGATTTACTCACCATCATTAGGGTATGTTGGACAATACAGACATCCACACATGTATTTCTGTATATAACAGGGATGTATATATAAATGTAGCTGTGTGTGTGTGTGTGTGTGTGTGTGTGTGTGTGTGTGTGTGTGTGTGTGTGTGTATATATATATATATATATATATATATATATATATATATATATATATATATGTGTGTGTGTGTGTGTGTGTGTTATGTAAATATATGGGGGAGTCATAGCTATATATATATCGGTATATGTCTGTTTGACACTACATAGCACTACACAGCAATAGATATACTATGCATGTGAGATAGTGACAGACGGATATGTATACATATCTGTCTGCATGTATAACAGATCATTTTGATAAAGGGGCAACAGAATTGCGCTCATTTTAACTAAGTGTATGGGCATGCCCAGTGGGACTGTCAGTACTTATAAATTAACTCCAGGCCACATCTACCTGTACTCCAATCTGGGATTTTGTATGTTGCAGACATTAACATCCGCCCCTGTTTTTGCAGTACTGCACTTCACTCAAAATGTCCACGGCATTCACCAGCTGTGTGCTGTGCTTAATATGTGACTGAGGTTAGTGATGTTACACCACCAACAGACTGACAGTCTGCATACCTCTCAACTGTCCTGATTTTCATAGAATGTCCAGAGTTTTGTCTGTTCCTCATATATCTGTGGTCTTCTGGTGAACTACTGAATATTGACATCACTACATTATACTAAATACAGACACACATTTGTGTTTCAGACTTTATATCCTTCAGAAAATATGTAATAATGCAACACCTTTAATTCCAGCAACTTCCTAGGTTTATGGGGACAATATTTAAAATCCATCCCTTTGTTTGGGCCTTTGTCCTTCCAGTCTTTCTGACTTTGTCCACATTTCTTGCACTAAGGGGTTGAAAGGTATGACAGTCTGTGAAAACACCAACATAGTACTACCTTAGATACAAAAGATGTGAGTAATTCCAGATTAGACCATCAACACCATCACCCAAACTAGCTTCCCTAGTCTACTGAGCAACACAGGTCAACAGACAGAAAAGAGTCATTCATCACACAATCAACAGCATAAATATGTACAGTGTTATCCTGCGTGAAGAGAAACCTACAATGTGTGAGCGATATCTATGTTACGGTCCTGAGATTGCCTGGTCCACCAATATACCATAGCTGATTACTGTTAAAGCAGTTATATAAGTACACTGCTGTGTTGGGGGTGGGGGAACAAAAGCACATGATCAGCTTGGGGAGACAGTTGTTCAAATATCGTGTGTGGCCACTGTTTAACATCTCCCTTGCCTGATGTCATGAATATTCCAACCATGAGGCCTAGTGAATATTAAGGAACACATACTATTGGACTAGGTATCTGTAGTCCTATGTGGATTTTACATCTGTCCAACTAGCCCACTATATTTCCTTGCATAACAGCAGCAGATCTATACATATGATACCATATTATAGTAATCTTACAATTAGTGTGTAGGTTAGAGACTTATCTTGTGAATGCTGTGGTTGACAGACCTGTAATTCAGGGCTGACTCTGTGTGATGCAAGCAGTACACAGCCAATACATGGACAGGTACAGGTTGTATGGGTTGCCTGGTATCAGCTATTTTAATATACATATATATGTGAGTAGGAGTAAGGAGTCAGTCCCTAGGGCCCTAGGTTGTCAGGGAATGCGCTATGCATTTGTCTCAGCCAATGCCAGGGCATACTAGGTATTCCTACATCTGCCTACAGGGACATCATCAGGATGCTCCCTCTGAGTCCTCCTGTGAGTGTGCCTGTGGTGACCTAGGCACTGGTGGGAGGCTGTGTATCCCTTCCCTTTGCTGATCCTAATGCAGCTGTTTCCGCAGGATCATATTGTGTAGCATGGTACATATTGTGAACATATGTGCATATGTGGCTGTAGAGTACTGCAGCAGGGCTCCACTAGATATACTGAGTCACTGGAGAAACATGTTCTATGATGTTCCTAGTTTGTGCATGTGCCTCATTATGGAATTTTTCATGGGTGTGTGTGCATTTCTGATGGGTGTCATCATTCATGGTTCCAGTGTGAGTGTGTAGCTAGCAACCCCCAGTAAATGGCCATGTGGGATGTCCCCCCAGCAAACATCTGGTACAGCTGTGATGCATACCAGATATGGGAGTCGTGATAACTGCCAGGGCTGCCAGCACACACATTCATGATAATGCCCTCAGCATTGCCCACAACCTGGCATTTGATGGAGTGGTACTCCTTGAAGGTGACATAGATTCTACCCTCCTCACCAGGTGGTGCCATGATGTGTACATGAGTGCAATCTATGGCACCCAGTACCTAAGGGTAGTGTGCTAGGGTCCCTATTTAGATTGACAAAAACACTAAATATCAAAAGGCTTAGAAATCAAAAATGCTGTTCTTCGAAAGAGGTATTGTGGGGGGCTGTGCCACCCTACACCCCCCGCTAATTATATATACCAACTCTGAGATCGCACTACAGTGAGGAAAGGGCAAAGTTTCCAATCTTCACTGTACTGCGATCTCACAATAACGATTCCAAAGAAAGGTATTCTCGATTTCTAAGCCATTCACTATTTAGTGTTTTCATTTATCCAATAGGGACCCGTGTGCTACATGGTAGAAGTGTTGCATATTGCTGGCCCTTGCCTCAGGGGTGAGGGGAATATGAATGTGCTCACTGGCATGTGGTAGCATGGCATCTAGGAACGGGTGGAGTATCCTGGATGCTGATGCCTGTGAGACCCCCATCATGTCCCCAGTTGGTCTTTGGAATGTTCCTGTGGCTACTACCCTACAGGCTACACATACCTTTGTTTCCACTGGGATAGGTTCCCCTCTGTTGGCTCTCAATCTGAGTTGAGGGCAGCAGAGCTCAGTGAGTTCTTGTAGTATGTCCCTGTCCACCCTGTAGCACTCTACAATTTCCTGCTTATGTAGCTCCTGGAAGTTTACCCTGGGCCTGCCTTGGCCTGTTGTCAGCAGCAGCAGCAGCAGCAGCATTGGCTTCAGCATCTAGCACATACAAATGTAGCAGACCTGCAGCAGCCTCTAGCATTCTTTCAGTTAAAATTTCCAAGTCTGTACTCCAATGGTGCACAGCA
Source organism: Protopterus annectens (assembly GCF_019279795.1). Classification (NCBI taxonomy): domain Eukaryota; kingdom Metazoa; phylum Chordata; order Ceratodontiformes; family Protopteridae; genus Protopterus; species Protopterus annectens. The sequence continues at coordinate 139,225,586 of NC_056743.1, read as the reverse complement.
TGGGGGGTAAAGATCAGTTTGTAGGGTGTATGCATACTTTATAGTGCTCTACTGTAACTGCCGCCTGCGTGATTGGCATTGCACCTGCGTAGTATATCATTAACATAATTTAATGGCCCTAGTTTAAGTTAAACAAGGGTCAAAACTAATAAATCATTGCCTTTTAGATACTCTCAGGAATGTGGAGCGCCATATAAATGCATGCTGTGTAGGTAAACAAAGCTTAGCAGTTAGTGGACACACCACCCCAAACTTCCACGCTCAACACAGCAGTGCACTGTGCAAACATGAGGAAACACATGACTTGTAGACAAAGCTTAAAAGTCAGTGCCCACACACCCCCAGACTTCCATGTTCAGCATGGCGATGCAACATGCAAACATGCACAGCTAAGCGCCAGTCAGTTAGAAGTTATTGGACACACCCTCTCCTGATGTCAGCTACCTCCTATGTGGACACTAACATGGTTCTCTGCCTACACAGAGGGGATATGCAGACATGATCACCCTTTTATGCTATTCAGTAACTCCACCTCATTTGCGTAGGGATCCATGCTCCCAACCAGGAAACTACATGCTTCCAAGCCCTACCATGTTAGCAACAGCACCAATGCACCATCGATACTCCATGCAGGGTTCTGTAATAATTTTTGTCTCATAATATTAATTTTGTTTTTTCCATGTTTTTTTTTTTTTTAATAAGGCATCTTTGCACACTGTGCACGCCATGCAAACATGCCCAGATTATTAAAAAATATATTTATTTTAACATAATTTCTGCAACTTTTGAGATACACAAAGGATAGTTTTTCTCATATCTGTGTGTGGTATGCCGTTTCTACATCCATCTACATTTTTACAGCCCCTTTTGTCTGTCTACATTCCTATACATGGAATTTTTCCATGTATATTATGGACAATGACACGGGGTCTGCAGTGCTGCCTCTCTGCTTGCTGTATCACTCTACCTGCCTCATTTGCATGAGATTCAACTGCTTAGGAGGTGATTTGCATGCCATGGAACTTCCCATGTTGGTGTGTACATGCACGCTGCCCAGAAGTACTTACTGAATTGCAAACCTGTTTACTTTTGTGTAAGCAGCATGACACGATGTCTACATGGTAAAAAAAAAAAAAGTAGGCTTTATTAAATTCCCCCTATATTTTATCATAACAAATTTTAGAAAATTATGCGGGTATGACTTTGAATGTTTTATCTGACTACTTAGCTATTTGGATGGCTTAATGTGAGAATGATGAAGTAATAAAGAAGGAAACAGTATTAAAAATTAATTGCACTTCTAGTAAATAAATACATCTTAGAAGCAGAAATAAGAGACTTATGACAAGATCATCTTACCATAAGACATTTCTATAACTTGTGGACTGAATGATGAGCAGATGTTTACTAGTAGTAAAGATGGTTTATCTTAAAAAAGAATATTTTCTGAATGATATACAAAATGATGGCATGGATATCAAATTACATGGATATTGTATGAAAAAGGTTATGAAATTACAAAGATTGAAGTTAATATATTTCATATTATTTGAGAAATATGGAAAGTTAAAGCAGAAGATTTTTCTTTAATAAAAAGGGTACTGGATGACATTTAGGGAAAAGTAGAATGTAGACATGATAAAAAGAGAGGGTTAAATAAAATAAAGCGTTTTCTGTTTATTTTTAAGAAAAATCTTTATAAAAGTATCACTTATGACATAGGCAATCATACATTTATATAAATGAAAATAAACTATATCAACATATTTTCAGTTGCAAATGTTATACATCACTTATAATCTTTCCAGTCATTGTCAGTTAAGCATTACAAAGCTCATTCAATTCCTGCCTTCCCTTAAACCTCATTCCTCCTCTGAAACATTATTCTGCATGTATTGTTCTCACAATTTCCATTTTTTCTTTCTAATTTGTTTCTACCCTTTTCTAAAGATCCCACTTCCAACCATTTTATCTGTTACTATATGCACTGGTTCTAGCACAGTTGGTTTAGATTTTGCTTTCCATTTTCTAGTAATTGCTTTTATTTTGCAGCTATCAGAATTAAACTCAGTAAGGCCTTATTATGTCTGGGCAATTCTGATTATGTATCATAGCTCAAAAAAATAATTTCCTTAGTTATACCTATTTGCTCATCCAGTATTTCTGTTAGAGAAGTCTGCTTGGAATTTTTAAAGTCTGCCAACTCATTACACTCCCCAAAAGTATGTTCCCAATTGTCTCTTTCTTCCCCATCATATTTTCAACACTTGCAATCTACCTGTGGAAAATTTATTTGGAGTCTCCTGGGGGTATGAAAATACCCAAGCAAATACTTATAAGCAAAGATCTTAAATCTTCAAGACTTTCTTGCATATATTCCTCCACTGTCTCTTTGTGAACTGATTATGCAATCTCTCTTTCCAATCCTTTCTATCCTTATCTGATTGATTCTGATACTTATGATGCAATATTTTATATCCCCTACTAATTATCCCTGTTTTAACAGCAGCTTCTTTCTAGATTCTCCTAAAAGTTGTACCAGTACTGGACTTTTGCTTAGGATCCCCTTGTTTATGTTTGCCTATAATCCAATAGCAATCCTTGATAGGGAAGGCAATATCTAGCCTGCTGTCCAAATAAATTCTTAGCTTCTTCCCATTCTATTAACTTTCGCTCTCTATTTGCTCCCAGTACTTTGGTTCCTTTGCAATTTTTTTTGTCCAGTAAATTCCAGTCCTGACTTGCTATTCCCTGTACCCCTAATTACGATCATCTGTATTTGCAAAATCTTTCTCCATCCATGTTTGCTTAGTACTTAGAATACTTTTGCTACTTTATGAATATAATACTCTGCATGGTTATTGTTATTCTCATTAAGGATCTGCATCCAAAATCTCAGCCTCTCCTTTACGTCCTGAGCTTTCCCATTTTATCATCATCCCTTTCGACTCTCACTTTCTGCTTGTGCTATGTGTGGAAACCTTAACTGTGTAGCTCTGAAGTATCCTTCAAATCAGGTAATCACAAACCACTTTGTTCTATTGGAAAGATCAGCTTATCCCACTTGACTCTTGCCCTCTTCCCCTCCCAGATAAAATCCTTCAGCTTTTTATTAATCACTATCCACAATTTCTCCTCTAGTGAATAAAAATATGACTGACCTGTGTATAAACTAAAGCGACTAAATGCATTTTCACTGCCTGCATCTTGCTATCCATATCCATAAAACAGAGCTTCCAATTTCTCATTTTTTGCATTATCTTTTGTGTAGTCTCTTGCCGTATGTCCTTAGTTGCCAAAACACAATCCTTTTTAATCCATATTCTTAAGTACGTCATCTTATTACATCCCCCATAAATATGGGCATTGTTAAACCAATTTGTGTGTGTGTACATAGTTTACAGCTATTGCCTTTGTTTTAGCTTCATTAATTTTGTATTCCGGAAAGACTTGAAACTGTCTCAGAACTTTTCATAATACCACATATCTTTTTTTCTGGTTTTATCAGGTATAAAATAATAACATCTGCAAATAAAGCCAATTTTTCTCGGCTACCAAACCAATTATATTCTTGATTTTTTGAATTCCTTATTTTATTTGCCAATGGTTCTAAATATAATGTAAATAACAAGAGGGGAAAGAGGACACCCCTGCATGGTTACTCTACTGAAACAGACCTTATCAGGACCCCCTCCCACACACTTTAATTTTCATCTCTGACTCCTAACATATCCTCCTAATCAACCATATCATTTTATCAGGGAATATAAATGCTTCCATTGCCCTACGTATAGAATCCCAGCTTACTCTCTGTCAAATGCTTTCTCTGCATCAAGACCCACCAACAACAGTGGTATTTTCTTACATTCTGCTTCCCTCTGCATCATCATTTTACTATTAATGTTGTCAAATATTTTCCTCCCTTCCACAAAATCACAATGACCCATATTGGGTTCATATTACGTTATTGAAACTTTAAAGGTTCGAACACCATATGGTTGAACCCATATATTCAAACTTTTAAAATTTTGAAAATGACAAAAAAAATAAAAAACAGAAAAAACCTAACGGTTGTAAGCAGGTGGGTCAAGTCCCCCTGCACCCCCATGTGGGGGGCTGTGTCTCCGCACCCCCTGCTCTTTAAATATACCAACTCTGAGACTGTTCTACAGTGCAGTAAAGGGAAATCTTCCCTTTCCACACTGAATGGAGTTTGAATGGAACTTTTAAAAGTTCAAACATATGGGTTTGACCATATGTCATTCAAACATTTAAAAGTTCGACAACGTAATATGTGCCCATCCATATCTATTAATTCTGATATCACCTTTGCCATGTTTTTAGTTATTACAGGCATAAACACTTTATAATCATGGTTTAGAATCAAAATTGGCCTATATGAAGCTGGATCTGATGGGTCTTTACTATCATTAGGTATTACAGCCGCCACTGCTTTCTTCCAGGATGTTGGTGCTTCTCCTCATTTTAAAATGCTATTAAACAAAACCTTCTAGATCTTTATCACTTTCTTCCCTCCTAGCTTCCAAACTTACATGGGAATACCATCTATGTCTGTGGACTTTCCTGTTGATTGGTTATACTTCACTATTTTTATCTCATCTCCTCTTATCATAACTGTTAGTAATTGCACCTAATCTACCTCTAACCATGACATATTTAATTCTACCATAAATATTTCTATTTTTACTTTTTCTTGATTTCCACATTTCTCTGCTTTATACAGATTTCATAAAATTTCCAAAATATTTCTAATACCTCTACAGGATCTCTGATTATTTTCCTTGTTATTGGCTCCCTAAACTTGGCAACAACCCATTCTACTTCCTGTTGCCTGAGCCATTGTGCTAAAAGTTTTTGTATTCTGGAGTTATAATATAAAAACAGTTGCTTAACAGAAATCTTTCTAAACTCATGCATATTATTGAGGTAGTCCTTTATTTTCACTTTTGTACTCTGCAATTGCAAATCATCTTGTTCTGTGAAATCCCATCTATTCTGCAATGCTTTAACTTTTATCAGTCCCTATAAATAATTCTTAACCATATCTCTTCCTTTCATTTCTACCTTATTTTTAAACTCCACTTTAATTTTATCATACTCTTTAGCTATATTTTCAAAAGAAATGTCTACCCTCTCTAATAACTCCCAAGTAATTTCCACTTCCCATTCCTTAAATTCCTCCTGTTTAACAGATAGGAGGGGAAGTGCCACTGTCTCATTTTTATTTCATTACCCTGCATTTTTTACTTTAGTTATCGGTGCTTGATATGAAATAGTTATTGGATGTGTATCAAAACTTTAAATTAAATACACATTCCTGTGAAATATAATTTCGGTCTAGCCTCACAAAGTTTTTGTACATTGTGAAATAATATGCAAATTCTCTCCAAACTCGTACTACTCAAGTCAAATCTTCCATAACAAATATTTCCAAAACTGTCTTCAGAAATCTTCACTATTTTGTTATATTTTCCTTTCTATGCTCCTAGATGCATCCTCAGTGTTGCAAATCAAATTCCACTCCCAACCTATAAGTAATCCTGCTGAAAGCTGATTTTTCCGAGAATTTTCTTAAGCTCCATTGTAACAGTTTTAGCTGAAATATAAATACATGCCAGCATAAACCTCCTCCCTTGCTAGTAACCTCATATTACTACAAATCTCCCATCATTATCTTTTTTCCTCTTCTATCACAATTACAGCTCCTCTCACAATTAATTTAAGTACTCTCCTTTTTCTTTGTCCCAGTTATTCTGCTGAATAACCACCCTGAAATCCTTTCTTTATCAAATTCACATGGTCAGTTCTATTCAAATATATCTTCTGTAGAACAGCTATTTGCACTCTGCATTTTTAATATAGTTCACTACTCTTTCTGTCTGTTTGACCATTCACACTTTAAAGATAATGTAGAAAGTGCCTTTATAATAAGAAGTTATTATTGCCACCTGTTATGTGTAACAGTTTGTGTAAATATATAGTTTAAGCTTTTGTGCTGCATGCATACACTGTGTGGCAAGTTGATTTCTTGACATAAATCATTTGATTCTTTGTCACATCTTACAAAATACCTCCAGAACACCCACAAATCATATCAACTTAGCAGTAACACACAAAACTATGTATATCTTCAAATAAAGTAGTTTAATCCTCATAACAGGAAACATTGTCCCAAACTGACAAACTCACAGGCTTGAATTAACCTGTTATGAAGGTTATCCATGCTAGGGTGCATGATACAGCATGTCCTACTACTTCCACTAAGTACTGTCTTGTTTTTGTCTTATCTTTATTGCTCTCTCAAATGAAGAAAACATCTTGAATGCTTTCAGAAAATATTATCTCCTAGACATCGAAAGAAAGTAGTATTTTATTTGTATTGCCCCTTATCAGATTGTTTCCATAGAAACATTAGAACCAGATAACAGTTGTGTTCCACCACAGATTTTGCACTGAAAAGATGTATGTGCTAGAGGGAAACAATATTCATTACATTCAGTGCTATTTATTTGCTTCCTCTTAAAACTAGTTATCAAATTAAGAAAATGGCTTTAATCCAGTCATTTCCCTATGCAAAAATAAGAAAAGGCATATCAGTTTTACTTATATCATGCTTCTTTTTTGTCCAGGCTTTCTTCTCTTTTTACATTGCTGTGCCAACATTTCATAAAACTGAATAAGAAAGAAAGAACAAGGAGAAAATTGGGGCACCTGTTTACTTTGGTATCCTAATTGCACACAAAAATTAAATGAAACAAACTTCACTTTATAGCATGCAGTATATGTCATATACTCAAAGTACTGTTAAAAACAAAATATTTTGTTTTACTTACAGTTAACTCTTTCCTTCCTCTATCTCTGTCCTAAATTGTCTTCCAAACATTAACGGCATGAAGTAGGATATAGGCTTTGGAGTCCCCTAAAAGTTTAACAAAGTCAAACATGGCCAATATTTCCAGGGTTTCTTGTTCTGTCAACTTTACAATTGCAATTACACAATTCTGAATACTAGATATTAATGAGAGTATTACAAGTTAGAGTGAGAAAGACTTAGTAGATGAATACATTTATGACATCAAATGGAGGCAAGTACAGGTGATATTGATATTAACAAATGTGGTGGACAGTAATACAGAGAGAGAACAAAGAGGGCAAACATAGTTCTCAGCCTGCAAAAGTTGAAAATATGGACAAAGGCCCTTGAGAAATAGATACAGCTGACCAGAAATCTGGGAAATTAATTAACATGAAATGTGTGTAGTTAATAGAATAACCCCTTCCATTTCCAGAAGGGTTGTCGGATGCCACCATTTCCGTATAATATGTAGCAAATATAGTCAAAAAACATGCTGCAGGTGCAGTGATTCATCACACAAGCATACTACCCTGCAGAGGCTCCCTAGCTCCAAAAAGTGAAAAATAAAAGGCAGATTACACCATGCAAAATAGACCTACCTTTGACAGCAGGGATAGCTATGCAAAAAATCAGCATTGTTCATCAGTTAACTATAACGTTTTGTTTTACTGCTACATTAACCCCTCATTAAAGCTACAGAGTACTTTGTAAATTTACCCATGTACAGTTATATAGATCTTTTAAGGCAAGCATTTGAAATAGCAGGACCCAAATGTGTAAGTCCATAATGTGGATACTGAATTGCTGAAAACCTGGACTTACATATTCTAAGCCCAAACTTACCATTTTTCCAGAATATTTCCTTTTCTCTGAGGTATGCCAGTCACATAGTTGGCATTTATAAGTTTGGCGGTTGCTGGGGGCTTGCCTCTCACATCAAAGAGTTCAGGGGGACTTGCAACCATGCAAAAATGGAGTTTAAAGGAGAAGAGTGCTGTTTGATAAAAAGAAGTTATGTCTTATCATAACATTTCATCTGTATTGTTGATCCTCGTTCAGTCATTACATATGAGTATCTGTTCCGACCTCAGAACCGAGCCGGGCATCTTCCAAGTTCACGTCAGCTACAAACTCTCAAGCTAAACTCTTAACCAGAATACCCCTCTCTCTGTTACCTCAGATTGAGTTTGCAAGTCAAAAAAAGGTAGAGGCTACCTCTGGTCAAATGACCTAAAAGAACCGGATGGTGAGATCCACTAGAAGCCACAGGAGGGGGAAGGAGGGAGGGTCATAATGACTGAACGAGGATCAACAATACAGATGGAACGTTATGGTAAGACATAACTTCTTTATCTGATATTGTTAATCCTCGTTCATTCTTTACACATGGGACAGAGTCCCCAGCTATGTCTATTCCTGGGAGGCTGTCATGGAGGGACATTCCTGAGCATCTTAGAACCAAAAGATGCTCTTCCCCTAGAGGCCAAATCCAATTTGTAATGATTGATGAATGTATGAGGCGTAGCCCAATTTGCAGCTGCACAGATGTCATGTAAAGAAGCTCTGGCATGGAAGGCAGCAGAAGTTGCCACCGACCTTGTCGAATGAGCTTTTATGGTAGTAGGCAATGGCATATTACGTTGTGTATAAATGAAGGTCACACAGTCTTTCAACCATCTAGCCAATGTGACCTTAGCAACAGCAGATCCTAATCTAGGTCCAGAAAAGGCCAAAAATAATTGGTCAGATTTACGAGAGGACCTAGTCCTGCTCAAGTAGAAGCAAATTTGTCTGTGAATATCTAGGATATGTAGGCAATACTCTCCCCTGTTTGAATGATTGGGAAATAAAACTGGCAATTCAATGGTTTGATTAATGGACATTTCAGAGATCACTTTTGGCAGAAATGAAGGATTAGTTCTCAAAGACACTATCTCTATGAAAAATCAAGTATGGACATTTGATACATAAGGCTTGAAGCTCAGAGATATGTCTGGCAGACGTAATGGTGACCAAAAACAAGGTTTTCTATGACAAATATTTGAGGTTGCAAGAAAAAGCTGGTTCAAAGGGTGGCATTGTCAGAGCTTGTAGAACTAATGACAGGTCCCATGGGTGAATAGATTCTCTAAAAGGGGGCTTCAAATGATTCACACATTTTATGAAGGTCTTGCATAATTTGTGTGGACACCCTCACGGAAATTAGATATTGCAGCCAAATGAACTCTAATGGTAGAGGCCGGTAGACCCGATTGAAATAGGTTGGCCAGATACTCTAGTATTATTGACACCGGTGCTGAAAAGGGATCTACTTGTTTTTCTTTCAGCCAACAGGTAAATCTTTTCCACTTGCTTAGATAAGTAATTTTAGTGGAAGACATGAGAAGCAATAAGAATGTCCCATATCGGTAAAGAAAGATCATTCTGGCTGGCAATCAAGGGAATTGGAGGAGACAAGCTGTGAGTTTCAGGCTGTCCAAGTTGGGATAAATCAGGTTCTGCGGATGTGAGATCAACTTTGGGGTTGGATGGAGAATCCATGGTTGATCTAGCAGGTGAGGCCAAAGGAAGGGGAACCAAATCTGCCGAGGCCAAAATGGTGCTATGAGGATCACCTTGCTCTTCAACCGACGGGCCTTCTTCAGAAACTGTGGAATGAGGGGGATAGGTGGGAATGCATAAAGAAGACCCAAGGGCCAATCGTGGACTAGAGCGTCCCTGGGGTGACTGCCCTGGAGGGGGAATCAGGGCAAAGTAGTTGCTGCATTTGTAGTTCGTCTGGGATGCAAAGAGGTTGCAGCAAGGACAGCCCCAGCGGTGGAAGATCTCCACTGCTATCAAGGGATTCAGGGACCACTCGTGAGGTTGTAGAATGCACCGGATGAGTCTGTCTGCTATCACGTTGGAACTCCCGGGAATGTGCGTTGCTAGAAGAAAATGATTGGTAGCCATCACCCATTGCCATATCCTCATGGCCTCTCAACAAAGGGGGTAAGATTTGGTTCCACCTTGTTTGCTGATGTACCAGACCACTGCCATGTTGTCTGACTGTATCACAATCATCCCAGACAGTAGCAGGGGATGGAATGCTTGCAACGCCAGAAGCAGCGCCCTCAGCTCTAGAACATGTATATGCAGTTGGGCATCCAATTCAGACCAAGTGCCTTGGACTGTCTGTCCCTGACATAGCCCCCCCCCACCCCATCAGGGAGGTGTTCATGGTCACTGTAGCCTTGGGCTGCTGGGGGGAGAAGAGGTGAGACCATTGTGATGGGTTGTGGGTCATCCACCAATTTAAATCCTGTTTGCACCTGTGGGTTACTCAAATCTTGGCTGAATGAGGATGCTGAAAAGGATACCATTGGGTGAGCAGTAGCCATTGTAGAAGCCTCATATAAAACCTGGCCAGGGGGACAATGGTGAAGGAGGCTGCCATGGAACCCAACAGCTGTAGGACAGAGTGAACTGTGGATTTCTCCCTTGAAAGGATTGGGATCAGTTGTTGCTTTACCCTTAGAATTCTTTGCTCTGGAATGGATGCTCTGCAATTCTTTGTATCCAAGATTACCCTTATGAATTCTGTGGACTGAGATGGGGTGAGATTGGATTTTTGCCAGTTTATGGTTATGCCTAGCCTTTGTGCAGCGAGGAGAGAGTATGCCAGGGCTTCTTCCAATAGATGTCTGTTGGGGGTGGAGATGAGCCAGTCGTCTAGGTATGAAAATACCTGGAATCCTTGTAGTCGCAAGTGAGCTGTGATGACTGCCATGCACTTTGTGAACACTCTGGGGGCTGTAGAGAGTCCAAAGGGCACTACTCTGAACTGGTAGTGACTGTCTCCTGCACAGAAGTGCAGAAATCTTCTTGATGGCCTGTCCACTTTTATGTGCTAGTACGCATCTTGAAGATATATCGAGCACATCCAATCATCTTTTTCCAAAAGTGGGAGGACAGACTGTATTGTGACCATCCGGAGTTTTTGTACTCTTACAAACTTGTTCAATACACTGAGATCCAAAATTGGTCTCCAGTCCCCGGTTTTCTTTGGCACCAAAAATAGTCTTGAGTAGAATCCAGATCCTATCTGGTCTGGAGGGACTACTTGGATGACTCTTTCTTAGCAGCTTTTCTATCTCTAGTGCTGCTTCTTCCCTTTGACTGGGTGGAATGTTGGGAAGGTTTTTGAAGGGAAAAGACAAAGATTGAAGGGGATATGATAACCTCTGGTTATAATCCTTTGAACCCAAGAAAAGGGTGGTGATGGTTAGCCAGGCAGAAGGGTACAAGGAGAAATGACTCCCAGCCACCTCCAGAGGAAAGGAGTTGAGCCACTCTTAAGGAGCGCTGGTAGGATTGTCCAGGAAAAGAATCCCTGGAACCTTGGTTACACGGACCCCCTCTGCCCCAAAAGTGGCATCTTACCTGTGAGTTTCCCCCTCTGCCTCTGGGGGAGAACTCGGCCTGTGTGTCACAGAAAGGACCCGGAGACTTCTTGAACCATATCTTCCCACTCTTTTGGTTTCGGGAGAAAGCACGTTGAGTGGAAGAATAACGGACACATACGGCAGAAAAGGTCTTACCGTCCTGTTCATATCTGGCCAGTGTGCTTTTAACTTTGGGTCCAAACAATGAGGAGGCTTCAATGGGAGCATTAAGAAAGGAAGCCTTAAAGGGTTCCACGAAATTGCACAAGCGCATCCAGGCTTGTCGTCTCAAGACCACAGCTGAACCCGCTGCTCTAGTTGCTCCTTCTGATGCGTGAGGTATCAGTTGCATGGAGGAGTTAGATATTGACTCAATGGTGGCCAGCTGAGAGGCCACTTTGTCATGGACCTCATAAGACACAGCACTAGCCAAGGTTTCAGAGAGCTCGGAAATTAAATCCCTTTGATGCCTGGTAAAGTGTGCCATATAATTCACGGACCTGATAGCAAAGGTCACTGATGCAAAGGTGCACTTCCATATCCTGTCCAGAGCCCAGGACTATTTGTTAGGCGGATGGACAGTCTGGCTTTCTTCTTCCGCCAGATCCTTTTTGGTTGTGGCCGCCACCACCACAGCATTCACAGGAAGACCTTTAGACCAATGGGGATCCATAGCAGGAGGGGACAAAATCTTATCTGGCCTCCAGGGAATAGTCTCGACAATGTCAGGAGCCATCCACGCATGCTGCACGATGAGCCGGACAAGTTCATCGGGAGGTGGAGGCTCAAGAGAAGCAGCTTGACATGACTGAATGGTGACACGGCAAATGAAATCTGGGGTAACAGGAAGAGGGGAATTCTGGGTAAGAGTTTAGCTTAAGAGTTTGTAGCTGACGCGAGCTTGGAAGATGGCTGGCTCGGTTCCAAGGTCGGAACCGATACCCATACCTAAGGAATGAACGAGGATTAACAATATCAGATTTACTCGTTTCCTGGATTGACTGCATGGTAGCGAGATTCCAGTCACTGGCAGGCTACTTTATTATCAGCCATGCTGTCTTTAGTGCTTTTTCGCCACATTGCTTTCCTCCTCCCTCACTCACAATACATACAGGATAAAAGCACTATCATTTGTGGGTGCATCTCTGTTATTATTTCAGTGAGGTCACAGGTACATGATGACTGAGAGTTGGCAAGTGGAAAAACTGTAAGAAATCATAATTTAAAGATGACACTCAGAATTTCATTTATCAAAACCAAAGCAAAAGCACAAAAAACTAATAAATCCATACATTTTGGATTTATTAGGTTTTTGTGCTTTTACTCAGAATTTCATGTCACCCTTTACAGACAAATTTGGTAGTTTCTGGAATGTGTGATAGTTGAGAAGGATGTGGTAAAGTGGTATCATTTGATGGCATTTTACAATGTCAATAATCAAGTATGGAAAAATATGGGGGTTTATAACACAGAGAAAGGATTTAAAGGTTATTAAAGGCAGAATATGATAAAATGAGTAGCAGAGTTTATTTTGACAGTGGTATATGCAAGTCCTATTTGTCTTAAAAAGAGTTCAACACATTTTCTACATTAGTTAAAGTAGCTCCCAATTTTCTGAATAAATTTCTACATTACCTAGGTATGGAACCGAGTACCTAGCATGAAGTGTTTTAAGAATTTTATTCAAGAGCCTTATAAATGTGGCAGGAGTTTCATGACATTTAAAGGATAAATTAGTATACTGAGAAAGATCTTCAGGGGTGGTGAATCTTGTCTTCTCTTTCAGTTTAGGCAGAGGGGAATCTGCTAGTACCCCTTGGTTAAATATAGTGTGGTCAACTGTCTCGCCTCAGGCCTCTTTGAACTCATCTACTCTGGACATTGAGCACGTCATATCTGGATATTTTATTCAGTTTCTGAAAATCATTAAACATGTTATGGAGCTGTCCAACTTAACAACCATGACAAGCAGACTGTTCCATTCACTTTGGGACTCTTCAACAAGTGCCACTTTAAACACCATTTTCACTTCTTCACTTCTTTTTCCCTGGGACTCGGGTATCCTGTATCGTTTGAGTGTTTACCTTTTCTCACGGCACAGTTACATATGATGCGATATTCCAAGAGTCACTGTTTGTCAGTAACTTATGCTGCCCGACTGAAGAACTCCAGCTCTATTCAGTAGTCGCCCACTGCTCAGAGAGAGAGGTGACCTGTATATGAGGCCAGGCCCAAAACCCAGAATTGATGAACATGCTTCCCTCACCACTGGCCTTGTTCACTTGACCAATTGATGGGAGATTACCTCAGTGTCACTGCTTGACAGAGGCACAGCAAAATAATGGGCATAGTTTCCTTCTATAAATGCCCTTGGGCAGATAGCCTAGTATGAACCTATGAACCTATATATCAGCTCCCAAGCAGAGTACAGAAGCTTCAGTTTTCCTCCATTGTTTTAATACATTTAACTGGCAGAACTGCTTTTGATTTGATCTTCTTTTTCCCCAGTCTGTCTTATTTTTTAGTTAACTTTGATCATTTTCTCCTCTCACCTGAAAAGAAATGTGCTATCTTGCTAGGACTTTATCTTCAGCAGAGGGAACTAACACTAATTTGATCCCCTGTATTAAACTCATTAAGTTTGTAATTCTCCAAATACATAAGTGTTGCATTTCATGCCTTTTGCATATGTTCTTTAATTACAGGCATAACCATTTTGCTGGTTTATAAAGTATATTATCATACTTTAAATTTACTTTGCTGTTCTCAGTAAACCATGGCAATGACTACTATAAAGTAAGTCAAGCGAGGTAAATCATGTACAAGCTTGGGGCACTTCTATTACACCAAAAAAGTATGAAAGTAATTGATTCCAGTTCTTATCATCTTGCTCTATTGCCTTATTTAGCAGAGACATCAGAATTTTACTGATGCACTTCTCTAACCATCAATTTGATGGTGATTCACTGATATTCATAAATGGTTTACATTAAAGCACTGGCAAAGCCATTACATTACCCTGTACATAAATGAAATTCCTCACTCTGTGAATATTTCTTTGGGGATGCTACCTTGGTGACAACTGATACCAGTTATTTGGCTATTGATTTATCACTGACTTTTCACAGACATAGTGCTTCTGGAAACTTAATAACCTACTTAATAATCACTAGATTTTTTGGTTGTCATTACTAGATTTTACTGATCCACCTACAAGATCCATCGTTTATCTGATCAACTAGGACCTCAATAACAGGCATGGGCATCAGTGGACTTAAGATGTGGTGGTCTTTAACTTTCTGGAGGTTCTTAAAGTTCTTTCTTACATCAGGCAAATAAAATCTAGCTAAGATTGTGACTGAGATTTTGCCCATCTATGTGTTCTTCCAAAGTATCACAAATGTTTTAAAATGTTTTGAAACAGATGTTGGTATAGTATTTCTTCTGTGCATTTCTTGGTCTGTAAAAAATCAATCTGTAATGCAAAACATGGGTATGAGGTGTGGATAATCTTCAATTTTGTTTCTTCTTCCAGTCTGTCCATATTTTCACTAGCCATTCATAATGTGTTATAATCACACTGTACTTTCCTAAAATTTTCATTGTTTATTGCTTTCGCTCATGTGGCGTAGACCCCACTGGCCACATCACCTAAATACTTTTCATATTCTTCATCACCCGTGCCTTCCTTTCGCTTTTCGTGTTAATTTAATAGTCTGAAATGTACCTGACATTAAGTTACTCAAATGACTATTTCATGGCTGACTTATCTGTAATTATTTACAGTAATAAAAAAATAGATGTCTATTGTAATTACTGTTTGTAAATAATTTTCATTTCACTTCTGTGAATGTACTCACTTGGGCTGCACATGCAAACAGTCAGATGTGATCAGTGCACTACCCTGGTAAACAAATATGAATAAACACACATAGAAAATAAGTAAACAAATAAATATGTTTAGGGCTGTGTACTCTGTCAGGCTGCTGTTTTCACCCCCTTGTTCTGTCAACAGACTAACTGTACTTACTCCCCCCCAGTGTGTTGAACTTTAGTAACGTTCAAACTATTATGACATAGCATATTAAATTATGTACAAAAGCTACAGAATGTAGTACTTTACCTAACAGAGTTTGAATTTCTACATGTGTTACAGGTTCATAGGTGTGTACTAGGCTAATGGCCCTTGAGCCTTTACAAGTCTAGCCCAAAAAAAAAAAATAATTGCCCAGGCACTGTGACACCTGTTAGTTCACTGTGCCCATATCCAGTAGGGCAACTAGAATGATCCCTGGAGTGAACTTTCTGTTACCCATCCACTCGTCAAGATTTCTCTTGAAGAGAGCCAACGAGGTGCTCTGTTTGACATGAATGGGAAGCTTATTCCAGAGTATGGGCAGTCTTTGGGAGATTAACCTGTCCCTCCAGCATGTTCTGTTAATTGTGGTTATGAGCTTGTGATTTCTGTAGCATGTGGCGCGGGGGGACTGGGATTTCTTTAGATGTAGCATTTCAAGTAGGGCTGGGTTGGACATGGCTTTGTAAGTCAAGCAGAGATCACTTCTAAGTAAACGATAAGAGACTGAGAACAGCTGAAGTTGCTTGAGTCTGTCCATGTAGGACATGTGTTTAAGGCCTAGGATCCTTTTTATGAGGTACATTTGTGGTCTCTCCAGCTGTTGTAGGTGTCTGGTCAGGTACATGCCAAACGGGGCATTATATTCGATGAATGGTCTAATGAAGCATGAGTAGAGAGGGATGATGACTTCTTTCTTCCTGGATGCTAAACTGTGCCATGTAGAAGGACTTTCTAACCACAGTGACAATGTGGTGGTCAAAGGTGAGGTGGCTGTCGACCTGGATGCCCAGATCTGTTATGGCCCCTTCAGTGTTCAGTGGGCTCCCATCAACGTGGTTATTCATGAGAAATTAGTTTTTTCCAAAGGGGATGATAAAGCATTTTTTGATATTAAGCTTCAGGCCATGGTTCTGACACCAGTTATTGGTCTCTGAGAGTCCCTTTTGTAGGATGTTTGCATCTCTTGGGGAGTTGATAATGACTCCTAGCTTGCAGACATCAGCAAACTTGGTCAGCCAGAGTCCTTCTATGTTGGCCTGGACTTCTGAGAAGTAGATACCAAATAGGAGAGGGCCCAGGACTGAGCAGTTTGGGACTCCACTCATGACAGATTGACAGTCTGACTTGGAATCTGCAACTTTCACTCTGTGAGTCCTGTCTGTGAGCCAATTTGCAACCCACCTACTGATGTAAGGATTGATGCCTACTTTGGTGAGTTTATCAATGATACCTAAGTGGGGAATGGTATCAAAGGTCTTGGCTGGGTCGAGGCAGGCTGTATGCACTGCCTTACCCTCATCCACAGCCTTGGTGACTGCCTCGAAGTCGTCAACCAGGTTCAGCAGGCAGGATCTCCCACTCAACAAAGCCAATCTGTGTGGGGTCAAGAGTTTGGAGATTGCCTATATCTTTGTTAAGCATGTCCATAATGATGCTCTCCATAGCCTTGCATACTAGACTCATCAGGCTAATGGGGAAATAGTTCCCAGGGTCTGTAACTGCTCCCCCTTTATGGAGCAGGATGACTGTAGCAGTGCACCATTCATTAGAGACATAGCCTGAGGTAAGGCTGTGATTGAACAGGGCACACAGATGTGGTGCTAGTTCGCTTTGTAGCTCATGTAGGACACAACCAGGGCTATTATCAGGTCCCATGGATTCTGTATGCTTGGCTTTGGACAATGCAGCTTTTACCTGTGCTGCAGAAATGGTGGGTACAAGGCTTTCTTCTGTTATTGTGATAGGGCCCGGTGGGGGTGGGGGTAAAGTTGGCACTGAATCTGTCAGCCAGTATGTTGGCTATATCCGTTGGCTCAGTATAGGATGTGCCATTGTGCAATAACTCAGAGCAAATCTGGGTATTGCCTTTGAGGTTTTTGATATAGCTATGGAAGGCTTTCTGGTTGTTTTTGGTGTCAGTTGCAATTCAGCCTTCATAGCTGGCTTTAGAGGATTTGATAAGGGATCTCAGCTTTTTGTTGAGACTGATAAGGGAGGTTTTCCAGTCTTGTGACTTCATTTTTTTTTTTTTTGCAACAGTTTCTTCCTTCTGTTGTAGAGTTTATTGATGGCTGGGGGCCACCAGATTGGCTTCTTTGTTTGGAGGAGAGCATCTTAGTTCTATTTGGTATGGCAAGGTCTATGCATTTGTGTACACGCTGGTACAGTGCATTGGTGTATGATTTGACAGTCATGCAGCTTTTTTCCATTGGCATGGGTGCTCAAGAAGTTGGCCACCTCTGTTTTTAGGAGCCCAAAGTCGGCTTTAGATTTGTTTTTCAGGGTGGTCACCTTAGCAGGGGGAGTAGGTGAGATGGAGATTTCCATGCTGATCAGTTTGTGGTCAGATTTAACTAGAGAGGAATTGACTGTAGGTGTGGAGCAACAGTCTCCCATGTTGGTGATAACCAGGTTGAGGATGTTGCTTCCTCTAGTGGGGTTCAGAATGAACTGGGCCTGAATTGATAAATTCCAGAAAGCATTGGGCCTGTATACTGGTACTTGAATAGTTTTCCCAGTTGATGGAAGGGTACTTGAAGTCACCCAGTATAAGAGTATTGGGTTGGACCTTGATAGATTCCAGGGTGCTTAGGAAGTTGGAGTGAGAGTCTAGGGACATATTTGGGGATCTGTAGCAGGCTATGACTTGTATTGCAATCTTACCCAGTGTTAGCTGTATCTGAAGTACCTCAGATGCATTATGCTGGGCTACCAGTCTAGAGGTGTGCATATCCTTTAAGAATATGAAGACACCACCTCCTTTGGAGCTTACGGCTGTATTCTGAGGCTGAAAGGTATGGAATGAGTTGTAGCCTGGGAGTGCAGGGGTGCTTACTGCCTCTTTAAACTAGGTCTCCATTAACAGCACAGATGTCGACATTCTCCATTTTGAGGAGGGAATTGAGCAAGTGCTTCTTGAGATTTAGACTTCTAGCATTAAGCAGCATGACCGTCAGATTGCATTTGTTTGTAGCTGTTATGGTAGAATTTTGGTCTTTGTAATACTGCCTAAAAAAGGCACAATAGGGGTGGCAAGAGCCTTAGCCTGTACCTGGAATCCCAGGGGTGACAGATGCAGGCCATCTCTGGCAAAGCATTGAGGTCTGTCGATCATGTCATCCAGGCAGACAGATACTGGATCCCGTTAGAATGACACCAGAAATGTAGCCAGTTGTTGAAATCAATCATTTTCTGCTTGTATTGTGGTATCATTCTGGGTGACGGTACAATACTGCTCAGAGCTAGGGCCATACCTGCCTGGGCCACATAATCCAAGAGTTCCATCACATCTCTTTTCATGCAGTCCAGGGAGGTACATCTCCGGTCATTCACACCCACATGGACAATGACTGAGTCATATTTATACTTGTTGTGGAGTGACTTGAGTGCATGTGTTATGTGACGGATCCTGGCACTTGACAGACAACTGACTGTCACCTTCTCCTTGTTCAGCCTAGTGAGTGGGACATCAGTGTGCCTCAGAATTAATTCTCCTATGATTAGTATATTGGGAAAAGTGTTTTGCCTTAAGGGATTGGGTTGAGGGGCACACTGTGATGGTGAGCTATGTGTTCTGGGGTCGGTGTTGTGTTGTGGTAGTCAAGAGCATTTTGAGAGCAGTTAGAACAGTAGCAAAAACACTTTAAATGCAGTATAAGATAGCACACAAGTGTGTAGCAATATTAATGCAAATACAGTTTAAATAAATGCAGATAAATTAAAAAAACAACAAAAAAGTGCAGAGAGCAGTAAATTATGAAAAAATCAAAATGGAGGCACTCAGGGTATCTCTTTTCTCCCTCCTGTTGCTCTTGTAGTCTGCAGGACACCAATACTGGATCCATACAGCTTAAACAAGTGCAAACCCATGTAAACATGAGCCTTTAACCCAGAAAGTTGAAAGAGACAGAAAAACTGCCCAAACGGCCAATAAACTTCAATTACTGGGCCAGAAATCACTCTTCTTGTGGTAGATAGACTACCAAGTGCTTACCACTCCCACTGATAAGCTGGAAGGCTTCCCTCCAACATAGAAAGGTCTGGGGGGCTCAAAAACTTACAAAACAGTCCTAGTTTGCAGGATGCTAAAACTGGATCCTTGAAGCTTAAACAAGCGCAAACCCATGTAAACACGGGCTTTTAAATCAGAAAGTTGAAAGAGATGGTAAAACTGACCAAATGACCAATAAACTACAATTTCTGGGCAAGAAACCACTCCTCTTGTGGTTGATAGGCTACCTACTACTCCCACTGATAAGCTAGAGGGCTTGCCTCCAACACAGAAAGGTCTTGGGGGCTCGGAAACTTACAAAACAGTCCTGGATACAAGCAAGTCTGTACCTGGACTAGACTAGTCACAGGAAAGGGGGGGAACAAGCTTAGAACTTTTTCTTTTAGCAGTTAAAACAGTAGCAAAAACACTTTAAATGCAGTACAAGCTAGCACACTTCAGTGTGTAGCAATATTAAAGCAAATACAGTTTAAATAAATGCAGATAAATTAAAAACAAGTGCAGAGAGCAGATGAAAAAAAAGTCAAAATGGAGCCGCTTAGAGTAACTCTTTCTCCTTCCTGTTGCTCTTGTAGTCTGCAGGATGCCAAAACTGGATCTGCAGAGCTTAAACAAGGGCAAACCCAGGATTTTAAACCAGTAAGTTGAAAGGGATGGAAAAACTGTCCAAACAGCCAATCAACTGCAATTGCTTGCCCCAAACTACTCCTCTTGTGGTAGATAGGCTACCTAGTACTTACCACTCCCACTGATAAGCTATAAGACTTCCCTCCAACACAGAAAGGTTGGGGGGGGGGGCTCAGAGACTTACAAAACAGTCATGGATACAGCAAATCTGTATCTGGACTAGACTAGTTACAGGAAAGGCAGGAAACAAGCTTGGAACTTTTCTTTTTTTTTTTTGCAGAAAAGCAGTTAAAACAGTAGCAAAAACACTTTAAATGCATTACAAGTTAGCACACAAGTGTGTAGCAATATTAAGGTAAATAAAGTTAAAATAAATGCAGATAAATTAAAAACGACAAAAAAGTGCAGACAGCAGTAAGTTATGAAAAAATCAAATTGGAGGCACTAAGTGCAGAATAAGAGCACTTGAACACTTAAAAGCACTCAGAACAACAAATCAAGGTAATAAGGTAAAAAGACAGTTACGAAAGAGCAGCTGAAGAAAGTAAAAACAAAATTATTTATAAGTGGAGAGGGAGGGAACAGAGGAGATTAAGATACTATAGGGGATGTCCTTCCCTAGTGCTCTCTCTATACACAGCAGAGGAGATGGGACTGGTACGAGTGTCTGAAATCAAAATATGATCTCACTGTACTCAGTTGAGTGAGCAAATGAGATGGGCCCAGGAGGAGTGTCCAAAAACAAATTTACAGCAGGAGCAGGCAATTCCAAAGCCACCAAGATTAACACCACAACAAGGAGTGAGGGTGGGAAACTAACTGCAGAGAGACAGAGACTACAATATTCAATGAAACAATTATCTAATCTTAAATAATAAGCAAAGTGCAGAAAAAAGTATACTTAAAACAGCTTGTATGTCCAGTTGATTTTTGCAGGTAAATCACAGCAACAAACAGCTCAGATAATGAGCAGAAATGATTCACAGAAATGTGACCAACACTGATTATAATGCAAGCAGAAACCCCCAGGCTAAGACTTAACACAATTTCAAAAGCAGACTAACAACTTCCAATAAACCCAGATGGCTACACTTTTTTCACACCTCTGGCAACTAACTGTAGAGAGACACAGACCACAATATTCAATGAAACAATTATCTAATCTTAAATAAGCAAAATGCAGAAAAGAGTATACTTAATACAAGCAAGGGAGGGCCCATCCACCCTGTTCCTGGGAATAGCACCAATGGGTGGAGTTTTAACTAGGCTGCACAGCGTGGTTTCCACCACAGTGATAACAATGGACAAGGAAATTATGCCATCCCTTCAGAGCAGGCCCCAGTAAGACATTCGGAAAGAATACGCAACAGGAATTTAAACAATGGTCAGAGACAAGAATGGAGACGAACGAACAACTTTGGGCGGAACAAGAGGCGGTAGTAACAACAGAGGCCCTGGACTCTGAATTTGTCAACAATGGACCTGAAGTTTTTAATGATGGACCAAAAATTATCCTAAACAATAAAGGTGACTTTAAAATTTACAATAATTCTGATGTTTCTATTAAAAGTGAGCATTGTGATGTACTTTGTAGGGGATTGAATTTCATTCCCACAGTTAAAACTAGATTTGAATCGTTAATTGTTGCTTTAAAGATGTTTACGTGAAATCTAATTTTAGATTTGGTTTTCTGTGACAAAAATGGAAGCAACTACACTAAGGATTTGGTCCGTAACAGTGTATTTAATCCCCCTTTATCTATGCCCCTTGTCATTTTTGAAAAATTGTGTGAGTTCGAATTTAAAAAACTGCTGGAATCTAGCTCTTTTAATAATGGTATCAACAATTTAACGGAATGTGAATGGAAATTGTTGAAAGGGCTTTGCTCAGACAACAGCATAAGGGTTATGAAGCCTGACAAGGGTGGACGGATTGTGGTAATGTCTAAAGTGGATTATGTGAATTGTATGAATGGTATGCTTTTAGAGGACAGTATGTATGATGAAGCATCCATTAACTTAGTGAATTTATCCTACGTTCAAATTGATTATTTGGTGATGGATATGTTTGACCAGGGTGCTATTACTATTGATGAATACAATTTACTTAACTGTGAATACTCTTTGGTGCCTTCCATATTTGGACTACCAAAAATTCACAAGTGTGTTTTTGATCCTCCACTAAGGCCTATTGTTAATGCCTCAAAGTCCACAGTACACCGACTTGCCAAACATATTGATGTAAAAATAAAAAAATGTCTGGAGTTTCACTCAGAAATTTGTAAGGATTCATGGGATTTCCTAGGTAAGATCAGAAATTTGGCCTTCCATGAAAGTACTGTGTTCTTAACAATTGACGTGGTAAACCTATTTAATGTAATTCCGCACTATGTGAGATCTGAATGGTTTTATGATTACATAGTTAGGACAAAGCTTTTTACCAGCAATGAGGTATATGTTCTCATTACCTTAATGGATATAGTATTAAAATGCAACTACGTACACTTTGAAGGGCAGTACTACCACCAAAAATGTGGTGTGGCCATGGGAGCTACCTGTGCCCCAATTTTTTCTAACATTATTATGCTTGAATGGGAGAGGAAATTCCTCACCGGCTCTGAATATGAGCAATTTTGGAACAACTATTGTCATTTTTTGGGTGACATTTTTATTGCATGGACAGGGCCTGTGGAGAGAATCCCTGAGTTTGTTGAGTACTGTAATTACACCACATCCTTCCTTAAATTCGCTTATGTTTTTCATACTGATGTTATCCACTATTTTGATGTTGAAAAAAGGAAGGACTATAATAACAGCAGGTAATACAGCAACATATACAGAAAACCCACTTACTCCAATTGTTTATTACACTTCAGCAGTTGCCACCCATATTTTCAAAAAAGAGTGTTGATCAAGGGGCAATATGTTAGATTAGCCCGAATGATATCCGAGGATGACACTTTTGAAGTTGAAGGGAATAAACTAGTGGAGATGTTTTTGGCTACCCAAGCTCCCTAATTGCACAAATATCTAGTGAAGTTCTTGGTAAATGGCAAGAAGGAGTCTATCAACCCATTCTTGGGGGCACTCATGATCAAATTCAGAGGTTGGTTCATGACCACAATAGCCCACAGATGGCTCATTCAAGGGCCTTTATTTCCACTTATACCCCTGATCATGTCGGTATTCGGAATATTGTAATGAGAAATTGGCACATTTTTGGGTGCTTTGAAGGAATTCTTGATTGTTTGGGGAAAGAACCCAAGATTGTTTATAAGAAAGGGAGATCTATCAAGAATTTATTGGAAAGTGAGGTTGGTTGCAATTTTTTTTCAGGTTTTTGGAGAGGTACGGTCAAGCGTGGAAGGTGACTCAATTTTGATTAACAATCAAGTATTCAAATTGTATGTTCATTGTAATTGTAACACTAAGGGAATTGTGTACATAGCAAAAAGTAAAAAGTGCCCTGGTTTTTCTGTAGGAAAAACCCAGAGACGGTTCAGGAAAAGGGTGTATGAGCACCTATTGGACATAAGGAACCTAAAAAAGACTAATACCTTAGCCAAACATGTGGGTCAATTTGTTGACCGTGAATTTTTGTTTTTTGCTATTGAGCATGTTATTCCATACCCAAGGGGTAGACCTTGGAAAGATATTTTGGAATTCAAGGAATTGCTTTGGCAAATTAAATTGCAGGCATATTTATCCCATGGGTTAAACAAAAGCTGCTCTATTAGCAGTGTTTTAAAGTTAAGGTCATATATAGTGTAAAAATAAACACATATAGGTGTATTTTATATTCAGTATGGTATTGAATATAATTTTTTATACTGTATTTTAATAAGTGAAGGTTAGGATGTTTCTTTAAATGTAGATAATAGGTATGGTCAGGTGGTGTGTGTTTTGTGCTATATAAATGTCTTACTTAGTATGATCAACAGATCCTGATGAAGTATTTTGGCTATAAGCTGACAAAAGCGTTTAATCCGTGAAATAAAGGATCTTATTGGTTTGGCTCCTGGCATCCTTCTTTGCTTTTCTTGGACCTTTGTTTTTGGCTTAGTTTATGTGGATTGGTTCTTAGTTATACTTAAAACAGCTTGTAGGATATTTCTTCTTGTCTCCATCCAGAGTGAAACTCCTGGCACTCCTGAAACACATAGTCTGTTAAGTTCTTGGTACTCAACATCTCTTTCTGGCCAAGGATCCCCAAGAAAAGCCCCCTACCCACCTTAGTAGTATTTGCTAACCATGACCCTGCTCCTAACCCTAACGTGCATCTTAAGTTAGAAAAAGCCCTTACCATAATGCTACCACTATTCAGACAAATTTGAGCTGAATTTGGTCTGGTGTTGGGTACAGCACTGGAAAGGACATTTGTTTCCTTTTTCCATGTACTAACTGTTGATGTGTTGTAACAGCACTATAATGATTGGTGGACATGTTTTGGTTGTCATCCAAGTTATATGAACCATATATATATAAATATATATCTATACTATTTCACTGAGTTTTTGGAAAATCGAAATTCATATGGTTGAGACCATATGATTGAGTTTTTGAAAACTTGAAATTAGGAGGCACGCCCCCCTGCACCAACCATGTGTACTTCTATGTAGATCACAATACAGTGGGGATCAGGGAATTCACACTTTCCCTACCGTAGGGCAATCTTGGAGTTGGTATATTTAAGTAGCAGGGGGAATGGGGGTGCAGAGGGGCTTGCCCCTGCAAAAAAACAAAAAAAAACATGTTTATTTTATGTTTTTGTTTTTTTTGTTTTGACCTTCTGAAATGTTGGTCATATGGTCTCGGCCATTTGACATTCAGCATTTCGGAAGGTCGCTCAAATGAAGGGATATATATATATATATATATATATATATATATATATATATATATATATATATATATATATGTATATATGCTACTTGAGTAGACTGAATTTTAACTTACCTGAATTTTATTTTAATGAGACGACAACACCGAACTGTCACTAAACTGAAACTACACACTACCGAAAATTTTAACTGGGAAAGAAGACACTTGGCCAACATGGTGAAATTTGCCCCTTTCACCACTGTAGTGTGATCATAGAGTTGGTATATTTAGTTAGCGGGGTATAGGGGGGTAGCCCCCACCTAGGTGGGTTTGACATAGTGTGATGTACATTCAGTTTTATTGTTGGCCAAGTGTCTCATTTCCCAGTTAAAAATTTCAGTAGTATGTACTTTTAATTTAGTGACAGTTTGGTGGTATGTACTTTTAATTTAGTGACAGTTTGGTGGTATGTACTTTTAATTTAGTGACAGTTTGGTGGTATGTACTTGGTGTTGTCTCGGTAAAATAAAATTCAGGTAAGTGAAAATTCGGTCTACTTAATTAGACCCATATATATATATATATATATATATATATATATATATATATAATTATATAGATTTTATATATATATATATATATATATATATATATATATATATATATATATATATATGGATCTATCTACATTAGTCTAACTTGCAGCCAGTTGGCAAAGAGTGTCAGGTGTAATGTATGACAGAAAAATGCCCAAGAAGCTGAAAAGTAAGATGCACAAAACAGTGGTGTGACCAGTACTATTGTATAGTACAGAAACCTGGATAGTAAATTTGGAGCAACTGATGAAGCTAGAAGTAATGGAGCTGAAACAACAAAAAGTTGAGATCCCTCATCAAATCCTCTAAAGCTAGCTATGAAAGCAGAATTGCAGCAGATAGTAAAGACAACCACAAGGCCTTCTATAGTTATGTAAAGAATCACCATGGCAATGACCAGATTTGCTCTGAGCTACTGTACAATGGTACCGCCTATACCAAGCAAACAGATATCGCCAATACATTGGCAGACAGATTCAGTGTCAACTTTACCCCCCCACACACAAAGAACCAATCACAATACCAGTAGATTGCTAAGCACCCAGTATTACTGCTGCACAGGTTAAAACAGCATTGTCCCAGGCCAAGAATACAGCTTCCATGGGACCTGACAATATCCCTGGCTGTGTTCTACATGAAATACATAGTGAACTGGCAACTCATCTGTGTGCCCTGTTCAATCACAGACTCCTCTCAGGCTTTGTCTCTACCGAATGGCGCACTGCTACAATCATCCCTCTCCACAAAAGAGGAATGACTACAGACCCCGCGAACTATCATCCCATTAGCCTGACGAGTCAGATATGCAAAGCTATGGAACGCATCATTATGGACGTAATAAACAAGGATATAGGGAATCTCCAAACTCTGGATCCCACACAGTTTGGTTTTGTGAAGGGTAGATCATGCCTGCTCAACTTGGTCAACTTCTTTGAGTCAGTCACCAGAGCTGTGGATGAAGGCAAGGTGGTTCATATGGCCTACCTTGATCTGGCCAAGGCCTTTGATACCATTCCCCACTCAGGAATCATAGAAAAACTCACTAAGCTTGGCATCAACCCCTATATCACTAGGTGGGTTGCAAACTGGCTCACAGATAGACTCCACAGTGTGAAAGTAGCAGACTCCAAGTCAGACTGTGACCAGCCACGAGTGGAGTCCCACATGGTTTGGTCATGGGTCCTCGCCTGTTTGGTATCTACTTCTCTGAAGTCCAGGCCAACACAAAGGTTCTCTGACTGACAAAGTTCGCAGACGGTTGCAAGTTGGGAGCTATTATTAACTCCCTAAGTGATGTTGACATCTTACAGAAAGGCCTCACTGACACCGACGACTGGTGTCAGAACCATGACCTTAGGCTCAATGCCAATAAATGGGTCATCATCCCCTTTAGGAAAAAGTAGTCCACTGAACACAGAAGGCGTTATAAGAGATCTGAGAACACAGGTTGACAGCAGCCTCTGTTTTGATCACCACACTGCCACTGTGGTCAGAAAGTCTTTCTATGTGGCACATCTCATTACCAAGGGTTTTGCATCCAGGAAGAAACAGGTCATTGTTTCCCTCTACTCTTCCCTCATTAGGCCAGTCGAGTACAATGCCCCATTTGGCATGTACCTCACTAGACACCTGCAAAAACTCGAGAGGCCGCAAAAGTACCTCAAAAAGAGGATCCTAGGCCTTAAACACTTGTCCTATATGGACAGACTCAAACTCCAACTATTCTCTGTCTCATATCGCCTACTTAGAGGCGATCTCTGCTTGACATACAAAGCCATGTCTGATACAGTTCTGTTAGAAATGCTACATCTAAAGAAATCCCAGTCTGCACCACACGCTCCAGTGACCTCAACCTCATTACCACAATCAACAGAACATGCTAGAAGGACAGGCTCATAACCCAGAGACTGCCCTTGCTATGGAATAGATTTCCAATACATGTCAAACAGAGCACCTCACTGACCCTCTTCAAGAGAAACCTTGATGGGAAATACAAAATTCACCCCGGGGATCACTCCAGTGGCTCTACTCGACAGAGGCACTGGGAAATAAGGTCGGGTGGCACGATGTCAAGGTAATCCTATGGGCTAGGTTTGTAAAGGCTCCAGGGCCATTAGCCTAGTACACACCTATGAACCTATGAAATGTCTGAGATAGTAGGGTGCACCCTGTGGGACAGAAAAGAAATTAGGACATCAGAGCAGAAGTCAAAGTAGCTCCAGTTGCAGAGAAGGTCAAAGAAAACAGATTATGGTGGCTACATCAGATGTCTATTAAAGCAGAAGACAACCTGGTGAAGAAGATTTAGGACCGACAGGAAGCAGGCAAAAGGGAAATAGGAGTGTCAAACAAAGAGATGGATGGTTTATGTGAGAAAAGATGTGACAGTCAGGCATGACTGTCAGAAAAGGTTGGAAAGTGACATTGAATTGACAGAGATGGCAACAGATGACAACACCCTAGCCCCTTTTGAAAATGTGAAATGTGGGTTGAGGGTGTAATGATGATAGCTGACATTAGTCTAACCTACTTAAGGTTAGACTTAAGGTCAACATGAAAATAGTTGACAAAAAAAGGTGTAAACCAAAAAGGTTGACAGAAACTAAAGATATCATAAAACAATGCTTTTTCAGGGGGTCAAATCCCCTGTACCCTCAAAGCCCCTGCTCCAACATTGCCCAGCAATGGGGAAAGGGCATATACCCCTCACTTACATTTCTATTTTTGAAAACTAGAAATTATTATGATCAAGACCATATGAGCAAGTTTCCAAAAAGTAAAATTTAAAAAAAAATGAGAAATCTACATTTTTGCACAGGACAAGCCGTCTGCACCACCCCCCCCCCCTGCAAATTATATATACCAACTCTAAGATTGCACTACATTGAGGTAAATGGCAAATTTCCTCTTCTGCAATGTACGGCGATCTCCAGTCACACTGATCGACCTTCCAAAATGTCAGTCATATGGCCTCAGCCATATCATGTTCGGCATTTCAGAAGGTTGATGAAATGAAGGGGACCCATATTATATATATATATATATATATATATATATATATATATATATATATATATATATATATATATATATATATATATATATTTTGCTGAAACTTTTCCAAAAACAATTGCCAGATGTATTGTACATGTATATATATTATATATATATATATATATATATATATACATATACATATATGGATCTACTTTACATGGTCGACTTTTCACTAAGTCGGCTTTCACATGGCTGAGACCATATTATCGACTTTTAGAAAGCCGACCATGTAAAATAAACACAAATAAAACACAATGAACAGTTGCCTTAAAACTGTTAGCTGGGGGGCAAGGTCCCCTGCACCCCCCCATGGGTCCCCTTCACATGGGTGACTTTTCACAAAGTCAACTTTCATATGGCCGAGACCATATGTTCAACTTTTGAAAAGCCAACCATGGGGAACCGCTAACTCCGTACAGTGTGTAATGGGAAAATTTCCCTCTTCTGCACTGTAGTGCGATCTTGGAGTTGGTATATTTAAGTTACAGGGGATGTGGGAGGCGGAGCCCCCCATGGAGGGGGTGCAGGGGGTCTTGCCCCCCTGCTAACAGTTTTAAGGTAACTGTTCATTGTGTTTTTTTGTTTATTTTACATGGTCGGCTTTCCAAAAGTCGATAATATGGTATCGGCCATATGAAAGTCTACTTTGTGAAAAGTCGACCATGTAAAGTAGATCCGTATATATATATATATATATATATATATATATATATATATACATATATATATATATATATATATATATATATATATATATATATATATATATATATATATATATATATATATATATATATATATATATATATATATATATATATATATATATATATATATATATATATATATATATATGGGTCTACTTCATATGATCGACAGTTCATATGATCGACAAACTTGTCAGAGAGACCACAACACCTAAAGCTTAAAACACCGACAACTCATTTGGTAGAAACTCATAACATCGACACATGGCATTCAAAGCATTATGCCCTGTCCCCACTGTAGCACGACCCTGGAGTTAGAATAGATTGGGGGGGTGCACAGCCCCCCACAATGGGGCATGTGGGGGCATAGCCCCCCCACATTACTTAGATAAATATTGTCATCTTTGTTATAACTATGCACATGTGCCCCCCCACACCCCCACTTACTGAAAATGTTGTAGATCATATGAACTGTTGATCATATGAAGTACACCCATATATATATATATATATATATATATATATATATGTATACACACACACACATATATATACATACATACATATAACATCTGGCAATTGTTTTAGGAAAAGTTTCAGCAAATGGTGAATCAACAACTAGAGTTTAAGAACTAACTTTGAGCAGGTTTACAGTCTTACTCCATTTAGCAATCTCAGAGGTCTTCCCTGTCTTCTCAATAACCTAATTATCCCACTTAAACTTGCTTTTGTTTTCTTCTTTTACAGCCTTTAAGCATCTTGCACTTGAGCTGGGCTCTTCATGAATGCATTCTGAAGACTATACTTGGTCATCTGTGACTACTGTGATTCATGGACATGGGTGGTGGTCCTGTTAGCTACCACTCAAAGGAAAATCTGTTTTAGTTTAAATTATTTTGTCTTTGTAAGGAAAAAGACAAAAATCAGAAATAAAGGTCATGATTAAGAAACATTTAGCTCACAGTGTTACTCAAACACAAAGTGGTAAGCTGCAATGTACAGGGCTGGGCCAATTCAGGGACTTGTAGTGCAATTGCCCTACTCCAGGAAACTAATATAGTTAGCATCATAGGCAGATGATTGTCCATTGAAATGCAGATGAGTTTCACTAGGGAAATGAAACCAGTAAACCATTAAGATGCCAGGATTAGCATCCCCATCAGCTGTGCAGCATTTTTAGGGAAATTATCACACCCAGTGCCAGAAAAGTTATGCTTTGTCACCCCGCGTCTAGTCTGCAAATCTGACTGTAACTAAACTACTATTGCTTACATGACAGGGACATAATTAAATGCTATAATGTGGATAGAGATAACATGCAGGCGGGCTTATAGACATTTCCCTATGGGTCATTGGTTGCACCCACACCACTATCAAGGTCCAACCAGTTCCACATAGACATCTGAACATCAATCAGAAGGGTTTCTACTCCATCAACTAGTAAGTGGTGTACAATGTACTGGGTATTATATACATTGTATCTGTGTTCCATCTGGGCAATTATCACAACTCCCACATCGGCACACATCCAACCTATCCTAGTGATTTGTGCAGGATGATTAACCACAGGGACATCTTACTGGTGATGCCAGATATGCTCGGCAGCCACGGCTCATGGCATATATATGGAACCCACACAACATGGCCAAAATGTCATACTACTCTGTACTGTTGCTGCCAAGCAGCCTTATTGAGCATGTGTTCAAATAATTGAATGTCTGCTATCATTAGCTAGAGTCTACTGGTAGTGCACTGCAGTATGCCCCACACACCTACAGACAGACATCTATTGCCTGTGCAAAGTTGCACAACATGGCTGTATAGAGACAGCCAAAGCAGGAACTGCTATCAGATGACCTGACAGCAGGCTGTACAGAGTAGATATCAGGTGAGGACTTGGCATCAAGCGAATCCCATGTGAGGCTTAATTAGGGACAATATGCTGCAGCACTGACAAATAGGCGGCATCTGATCCACATCTATGGGCCAGAAAAGAGACATCAGAAATTAAAACTGATGCATGCAATAATACACCATGCTATGTAATACCACTGAACTTTCTAGCCACACTGAGCAACAGACATTACCTACCCATGTAAGACAGTGAGGTGGGAAGGCACAGTTGTCATCATTTGAACAAGCAGGTTGAGGCACTGCAATAAAGATCATCAATGGCTACATAGGTAGAAGTGTTGGTGGGCTACAAATGTAGAAGAGTTTTTGTGTTACACGGCTAGGTGCTTGGGGAAGTAAGGTATACTGTGTAAGGAGAGGGTGGAACTTCTGGTGTAGGACAAGCAGCTAGCTATTTTGGGTGCTCTCACTAAACTGGTGCCAGGGAACACAGCTGCAACAGATGGCAGAATACTGCATGGAACTTGATGTGACAGGGGTTGTAGGCACACTGGTGGGAATGATGCAGACCATGAATGGCACTGGGGCATCTCTTGTTGAACGGCACTGCCGGCGATACCCATTGGCAAGTATGATGCAGAACTGCATGAACATGACTGCCAGGGCATGCAATTAGAAGCAACACCAAGCAGGCAACCTCTGTGTGGATGGCCCTATTTTACCCCACAAGGCTCAACCCCAGCAGGTAGCAGTGAAGAACTGGTACAACATGATCCAGTCATTGTCATTACCACTTGCCCATCTGTCTGTCTGCATACTTCCTTTGTGCCTTATCCCCTCCCTAATTTGCATCATCATCTCCCTTGTCTGTGTTTTTTGTCCGTTTCTCTGTCTTGGCTGCTATCCCTATAGCCCCCATCCTACCCGCACCTTCCCCATGCTAACTCCCTGTCTACCCTTAAAAATGGGTGCCTGTCCTGCAAAAAATAAATTAATAAAATACCCTTCACCACCACTCCCCCCCCCACACACACACACACCACTCATCCACTTAATCTCTCCTTCTGTGTATAACTGCTCGCTCTAATGCCCATTCAGACTGACCTATCTACTCACTTCCTTCTCATTTATAATATAAAATGGTAGGAACTTTGCTCCGTAGCCCTCATTTTGACTCTTGGCTGTGCCTGTGTTGTACAAGAATGGTGTTACAATACGCATATTGTCACACATTGTCACATGTACGTCGCATACACACTACTATTCCCAAGTCATATAGCCTATCATAGCACAATCCATATCTCTGTCTGTCTGCTATTCTCATGAACAAGTAGCCTTTTTACATAGCATTAGCCGTGCCATTTCCACTCTAAATTGAAGCTACTCCATACTTACTCCCTGCATTGAGTCACGTTGCATTTTTCACAATGCTGCCATTTTACTTTTTTTTCCAAATCCAAGGCCAAAGGTTTTTTAGATGTGATCTAGCAAGGGATGTAACAAAACAAAACAAAACATTCTTTGGAGAAATAAAGTAGATTGTATTACTTAATGAGCAGAATAAAGTTTCAGCTGATGCAGGGTTCTCTGAGCAGTAATCTCAGGGCTGTACTGAATGTAACTACACTGCTTTTTTTAACTAATGTTGCACTTTAAATTATTTACAAAATTTATACATCTTACTTGTCAGATCACAATGTGCTACAGTAAAAATTGATATATCGCACACAAGGTGACAGAATATCAAAGAGACAGCACAGATGGCAGGTTAAAAATATTAAGCTGTTTAAAGTCTTTGCTAAATATGTTTTCATGGATCAAAAATACTTTATGACTGCATAATTCCAGAATATGCTTGAAATATATATATATTTATTTTTTGTGTATATTTGTACTTCTTTAAGCTTCATCACTTACTCACATCCTGAACCTCATTATTCAATTTGTTAAGCAAAAATCAGACGAGACATTTAATAAGTGTTAATGCCATGGTACCTGCTATTGAAAGTTAATGACATTTTAAGTGACTTAATGTTGCCCTGTGCCTCATTACTACTGCTCTGGTCTCACAATAATAATGATATGAACTAACTTAATTAACAAATTCAAGTGCCTAATATTAGAATGCCTGCCTTTTCCCAGATAACCTCACATAAGCTAGTTTTTTGCAACACTACCCGAGAAGAGTATAAAGGCCAGCTGTGCAACTTATGTTGCTTTATTACCCTTATTCTCTGTGCAGCTGTTGACTCAGCATTGTTTAGTAAGTCCTCATATTCTGTATTAGGTGTGATAAACATGCAAATTTGTGCATATGTGCACCATTTATAATGTGTCAGATTCTGCTCATTTTATTTTTTCATTTTGTTTTTATATTCAGAGCTGTGTAGTGCTTATTATGAACAAGTTCTGAAATCACATAGCTGGAGAATGTTGTTCTGTACCGGGTCCTAGCTTCTATTTTGCATTCATTTCTATATGTAAATTGCCCTTTCGCTTTAGAAACACATTGCATGAAGCAGCATACCTACCATTCTTTAGAAACCATTTTAATTCATGTATTATGAAAATTATATTGGTATTGCTTTGCAGAGATTCGTCACATTTCTGTTCCACTCCAGTATCTTGAATGCACACTGGAGAGGAGACTATCTACCTCTCTATCTATAGATCTATCCATCTGTCTATCTATGCTGTGTTACACTAATGGTACACCATAAACAGTGTAAAAAACATTTATTCAGTACACTGTGTGTGTGTGTGTGTGTGTGTGTGTGTGTGTGTGTGTGTGTGTGTGTGTGTGTAAAGGTAGACAGAGATAGATATTGTTCATGTATACTCTTGACAAGTTAACTAAGGTTTTTTTCTATATCCATGATGCACCATCACAGTTGCTTATATCCTTGTAACATCATCAAATATCCTGCAGTTCCCAACTAATACTTATGCTACTCACAAAAGGCTAAGACTGATTGCAATAGAAAAATGCAAACTATTACATCTAGAACAGCAAATGTTACACACAAAAAATTATCTTGGTTAAAAATTAGAAAACTTTTAAACAAAATGTAATTTATAATTGAAGTTGTATAAATTATTTCTGATATGGACATTGTAAATATTTTTTAAATGGTTTATTTGTTAGATTGTAATTTCCTAACAATGTTTACTGTATATTTAATTATGTATAATTTCATGTTTAATATTTCTGTATTTGAAAAAATCTAATAAAAATATATTACAAAAAAAAACAAAAACAAAAGGCTAAAGTAAAAGTGCAAATACTCTATGCACAGAACACAGGCACACACACATCACCTCATCACAGTCACCCTCACCCACCAAAAATAACTTCGCCAAACCCAATTCTATACTTATTTTAAAAGAAATAAAATAAAATACAATAAAAGAGTAAATCACAGACTGTAATTCTCACTTATTTCAATGGGAAAACACTAACTTCATGCACTGCACATATCAAACAACATGCTCCAGAATAAATATCACCAATCTAATTCAGTCTCCCCAAATGAAATTCATTATTTAAAAAACTAATGCATTTCATACTATTCTTGCATCTAAAATCATAACATGCAGCTAAGCAGTGATTCGTAGAACTACAGGGCACTATGAGATTGTGGTCCAAAAGGAGACAAAAAGAGGTATAAAAATTCAGTATAATGACATGAATGAACGGCAGACTAATGCATGCATAATGACATATAAATGAGTATAAGAGAAAGCAGGTCACAATTCGTTGCCATCAGACACAAAATGATGCAGATGGCTGCATCTGACTACAAAGGAAATGTTTAGACATTACAAAAGCAGATATGATAAAAGCAGCAACTTTTTAAACAAACAGCACTTCAGAACCTCAACCAGCAGTATTCTGGGTGTGAGACCTGACTGCATGCACCACAAAAAGTGATACTCACAGAAGATTACTTCCCAGCAGCTTGTCTTGTAAGGGAGTAGATTCACAAGCAAAGAGACATGACACCAGTGCTGGTTGACATCATGGCTCACAGACTGGGTGGGAGGAATGCATGAACGTCAAATACTGCAGATGTCAGCCTGTACAATACTCAAGACATTTCTCAATACCTTGCTAATATGTGCAGTAGAGAACATCTCCAAATGCACCAGGCTAAGCATCCAAGACTGTGCATGTCTTCATTAACATTTCCCAGTTCTCTACATTGCTGGAAATCCCTGGCTGCACCCATGTGGCAATAAAGATCCCACCTGGTATCAATATAAAGTTGTACATAAATAGGAAGGAAGGAATAGACTGCGGTAGTGGTGCTGTGGTAGCGTTGTCACCTCACAGTAAGACGTTATCCTGTTCGATTCTCAGCTAGAGCATCTTCTGTGTGGAGACATGCGTGAATGGGCATACCTTCGTTGAAGGTTGTGCTTCAGAGCTGGCAACTTGGCACGTAAAAATCTACTGCCAATCATTACCAGACCGGAGTTCCACTGTGGCGACCCCCTAACCGGGAAAAGCCGAAAGACACAACAACATAAATAGGAAGGAATATCATTTCATCAACTGCCAGGTAGTTTGCACCAATTTGGCAATAAAGATCCCACCTGGTATCAATACACAGTTTTACATAAATAGGAGGGACTGTCATGTCATCAACTGCCAGGTAGTATGCAGTGCACAGCAGCTGATAGCCCATGTGACTGCACGGCACTCTGTTAGTGTCCTCATCCTCCACTTATGTCATACAAATCTTCTATATCACCACCAGAGTCCCTGGTGCCCTGACTGATGATGGCCATGTAGAACCTAAATGACATGGCTAAACAGCAAAATAAATAAATAAAAATACCCACACTGAAATCACAGATGTGACAACCAATGTCTTGAACTTGTGAAGTACTAGTTATCCTATCTAGACATGTTTGGGAGGGCACTGTAGTATGCCCCTTCTACATCCTCCCAAACACATATAGCATGCTTCATAATGATCCTACTACATCCCGCAGGACAGCCAGTATCCCCAAGACCCTCAAGTAGTACCACACCAGATCCCACTGCAATCACCACATCAACTAGCAGTGACAAGGATGAAAGTAGACAACCAGTATCAGCTGCACCACTCTGCTCCAGACAGCATTGTGCACATTATACAGGTGTGCTGGAAAATATCTAATCCACCTCTGTGGACTCCAATATGTACACTGTGGCAGTGTGGTGTACCACAGAATCTACCAGTGATGATAGGAAAGGACAGTTAGGGCACACTGTGCAGACATCTCCATTCATATCACAAAGAATGGGGTGATGAGAATCACAGCCATCATCAGTTGAATAGGTGCTTTGGAAACAGGACACAAGGCAGTCTACTCTGTAAGAGGGTGGGGTACCACAGGTCAGTGGAGGCAGAGATGAAGGTCAAAGAGAAGGGTGGTATCAGTGTCAAATATGATCTCCACTGTTGTGTGGGTGAGGTTGCCACTATATGATCATGCAGTGCCACAACTGAGATGAAGACTAAAGGTACAAGCAATATGGCACCATGTACAGCATGGGCTAGCACTGTGAATGCAGTGCATGCCCAGATGTCAAAGGTCATGCATGTGGCAGACCTGATGGAACAGGATGTGTGTGGAGGTTGTACATAAATCATCCCTCCCCATGCAGCACTACAGTATGACCACTCACATCACTGGTTTGAGTATATTGGAACCTCTACCATGGCAGATGCAGACTATGTAACTTACAATAGTTTTCCAATCCACCCACCATGGCCATGCACAGATTTACAGCCAGGGGAGCCTGTGATGCAGGGCACCAATGGCAGCACTAACTAACTTCCAAATCATCAAAGTGGGCATGGCCAAAGAAGAATGTGCCCCACCATATATTATGCAAGGCTGATAACAGCATTGTTCCTGGACTCCCAAAAGCCATGCACAACACCAGCTGTCTCCATTTCTGCAATGATAGCTTCAGATTGTGCCCAGATTTCAGCCCTGCACATCTGTTGATTGAGGACAAGAGTCTCCTGCAAGTCAGAGGCCAGCTATGAAATTGGGCAATGCTGTAACATACAGCTAGCCCCTGTATAGTAGGTATCCATATGTCACATGCAATGTACTCATCTACCCTGCTGCTCCAACAATACTGGTGGCTGTGACATCAGTCAGTGTGGAGGCCAGCGGAATAAACTGGTTGTATGCCATCCTGTGTTTTCATAAGGTATGTGCGAGTACAATGTGAGCCTGGCCAGTGGGTTTAGGCCTACTCAAAAGGAAGGCAGGCAGAGTCAGCATGTACTGATACTGTGAGATAATTTATGTTTTTGTTGCATCATCAGATGCCGGTGGGGCACTAGCCTCAGCCTGTTGTTTTGGCACAGGCTCTTCATGTGTCATGGTAGCAGTTGTGTACTCTGTGGATACAAATATATTACATGATTGTATGATACTATTTGCTCCACAGTCCCACATGCCCCATGGTTTGCATGCAATGGTACTTGGATTCCCAGCATAGAATATGCAGCACCTACCTGTGGTGATGGCAGTCTCTGGAGTCTGCATATCTGATGTACCTATGAAGCACTAAGCAATCACCACAGCACTGGTACAATTACAGTTGCAGTATGGGTACTAACCT
Source organism: Protopterus annectens (assembly GCF_019279795.1). Taxonomy (NCBI): domain Eukaryota; kingdom Metazoa; phylum Chordata; order Ceratodontiformes; family Protopteridae; genus Protopterus; species Protopterus annectens. The sequence continues at coordinate 139,187,903 of NC_056743.1, read as the reverse complement.
AGCTAGTTTAAATGAGTGATATGTATGGTCACTCCCAGAATCCTGACCAATATTTCCCAGTATGATACCTACCCTCTCATCAACTCTAAGTAGGGGTATCAAAAGTGATTCTTTCTCAGCTAGCTTTAGTTTAACAGAGGACCGCCACCTGGCATTAACCTTTCTACTGCTATGATGAGTGCCTTCTGTGAGGCCTGTTGTATCATGTCATTTACATGTGTCCAACACTGCTGTGTGGTATTGTTACTCTCACCTATGGCATTGAGATTCTGCACCACCATTACCAACACACAGTATTTTAGGGGGGGTACCCATCTTCTGAACAGCCATTGGCCAAGTGTCCTGGATACCTGTAACAAAACACCATTCTCTGCAGTGCTGAACTTGTCCATCTGCTGCCATCTGCCACCTTTGAAGGTTATGTGTACACTAAGGGGAACAGGATAACAGACTGGAAAAGCATGTGTGGATGGTAAAAGAACAGTAACACAGTGACAACAGGCTGGCACAACAGGACATTAGTGGATTACTCTCTGACAGGTACACTGTAAGGTCCGTTTGTGTATGCAGTGTAAGTGTCCTTTGCACGACAGCACATTCAGGACTCAAACTGATACCACCCCTCCATTATGTTTGCTACTGGCTTCTCCCATGCAAATGTACAGAGGATACGGCTATGGTTTGACACAGTGAAGGGCTGCCTGGATGGGGAAGGGGTGGCTGTCCTGTGACAGTAGGATGCCATCCCCTGCTGGTGTTGTATGTGAACAGGTGCATGACTGCTATAGGGTAGAGTTGTAGGTGCCTACTGCAGAATGAGTAGGTCTGCACTTTAGTCTTAACTTTGCAATCTACTGCTACAGGAAGCATTCAACAAAGAGATGTTCATGTGTGTGTACCACTGTATATATATATATATATATATATATATATATATATATATATATATATATATATATATATATATATATATATATATCTTCATAGGTGTGTACTAGGCTAACCTGGAGCCTTTACAAGCCTAGCCCATAGGATTACCCTGGCATCATGCCACCCGACCTTAGCTCCTAGTGCCTCTGTCGAGTAGAGCCACTGGAGTGATCCCTGGGGTGAATTTTCTATTTCCCATCCACTCATCAAGATTTCTCTTGAAGAGGGCCAGTGATATGCTCTGCTTGACATGTATGGGAAGTCTATTCCATAGCATGGGCAGTCTCTGGGTTATGAATCTGTCCCAACAACATGTTCTGTTGATTGTGGTAATGTGGTTGAGGTCTCTGGAGTGTGTGGTGTGGAGGGATTGGGATTTCTTTAGATGTAGCATTTCTAATCGAGCAGGGTCAGACATGGCTTTGTAAGTCAAGCAGAGATCACCTCTAAGAAGGCGATATGAGACAGAGAATAGTTGAAGTTTTTTGAGTCTGTCCATATAGAACAAGTGTTTAAGGCCTAGGATCCTCTTTATGAGGTAGTTTTGTGCCTCTCCAGTTGTTGCAGGTGCCCAATGAGGTACATGCTAAATGGGACATCGTACTCAATGATTGGCCAAATCACGGAAGAGTAGAGGGAGACAATGACCTCTTTATTCCCAGATGCAAAACCCTTAGTAATGAGATGTGCCACACAAAAGGACTTTCTGACCACACTGACAATGTGGTGGTCAAAAAAGAGGTTGCCGTCAACCTGTATTCCCAGATCTCCTATAATGCCTTCTGTGTTCAGTGGAATAACATCAACGTAATTCAAGGGAACCAGTGTTTTCCCAAGGGGGAAGATGACATTTTTTGGCATTGAGCTTAAGGCCATGGTTCTGACACCAGTCATTGCTGTCATTGACGCCTTTCTGTAGGATGTCAACATCACTTGGGGAGTTAATAACTTCCAACTTGCAATCGTCTGTGAATTTTGTCAGCCAGAGTCCCTTCATGTTGGCCTGGACTTCAGAGAAGTAGATACCAAACAGGAGAGGACACAGGACCAAACCCTGTGGGATTCCACTTGTGACTGGCCGGCAGTCTGACTTGGAGTCAACTTCTTTCACACTGTGGGTTCTATCTGTGATCTAGTTTGCAACCCACCTAGTGACATAGGGGTTGATGCCTAGCTTAGTGAGTTTTTTCTGATTCCCGAGTGGGGAATGGTATCAAGGGCCTTGGCCAGATCAAGGTAGGCTGTATGAACCACCTTGCCTTCATCCACAGCTCTGGTGACGGACTCAACAAAGTTGACCAAGTTGAGCAGGCATGCTCTACCCTTCATAAAACCAAACTGTGTAGGATCCAGAGTTTGGAGATTCCCTATATCCTTGTTTATTAGGTCCATGATGATGCGTTCCATAGCTTTGCATATCCGACTCACAAGACTAATTGGGCAATAATTCCCGGGGTCTGTAGTCTCTCCTCCTTTGTGGAGAGGGATGACTGTAGCAGTGCGCCATTTGGTAGGGACAAAGTCTGAGGTGAGGCTGTGACTGAACAGGGCACACAGGTGAGGCGCCAGTTCACTCTGTAATTCATGTAGAACACCGTCAGGGATATTGTCAGGACCCATAGAAGCTGTATTGTGGTTGTCTTTACTATCTGCTGCAATTCTGTTTTCATAGCTAGCTTTAGAGGATTTGATGAGGGATCTCAACCTTTTGGTGAGGCTGATAAGGGAGTTTTCCCAGTCTTGGTACTTCACCTTATTCCGCATCAGTTTCCTCTTTCTGTTGTAGTTTGCTTATGGCAGGAGACCACCAGATTTTCTTCCTTTTTTTTTTTTTTTTTGAGGAGAGCATCTTAGTTCTATTAGCTATGGTGAGATCCATGCATTTGTGTACATGTTCGTACAGTGCATTGGTGTGTGATTAGGCAGTCATACAACTAATCTCCATTTGCATGGGTGCTGTGAAGTTAGCCACTTCTGTTTTTAGGAGCCCAAAGTTAGCTTTGGAGAAGTTTTTCATGGTGGTTACCTTTGTGGGGGTGGGGTGGGAGGGATGTGGATTTCCAAGGTGATTAGTTGTGGTCGGATCTAACCAGGGAGGAGATGACTACTGGTGTAGAGCAACTGGTGCCCATGTTAGTAATGACCAGGTAAAGGATGTTGCTACCTCTAGTGGGGGTAAGAATGAGCTGGTCCACAGCAATGGAATTAATTAATTCAAGAAAGCATTGGGCAACCGTATTGGTACAGGAATAGATTTCTCAGTTATTGGAGGGGTAGTTGCAGTCACCCAGTATGAGTGTTAGGTTGGAACCTAATATTCGCCAGGGTGCTTAGGAACGTGGAGTGTGAGTCGTGGGACATGGTTGGGGCCTATAGCAGGCTATGACCTGAATCGCTGTCTTACCCAGTGTTAGCTGAACATGAAGTATCTCAGATGCGTTATGTTGGGCTACCAGTCTGGAGGTGTGCTCATCCTTTATGAATATGGAACCACCACCTTTGGACCTTCGGTTCAAGTTCTGAGGCCGAAAGGTGTGGAATGAGTTATAGCCTGGTAGTACAGGGGTGCTTTCTGCTGCCTTGAACCAGGTCTCTGTGACAGCACAAATGTTGATTATCTCCATTTTAAGGAGTGCTTTGAGCGAGTGCATTTTGAGATTTAGACTTCTAGCATTGAGCAGCATGACTCTCAGATTGCATTTGTTTGTAGCTGTTACTGTGGTAATTTGGTCTTTGGAACACCGCTTAAAAAGGGCACTATAGGGGTGGCAAGCGCCTTGGCCAGTATCCGAAAGCCCAGGGGTGACAGATGCAGGCCATCTCAGGCAAAGCATCAAGGTCCATCAATCAAGTCATCCCAAGCAGACAGATACTGGATCCCCTTAGAATGACACCAGAAACTTAGCCAATTGTTTAAATCAATCATTTTCGGCTTGTATTGTGGTATCATTCTGGGTGATGGTAGGATGCTGCTCAGGGCTAGGGTCATACCCACCTGGACTACATAATCCAAGAGCTTCTCCATGTCCCTTTTCATGTAGTCCAGGGAGGTACGTCTCAGGTCATTCACACCCACATGTACAATGACAGAGTCATATTTGTATAGGTTGTTGAGGGACCTGACTGCATGCATTGTGGTGGATCCTGGCACCTGACAGGCAGCTGAATGTTACTTTCTCCTTATTCAACCTAGTAAGTGGGATATCAGTGTGCCTCACTATTGAGTCACCTATGACTAGTGTGTTGGGCATGCTGTTTTGCTTTAAAGGCTTTCGTTGAGTAGCACACGGTTTAGGAGAATTATATGTCTCGTCATTTGTGTTGTGTTGTGGTGGTCGGGTGCATTTCTGCCTTGGAAGTCTCTGCTGTTTGTGTAGATTTTTATTGAGAGCCTCCATGAAGGTGGGTGTGTGGTTTGTGTTTTTATGTGAAGGCAGTGCTGGTGTGTGTTCTGGAGGGCTGTGTGTTCCATGTGGTGTGGTGCAAGTGTTGACCTTCTCCTCTTGAACAGCTATTCTGGTCTTGGCTGGAGAGTGCATGGCTTCCAATTTGGATATATAAGTGCATCTCAAATCTGAGTGCTGGCAGGTAAGAGGAGAGGGTTGTCAGTGTACATGAGGCAGTTGCTACATTGTCTCAGGATGCCCAAGTTCAACAGGTTAATAGGAGAAAGCACAGGGAACTGACCTTTGGACATGCCTGGAGGGGTGGGCATTACTAAATACTGGAGCTGTTTCCTTGTAGAACGTTTAGTGCTGGTAGCACTTTTATTTGCTACAATAATTGCTACAAGAAATCTGGTAAAGTGATAAACTAATAAGCTAGTAAAAGTGCAGGAGAGGAGAGAACTAGCAGATCTAAGGGAAAAATTGAAGAGCAGATTTTGGCACCACTCAGAAGCTTACAAACACTCCTGGATACAGCAAATCTGTATCTGGACTAGACTAGTTACAGGAAAGGTGGGAAACAAGCGCAGATGTGGACATTTAATCCAGAATGTTGAAAGAGATGGAAAAAAGTACCCAAACGGCCAATAAGCTACTATTTCTGGGCCAGAAACCACTCCTCCTGTGGTAGATAGGCTACCTTGTGCTTACCACTCCTACAGATAAGCTAGAAGGCTTCCCTCCTACACAGAAAGGCTAGTCTTACAACATTAATGTAGACCACTGTGTACCTGCTGTGAGCTAGCACCTATTAAATTACTGTTGTGCTTGTAGAAAGTGTTTCAAGCTCAACAAATGAGTCTCTTTCATGTTTTTCTTTGTTATATATTCTGGCATTCAGAACTGTGGATCAGCCGTGAAAGTCATTATGCACTAGTCTGCACCTTATGAATATTAATGAGGCAAGATTCGACCATTATCTATGAAATGCAGTTTCACAGAAGTACACCACTGACATGAGGCAGAGGTATATTCTGCTGCTCCTCACCAGCACACCTGCACTTGTATGTGAACAGCCTACATGCAAGTGCCGCACATTTACTTCATGACAGTGTGTGCTGCACATGATTCAGACTTCCATGAAGGGCATGAATTTCAGGGTGCCATCTTGTTTTGTATACATTCATGGAAATGGCTGCCAATGTTACTGCCGCAAGGGAAGTTTCTACCTGATTTTCGAAGGAGAGGAAAATAATTCTCTGTCTTCTCTATAGCTAATTCAGTTACCAGCTATTGGGACCATATGCAGGTCCTTTCAAGCAGGTGGATACTTGGTATTACCTGGAAATCCTGTTTGACACAGAACTTGAGAAGCTGCAATGAAAGTGCCCACTGGCAAACTCCTATCCCCATTGGTTGTTTAGCCACACTAGGGGGTCATGTTCTGCAGCCAATGAAAGTCCCCTGCCCAGAAGACAATACTTTAGTGATAAAAGTGCCTACTCTATCACTAGGCATGTCTTCTCGATAGTGAAATGCCTGGTCTCTACTCTGCTTCTATTGGACTTCAAAAGCATATAGGGTGTTCTTCTCCCTTAAACTTCAGTGAAAGCATTGCCCCATAGGCCCGCCTCTGATGTAGGAGGATAAATTATGTAGACATGCTTTGCAATCTAAGAATTTTAAAATAGCTTCTGAACATAACATTTCATTCTACTGTTTAAAAACATTTGCCTCAAGTGTCCATTTTACATAAAGGGGCATCCTTGCTTTTTGTCAAACCTGTAAGACAGCGTGCTATAGATGTTAAAAGGGATTACACGTTTTTCTTGGTACCCAAGTAAAAGAGTGCCCTAACTTATTTCTTAGTCTCTTGAACAGGCCAATCTCTCACTGCATTTTAGTTTTTTTTCCCTACAGCCTTACAATTCTTACCATTACACATTATGTATCTTATCTCTGTTATGCCTAGCTTGCTCTTGGGGCATGGAATGCCAACTTGGATTGTTTCAGAGAGTCTAACACAGCCTGTGCCTTAGCTAGAGAATGTAATCCCAGTCCACTTTGTAGATAAGGGTCAGCATGCTTGATAGAGGATTTTGTCCACTAATCTTTGAAAGGTGACAAGGGTGCCATTTAGCCAGAAGGAAAGACAGTATACTGGAATATTGTAGGTATGTATGCCCTTATAGGTGTGGTATCGGTTTATGGGCTTATGAGCATAGATGTATACATATGATTTGCACATGTATTATTAATAAGTGTGTCTTTTTCTGATGCATATGATAAATGTCATATATATATATATAATATGTCCTGGTGTTAATATTCATGAATTTTTTATGCATCTTTTAGGTTAGAAATGCATATATTGTTGTATATAATGTTTATGAATCAATTTAAAGTAATGTTTTTATGCATAAAATAGCCTCATAAGTATATACATATATCCAGTTATGTATAGCTGCGATTTATTTGTTATTGTGAATATTAAGATTGCATTATTGCGATCAATTGCATCATCCGTTATTTACTTATTCATTCATTTATTTATTTATTTATTCATTGATCATTATTTTTTATAATATTATGAAGTTTTAAAAAAATTTGTTTTTAGCAACTGTCTCCTTAAATATTTTGGCGCAATTTTTAAACCTACTTAGTATAAATGAGACACTTAGAAGTTTTAATGGTTGTCATTTCTGAAGAAGTTCTTTGAATGCAAAGAACGAAAAACGTATGTGTATTATTTAACGTTTAAAAACTAATTCTATTAAAAGGCGTTCCTTTCTGCTTCAGTTTGTGGTTTGGTTTTATAAGTTATATTTGTTTCGTGGTTTGGAATACTGGAATAAGGCCTCTGGTGTTGAAAATGCTTTCTTTCTATCTCTAGCTTTAGCTGTTACGGGGATTTGCCATTTTGCTAGTACCCTCTTGTGATATCCTATGTGGTCAAGAATCGTGCCTTCTCCAACCAGTTTGTTCATCTATCCTAGGCAAGGAGTTCATACTGAATTTTGAAATGCTGTTCATTACAGAACTCAATTGCTCCATCAGGTTTTGAGACTAATATTGTGGGGCTGCCCCAATCACTCACTCACGAATCCCAGTCACTCCCTTGTTAAGCAGTTTTTATAAGTACTGTTGCACAACTTTTTTCTGTGATTCTGTATTCTGCCAGGTTTTAAATTAACTGTTTCTCCTGGAATGATCTCAGTATGGTGTAAAGCCAGGTTTGGGCTGCTGAAAACACTTCATTGTTTCTTAACAAACACTCCCTTGTTTTTTATTTCTGTGACGTTGGTAGTGTGACAACTAACTGTGCTGCAGGCACAGAGGCCAGTTTTCTTTCTCTACCGGGTCCATCAATTTCTGGCATTAAGATAATTACAGAGCTCTGCACGTCTTTCCAAAGTTTCAGAACATTGATATGGTACATCTGCAAGTCTGTCTAACCCTGCAGTTTTATATCATTTGATTTTTCTCCTATTTCAAAGGGATCCTCCCATTTAGACAAAACTTGTTTTCTGTAGAAGGGGACGAAAACTAACATCTGGTCTCCAGCTTTGAATTCCCCAGTCATTGCATTTCTAGCATAAACCCCTCCTTGTTGCAGATTCCTACTACAAATTAATGTGGACCTCAGTATGTTATAGCTTTGCTGCCCTTAACTTAAGGACACTATTAATACTTAAGTGGTCATTTAACCCCGGTTTTCTTGTTGCACCCCGTTTCAGTTGCCAGTATAGCTCTTTATATTCCAAACGGGCTTCCCACAATCCACCCCTTAGGTCCTGTTTCACTTGTTCTGAAACATAGAACTTAAATCTACTATCTAGAAATTCCTTTTGGTGCCTGTACAATGCATTAGTGTCCTTCTGTACTTGAACCTCGTACATATGTTCATATATACGTCTTCTCAAGGGTCTCTCTGTCTTGCCTATATAGAAGCTGGTACATTTTTCACAAATACTAATGTATAGCACTCCCTTACTCTTACAATTAAAATGTCCCCTAGTCTTCATTTTGAAATTCCTAGTAGGGAGATGTATGCTATCTTGTTCCAAAATGTTTCCACATTGGTTACACAACCCGCATTTATATGTACCTGGCCTCTTCTGTGACCTCTCTGTCCATTTCCCTGTATTCTGACATTCAAGCATTCCTTTTATATTCATGTTGCTTTTCTTAATGAAGGTGGCCATCAGGGGAATATATTTACTGATCTCAGGGTTGGTAGTCAATACATTCCAGTATCTCCTAATGATATTCTCAATATCAGTTGAGAAAGCGGTGTGTGTGTGTGTGTGTGTGTGTGAATAAATGCCAGATCATAAGAGGCTGCCAATTCATCTTTTTTGCCATTAGCAATGACCATCTCCTTCCCTAAAATCGGTTCATATTTCCCCCTTCTGTCTTTCTTCACCTCCCTCGTGGACTGGTTTATCAAGGAAATGGGATAACCTCTTTCCTTAAAAAATGTTTTCACTAAATTAATTTCCTCTAAAAATATGGTCTTCTCACTGTACATTCTGGAGGCCCTGATCAACTGACCTTTGACTATGCCTTTCTTCTGGTTGTAGGGATGTTCACAGTCATAGTGTAGATAAGCTTTAGAATGAGTGGGTTTTCTGTATACTCTTGACTGGAATTTATTTTCTTTAAAATCCTTGTATACAGTTACGTCCAAGTAATTAATGTTTTTTTTGGATGAATTTGATGTAAATTTTAAAAAAGGAGTCGTAGTGCCAATATATTCCAAAAATTGGTCTAATTGTAAATCTGAACCCTTCCAAAATGGACAAATGTCATCAAAAAATCTAGTATATAATACTATATTGTGGTACCATGGTGTTTCAAATATGTAGTTTTTCTCCCAGTAATATAAAACTAAATTGGCATACAAGGGGGTGCATGCAGCACCCATAGCAACTCATTTTTCTTGTTTATAATATTCACCACAAAAATACATATAGTTGTTCCTTAATATTGTCTCTATAAATTCCAGTATTGGGTTCCTCTGCTCATTACTTAAATAGTTGCAATCTAACAGGACATCCTGAAACCACTCCAACCCGGCATCATGTGGAATGCTGGGAAATAAGTCAATAACATCTATTGTAATCATACACAAATCTACATTAAATTTGTCCTGGGTCACTTTAGTTAAAAAGTCCCAGGAATCCTTAGAAATGTGTTTTAAAGATGTTACATATTCTTTTAAAATGTGGTCAATACATTTAGCCAATGGCTCAAGTTTTGAGCCTGCCCCAGCAACTATAGGCCTAAAGGGTGGTCTTTCAATATTTTTGTGTGTTTTGGGAATTCTGAACACTACCGGTATCCTTGGTCTAGTTACTGTCAAGAAGTCCAAAAGTTTTTTTATCAATTGGACCTTGTAAAAAATGACCATTAATATCATAGTCCACTTTTGAATAAGCAATAAAAAATCTCATTTCTGGTAACTACACTGTACATCATTTAAATATCTAGCATATTCATTTCATAATCAATACCATCCATTAGTACAACTCCTCCTCCCTTGGGTTTCATAACCATGCAACCCCTATTTTTTTAACATATTTACAAGTTCCTTGTCATTTTCTGAAAAAATTATTTGTTGGCATTTTAGTGTTTATTTTTCTTATCTCACCTTCCACTAGCTCTTCATAAACCTTAAAAATAGGATTTAGCGGGGGATTGTATGTACTTTTCCTAACCAGACAAGCTTCCCCTGGTTTGGTATATCTAAAAACACATTTGAAGTTCATTTTTCTCACAAAAAGTTTCAATTCAATCAATGTATCCACTGTTCTCACAGGTTTTGTTGGGACATACTGAAAACCCTTTGTAAAAAGATGAAAATAATCATCATTAATTAGTAAATCAGTCTAATTAAATATATGGAAGTTACCTTTGGTGTTAATTATACCAGAATGTGTCCTCAATCTATTTAAATTACTGTCCAAACATTGAACATCTAGTTCCACTGGTTGTCCTTGTAGTATGTTCTCCTGTAACTCCTCATATCCCCCCTCCCCTGCCCCTGTTATAAGAATTCCTGAATTCCCAATTGTTGCTGGCTCTTTGCTTTTCTGCCAGCCTTTCGCTTCTCCTGGGTGGGGTGGGGGGTGGGGGGGGTTGAGTGTCTAAAGTGTCTAAAGGTTCTTTTCTGTATTCATTTAAGTCCCAATTCATTTTTCTTATTTTCCTATCCAAGACCTTATTACAATGTTTATCCACTTCATGAAAATATTTGCATATTTGACCTTCTCAATATCAAACATTGAGTCAGTAGTTAAGCTTTCTATGCAAAACGTTCACTTCGTTTAAAATGTTTTCTTTTTGTACACAATAATTCCTTACCATTAGTTTCATAAGTTCTAAACCAAAATTATTAAACTGTTCGATAAGTTCCTTGTGATATAAACTGTTAACTTCAACATTGTTTGGGTTATTTAATAATTCTCAGCCCTTTCGGCACCCTCCTGATATTAATACGTTGATTTAAATAATCAATTTCCATCTGCAGCCCTTTCAGTTGCAACAGTTTATTTTTAAACATGCTTAAAGTGTCCGTAAAAGTCGCAGCATTGGGCTGTTGTAATTCTATAAAATTAAATTGCTTACCAGCCCAAGTATCAAAATCAAAGTCACAAATCGCTGAATTAAAGCCATTAAAAAGGTTATCCCATTTCCTTGATAAACCAGTCCACAAAGGAGGTGAAGAAAGACAGAAGGGGGAAATATGAACCGATTTTAGGGAAGGAGATTCATTGCTAATGGCAAAAAAGATGAATTGGCAGCCTCTTATGATCTGGTGTTTATTCACACACATATTGCTTTCTCAACTGATATTGAGAATAATATTAGGAGATATTGGAAGGTATTGACTACCATCCCTGAGATCAGTAAATATATTCCCGATGGCCACCTTTATCAAGATGAGAGACATGAATATAAAAAGGAATGCTTGAATGTCAGAATACAGGGAATGGGACAGAGAGGTCTCAGAAGAGGCCAGGTACATATAAATGCGGGTTTTGTAACCAATGTGGAAACATTTTGGAACAAAATAGCATACATCTCCCTACTAGGAATTTCAAAATGAAGACTAGGGAACATTTTAATTGTAACAGTAAGGGAGTGGTATACATTAGTGTTTGTGAAAAATGTACCAGCTTCTATATAGGCAAGACAGAGAGACCCTTGAAGACGTATATATGAACATATGTACGAGGTTCAAGTACAGAAGGACACTAATGCATTGTACAGGCACCAAAAGGAATGTCTAGATAGCAGATTTAAGTTCTATGTTTTAGAACAAGTGAAACAGGAACTAAAGGGTGGATTGTGGGAAGCCCATTTGGAATATAAAGAGCTATACTGGCAACTGAAACTGGGTGCAACAAGAAAACCGGGGTTAAATGACCACTTAAGTATTAATAGTGTCCTTAAGTTAAGGGCAGCAAAGCTATAACATACTGAGGTCCACATTAATTTGTAGCAGGAATCTGCAACTGTATTATAATGAATATGTTTTGATTAACAAGAAATGTTAATATGTATGTAAAGGCTGTGCCTGCAGGCATGATTGCACATTTTTTAGTGCATTTTAAATCAGGAGATTTAATTAGATAAATGATTTAATATTATGGAATGAGAGTTTATAGAATGTGAACTTAGTGACATCATATCAATTAATATTAATGAGATGATGCTATTGTGGGAAATATGTATGAGCATTATAAAAAGGGTGATTATTTTAAGCATTAATTGTTCTGATGAAGCTCGGGAGATTCCTGTGTGAAAGCGCTTAACTTGTACTTTATAGTTTTATTTGGACCTACAATCTTTTTTGATCAATTTTGAATTGTGTTTACTCATTAAAAGTGGAGGTTCATGATTCTACAGTGGTGTTTTGTTTCCTTGAACTGTATAAAACTGGGAAGGACAGCTTGCAATCACTAGGAAAAGGTGGTACATAGACCTACAAATTGCCTTTTGTACACTATTGTGGTCTTTTTGTGAAAAATGCTACTAAAGTTTGGCTTTCACAATCAATTAAAATGTGCCAGGTGTTTACAATAACCCCCAGGTCTAAATAATAGTCAAAAGTCAATGTTCCCCATTTTCCCCTACAAAGTTGAACTAGACACAGCTGACATCTATTGTTCCTTTTATTTGTTTTGGCAATTTTAGATCCTTGCCTGCTACCTGTATCAAAATGTCATAGACCTGGCCATTCCTAGTTTCCCTGCATATGCTTTTAGGCGATTTGCAGATGTTGGAGTACTACTGGCCTAGAAGTTTCAGACACAGTTGTTAAAAAAACTTGGTGCAGTGTCAGGCTTGTAGCTATATAACCACTTAATGACAACTGTGAGAAGAAAAGACACGATGAATACCACTAGTCAAATTTCATATATATCGGAATTACACCTAATAAGCAATCTAAGCACATGCTGGAGTCTAATCATATTGACATTTTGAAACAAGTAACCAAATAAACTGAGCAGAAACATCAACAACTTCCGTTCATGACCAATATTACTGTAATAAAAATTAGTTTACTGATGTTTCTATTTTTAACTAGACACCTGCCCCAAATAGCTCTTTAAACATATTCTAACAAAATTCAAAGTTTATTGGCTAATATGCTACAGGAAGGGAGAAATCCATGAGTTGCAAGAAAAATGTTCTTCACATCGATCACTGTTGCTGTAGCCCTAGCTAAAGGGGTTATATCCCACCCAGAAAATAGCAGTCAACTAGCTTCCTAAGCTTCAGGGCACTTTCAAAATGCCCACACTGTCAGGCAGCTCATGCTGAGCTGACTAAAAGACAACTTTGGGCATGACACCCTTCAGTGCTTTCCTGCTGCCGAAGACTAGGCTCCTCGGAGGTTTGCAAGGATCAATGGAGAGCTTGTTCTTTCCTTAGTTAGGCAAATAAGTTCCCTTTGGGGAAAAGAAAACTTCTGTTTTCTTATTTTATTACTGATGTTTTACTTTCCTCTTCAGGGAAGTTATTTTAAAGCTAGGAGTGTTGTATTTTAATGGAATGTCTCAAGACTGTAACATACTTTTAAATGGAGAACTCTTTTCTGTCAATTTAACAGCAGTGTTACCTAACTGATGAACTATTTTCAGTGCAGAAATTGTGTTTGTTTTTTCATTGTGGGGCTGCCCTAGTGTTTGCAAATGGTTTTTAGTGCATTTTTTTCTGTCAAAAAAGTAACTTTTGTGGACTGATAGTCTTATGGGCATTTGTTCTTATTTTAGCCAAAATAGAGGCACCACTTTCAGCTTGACCATGGAACACATTGTCAGTCTCATGATCGGTCCTTCTTCCAGCCACAAAAAGAAAAAGTTAAACAATCAGTCTTTGCCATCACTGCAGGCTAGAAATTTGCCTCAGCCACAGGTGGGTGACTCTGCTGTGGCCATTTCTTGTACCTCAGACCAGTTATCATTTACCCTGGATCCCTATGGTGTAGCACCTACAGCCACTATGAACAGGGGGTTACCACATCCTCTGCAGCTGTTTGGGTCTCCTCAGTGGGCAAGGAAGAGCCACTCTTGTTGGACACTGGGAAGGCTTCCCTGTTGTGTTAGAATGCTGTACCCATCCCTGGGGAGGCAGCTATCATTAGTGACATGGTTGTCCCCATTTTTCCTGTCAAAAATAAACAGAAAAACAAGTATGTATCTACTCCTCCAAATAAAAACGGGAACAGTCTCCAAACAATGGTAAAACATGAAGAAATAATACTTAAAACCACTGTTAAACCAGAAGACAAGCCTTAAAGCAACTCTTTAGCCTTAATATAACTTTATTTCATGCTTTCATCAATAGCAATAGACTTCTTCAGAAATAAATTACACAAAAAATGAGTAAGCTTAAATACTTGAAATAAAATCATGCTAACCAATCACAATACACACACAATTAAAAACACATCCAATGTTAATTGCCCCTTTATTTAACCCTTTAACGTCTAAACTCCTATAGCCAACCTACATTCCTTCAGAAAACATTTCATAGGTTGGTACTAGGCTATCGGCCCTAGGGCCTATACAAGCCTAGACATAATTCCCTGGCTATTTCTTCCCACATTATTTACTTCCCTTTAATATTTATGGTGTCATTTTAAACCCTGGTGATTTGTCTGCCTCTAATCTTACTTGCCATTCAGTTTCTCTTTGTTCCACCTGATTTTTGTAATTTCCATCCCTTAAATCATAAGGTATGTGTTCTACCACTGCAAAGAGAAACTTCCTATAATTATAGCACCTGATCGTATGTTTTTATAGGGCATTATTTTTATTCTTTGTTTTAATGTTATAAAGATGTTCTTTTATCCTAGTGCCCAACTTCCTAGTGCTCAGTCCTATATAGTAACTAGGACAGCTTAAACACAAAGCTATGTACACTATCCCTTTAGTCTGCCAAGTATAACTTCCAGGTATTTCTATAGTGTAATGTAAATGTTCTAACATCACATAGGGCACTTCATATATAAACCTACAAGCAGTACAACTATTGCACTTAAAAGTGCCCTTATGTTTGCTTGTATGTGGGACCTCCACTTTAGTCTGGTCATGTTGTAATATTTGTTTAATGTTACCGTTCTTATAGACAAAAAAAGGCTGTTTACCTAGGATGTCAGTTAGGTCTCTGTTCCAGTCTATAATCTTTCAGTTGTTAGAAATAGTGTTTCTAAAGTCAGTACTATATACAGACATTTCTATGGCATATCTAGCCTTAGTTGTTCTCTCTGTAGAATTTCCCTTGTCTTTCAGCTGAAACCCTTTAACTTAGATAGGTTCAAATTGTTCATATCTCTTGGAAATAATTTCCTGAGCATTTTTATTTAACATGTCTACTCTATAGCCTCTTTCTTTAAACAAGGCAGCAATGAAGCATACCTCTTCCAAAAAGTCATTGTCTTCACTTGTCATCCTAGAGGCTCTTATAAACTGGCCTCTAGGTATGTTGTTTTTCATATAGTTAGGATGATTACTTCTGTAGTGAAGATAACTGTTAGAAAAGGTACTCTTTCGATTAATTTTACTTATAAATGTATTGGTACTGGTGTCCCAATTTAAATGTGCATCTAAAAAACAAACAGTTTCTCCTTCACCTCTTAACACAAATTTTAAGAAATTAGAACTATTGGTAATACTAGCCAAGATGTGATTGGTGTTACTGAGTTGTGATGGATCTTAGCTTATGATAAAAAAATAAATCGACA
Organism: Protopterus annectens; assembly: GCF_019279795.1. Lineage (NCBI taxonomy): Eukaryota > Metazoa > Chordata > Ceratodontiformes > Protopteridae > Protopterus > Protopterus annectens. Next base: position 139,172,330 of record NC_056743.1, on the reverse strand, counting down.
AACTGCAGATAAAAAAAAACATGTTTTTAGCAAAATCTAGTTTACTCAAGATTTCTCTTTCCCACCAGCCTACTACTAAACTAGCAAAGGCTAGAGCCACTTAGGACGCCATAGCTATCCCCCCTTAGTTGCTTATAGTATCTGTGATTAAACAAAAAGAAGTTATTCTCTACTACTGTTTCTAAGAGGGAGCAGTATTATTCAACAAGAGATGTATCTATATCTGTATACTTATTGAGGTAAAGAGAGACACCACATCTAAGGTTAACATATAACAACTGTCTTACTCAAATCTGTATACATCCTGAAAGGACTTGATGCTGTTCAAGAAGTCCCAAGAATCTCTGATGTAAGATGGTAAAGCCTGAACTACATGTACATATACAGTCTAGAAATAGCAAGATTCTCCTTGTACTACTATGTGGTGCAGACACTATCGATCTAAATGGGGGGGGTTATTGCATCTTTATAAATTTTTGGTACCCCAAACAGAATTCCTATTTTAGGCTATTCAACCAACATAAAACTGTATAGTTCAAAATCTATTAGTCCATTCATAAGGCAGTCAAACAACGCTGTATATACTTAAAGCTATCATGCACTTGTACAATCATTTCCAAGTATTCTTCACTATTGTCTAACATTTTTCAATGGCAGTGTTATATGTTTGTACACTCATGACTACCAAGCTACCCCCTTGTCTGATTTCATGAATCTCACCTGTTTCAAGTTACTGAGTTCGTGCAAAGCTTTCTTTTCTTCTGTAGCCATGTTAAATAAAGGTTTCACTTTTTTACTGTTTAACATTAACCTAATATCTCTTTCACAGAACTGTTCAAATGCTTTAAGAGTATAATGTAGCACAGGGTTAAAAGTAGACGGTTTTCTGAACCCATAACTAACATTAACATCTTTCAGAATACAATTTAAATTAAGCTTTCTAGTAAAATATTTCATCTCTAAAAGAGTCTTGGTAAGGTTTGCTCTATGACTAGGGATAAAATTTATTCCAAGTTCTAATACCTTTTTATGACTAAAGTTTAGGCAGGGAACTCACAGTTTGTATTGAAGTAACTAACATTTTTCCCTCTGCTCTGTCTTTCCCCTTGCTGCAAAACAGTTTTTTTCTCTTCTTGTTCTTCCAGAGGATTTTTTTTTTTTTGGAGAGAATCTTGTTCTTTAGCCTCCTGAGGTCTGTTAGGTGAAAGCAATGGGAGTTCAGGAAAATCTTCAGCAGAAAAGAAGAAAGCTTCCTGTGTAGTTCCTTTTCTATTTATCAGCTCTGTTCTGCTGATGACATCATCATGCTGTTGTTCCTGGTTTATTCTTAAAGGGGCAACTTCTCTAGAGTTCTTAGCAAAAACAGTGTTGGTTCTGAAGTTACATTTACTACTAAGTTTACCGTAAGAAGACTCATAAGCATTAATATCACGGTCTAACTTTTTTTGTTTCCTTAATGTCACAGTTTTTTCATAACGATCAAGTGAACGAAGTGACTGTTATAGTCCTCCGATTCCATCTGTCTAGATAGCTGCTTATTTGATTCCGCATCAGTATTAACTACAACTCTTTTCAACTGCTCCAACACTTTATTTTTAATAAGCAATTTTAGAAAATCAGTGCCAGCCTTATTAAATAAATCAACAAGTTCCTGAAAAAATGGGTTGCTGTGCTGTATCCCATTAGGTATTTTTGCAAACCTTAAGCCTTTGGGAACAATCCCCAGCTTAATACAGTGTTCATAGTATTTATTTTCAAGAGACACGTCACAGTACTTTTGAAGATTCTTTTCAAGTTCAAATAATACATTTTTGGTATAATTTCTTACCAAGTGTGCATCTGAATTCCTGTGAATGTTAGCAAAGGGATCATGATTATACTGTAGGACATCTGTAACATCCTTCAAACATAAATTGTTATCCAAGCCCTTGTATGTCTGCCCCTGTGGCAGTACTTCTATAACAGTTTCTCTATCTTCTGATGATTCACTGGACCCTTCGTACCTCTCAGTTCTCAAACGACCAATGGATTGGGGGCTGCTACCCTTCAGGGATTTTTGTAATTCAGCTAGTTCTAAAAACACATCCTTGGGGGTTATCTCTTGGCTTTTAGTAATTGGGTGGATGGTTACATTGAGTAGCTCGTCTTCTTGAGCACAAACCATGGAGTAATCCAGCCCAAACCACAAACAAAATAAAAATGGGAACAGTCTCCAAACAATGGTAAAACACAAAGAAATAATACTTAAAAAGTACAGTTTTGTACCTACCATAAATGTAGATGTTCGAGTGTAGACATTGCTGCAGTCATTACACTTGGGTTATCCTGCCGTCAGGCGGTTCCCCAGTCGGCCTGAGTTCCAAAGTCTTGGTCCGGCGTCAGTTGCTGTCGCTTCTTCCCTGACGTCAGTGCGCCAGAGGGATATAAGATGCAGCCGACGCCATTTTCTTCAGTTTTTCTTGCCCCGGATGTCAGGTGCCCCCAAATAGGTAAGCCTTTCAAATTGCTAGTAAAATAAATAATAGAAAAGCAAACAACCATTTTTAATTACCAGCAAATACTCCCTTTAGGAAATTAGGGTAGAAGACCTAGGTACGTATCAGAAAGAAAGAGGGGAAGGAGGGAGGGTAACCTGGACTGCAGCAGTGTCTACACTCGAACATCTACATTTATGGTAGGTACAAAACTGTACTATGTTCATCGTGTTACACTGCTGCAGTCATTACACTTGGGTAGAATCCCAAAGCTGAGGTAGGGTGGCTGGTTCTATAAGGCATTAGGGGTGGCTATAAGGCCCTGCAGCACAGCAGTGGCAAAGCCAGCTCTGGATTTGGAATATAAAGGCAAATGGTAATGTTTGGTGAAGGTATGTACAGAACTCCATGTTGCTGCTTCTAAAATATCCTTGGTAGGCACTCCTCTGAGGTAGGCAGTTGAAGTGGCTGTTGCCCTGGTGGAGTGAGATCTAATGCTGCTAGGTACAGGTTTTCCATGGTGTGTATAGCAAAAACGTATACAGTGAGCTATCCATTTTGAAATAGTCTGCTTTGAAATGGCTTTTCCCTGTGCTCCTGCAGCGTATGCTACCAATAATTGCTCAGATTTTCTGAAAGCTTTGGTTTTGTCCAAGTAGAAGCGTAACTGTCTGTGAATGTCCAAGGAATGTAGTAGTCTCTCCCCTTTGTTCTGTAGTTTTGGATAAAAAGTTGGCAAGTGAATAGTTTGGTTTAGAGCCACACTTGATACTACCTTTGGCATAAACGTAGGGTTAGTTCTTAAGGACACCCTGTCCTGGTGGAAGATGAGGAAAGGTTCCACTGCCATTAGTGCCTGTAATTCTGAAACTCTTCTTGCTGATGTTATTGCCAGTAGCAGAGCAGTCTTCCAAGAGATGTATTTTAATTCTGCTGTGTTAGCTGGCTCAAAAGGAGATAAAGTTAATTTTTCCAAAACAAAGTTGAGGTCCCAAGTTGGTGTAGGTGCTCTACGGGGCACTTTCATGTTTTTAGCCCTGCTGAGGTACTGTTTGAGCAAAGGATTTGAAAAAATTGGTGGATCTGTGTTGTAATGCTTGCTTGGTTAAGGAATTTTCCATGCAGCTAGATTTAAGGTCTTTAGCTGGCTGTGAAGTATCTGATTGTTGTGTTGTGTCAACAGCTGTGGGATTTGAGGCAAAATCAAGGGTGGTTCCTGTGCTAAGTTCTTTAAGATTGGGTACCAGTGCTGGCATGGCCAGTCTGGTGCAATCAAGATCATCTTTGGCTCTTCCTGCCTGGCTTTTATGAGTACCTTTGGAAGGAGAGGTAAAGGAGGGAAAGTGTATACTTGTAGTTTTTTCCTGCTGAATGAGAGGGCATCCACTTTCCAAGCTTGTGGATGGTAGCTCCTTGTGCAGAATTTCTGTAGTTGGCAGTTCATTGGGGATGCAAACAGATCTATGTCTGGTTTCTCCCATTTTTGTGCTATCATTCTGTATATTTGTCGACTCAATTGCCATTCGTGAGGCTCTATGATGTTTCTGCTTAGGTCATCTGCCAGTGTGTTTTTCTCTCCTGGCAGGAATTGTGCCTGCAGATGAACTTGGTAGTTTAAAGCTTTGTTCCACAAGGTCATGGCTTGTCTGCAGAGGGGGTAGGAGTGTGTGCCCCCTTGCTTGTTTATGTACCACATAACCGTGGTGTTGTCTGTCTTTAGTAGTAGTTGTCCTGGATGCAGCAGGTCCTTGAAAGCTATAATGGCATTTTGTACAGCCAGCATCTCTTTTTGATTGATGTGGAGATGTCTTTGTTCTGCAGGCCACTCACCCTGAATACATTTTCCTGCCATGTGTGCTCCCCAAGCGTAATCCGATGCATCTGTTGTCAGTGTCTGCCTGGCTGTGGATTGAGTAAAAGGCTGTCCCTTGTTGAGGTGACAAGCTTGAGCCCACCACTGAAACTCCTGTTGAAGGCAAGGAATTAGTGGTATAACTGTTTCCAAACTTTGACGGTGTTGAGACCATACATTCTTTAGGTACCATTGTAGTTTCCTCATATGCAGTCTGGCATATGGAATTAGTAGTATGCAAGATGCCATGTAGCCCAAGGCCTGCAGAATTTTTCTTGCAGGGAGTTGGGTATTTGTTGCCATTAAATGAAAATACTGAGTCAGTTGTCCTTGCTTGTCTGGCGTGAGATAAGCCATCTAGGCCATTAGCTGGCACCCAGGAATATTATCCGCTGTGCGGGCACTAGTTTTGATTTCTTTTCATTTACTGTGTACCCCAGGCAACTTAATAACTTTTTTATGTACGTCAGATGCTTTAGAAGAACATCCTTGCTCTCTGCTTGGATTAGGCAGTCGTCCAGGTATGGGTAAATCTGAATTCCTTTTTGCCTGAAAAATGCAATTACTGGTGCCAGGCACTTTGTGAAGACCCTGGGCGCAGTAGATAAGCCAAAGGGCAGTGCAGAGAATTGATAGTGCATTGAACCTGCTAGAAATCTGAGGTATCTTCTACAGTTTTGTCTGATAGGGGCATGCAGGTATGCCTCTTTGAGGTCCAAAGTCACGAGCCAAGCTTTCTTGCCCAGCATGGGAAGAAGCTGCTGTAGTGTCAACATTTTGAATTTTGGAATATCCAGGTAAGTGTGCAGAGAAGAAAGGTCCAGAATAGGTCTCCAGGCTTTGTCCTTTCTGGGAACGAGAAAGAGTCTTGAGTAAAATCCTTGTCCTTGCTCTTGTGGTGATACCTTTTGAATAGCTCTCATGTCCATGAGTGCTGTAATTTGTTTTTGAGCCTCTGCCCATTGATTTGGTGGCAGATTTGGCATTCCTTTTAACCCTGGAAGAGTGTGGAAGTGGAACCTATAACCCTGAGATATGATGTTGAGAACCCATTTGTCTTTGGTGATGCAATGCCAGTTGTGATAGAAAAGAGCCAGTTTTCCTCCTAAGGGGGCTGCCAAGAGAGAGCTGTTTGGCAGCTGTAGTGGGAAGTCATCGAGACTGTTTTTTTATAAGGTTGAGGCCTGTCTTCCCCTTCTTTCTGGCCTGGTGTACCCCACTGTCGAGATCTGCTTTGAGGTCTGTCTGTGACTGAAAAGGACCAATTTTTTGTTGGCCAATTTCTGCTAAAACGAGGAGGTTGAACCTGTAAGAAATCTTTGACCATTTGCATAGATTTTGCCTTATCCTCCATCTTTTTTAATACCTCCTCTGCCTTAACTCCAAACAACACATCCAGCTGCAAAGGCGCATCCAGTAATTTGGCCTTAACATGATCTGGTAGCATATGTTCTTTTAACCAGGCATGCCTTCTAATGACAGAGCCTGTAATTGCTGCTCTACAGGAGGCCTCTAAGGAATCAAAACCACATTGCAAAGTATGTTTTCTCACTTGTTCAGCTGCATGCAATAAATCCTGCATTTATTTCAAATTAGGAGGATCTGAATCTGGAAGCATCTTTTGTTTCAACTGAGACATTAAAAATTGCTGATATTGTAGCATGTGAAACTGGCAATTCAAGGCTCTCATAGCTAAAGTTGCAGATGTATAAACTTTCTTGCCCCATCTGTCTAATGCTCTGGAATCTCTGTCAGAGGGGACTGGGTTGTTAGCTGATGAGGCCTTGATCCCTTTGGGTCCCTGAGAAATAGTTTCAGGGTCAGCAACAGGGCTTTTGTATAGAAGTTTGTAATATCCATCTGGCTTAACTGGGGCTGGTGGTAAGGAGTCAGGGTTTAAGCTGGATTCAGTGTATACATCATCCACAATATCTAACACTGGCGGAATAGCAAGGGGTCTGTGTTGAGGCAATAAGAGGAAGTCTGTGAGTCTTTTCTTGGATTCTGAGTAATTCTGGCCTTCCCAGTGGAAATGTTTCCTCATGGTATGTAAGGTCTCCCCAAAGGAATAGTCCTCAGGCGGAGAGGCTGATGGAATTGATTCCTCAGCATCGGAATCCTCATAAGGGGTTAAGGAATACCCTAGCTCTGAGGATGAGTCAAAGGAAATGGACACCTGGTCTGAAGATTCATAGTCTGCCTCTTGTCTGGGCCTTTTATCTGGAGGGGGTTGGGACCCCCTGATCAGGGTGATTAGGTCGTCGGCCATTTTTAGCATTTGTTTCTTAGGCATGGAAGCCTGCCCTGGAGATTGCTGTGTCTGTTTCTTTGCTTTTAAGGGAGGCTTAGACTTAACAGAGGGTTTAATGGTTAACTGGGTAGGTCTGAAAACACCCTCTGAAGCTGTGGATTGTTCAGCTATTTTGGTTCCCTCTGTAGGATTAAGTTCGGTAATCTGAATAGCAGGAGCATCTGAAGGCCCAGCCAGCTCCACATGGGAGTCGGAGGTGGACTGTGGTTCTATTGAAGCAGTCGTCAGGGGCTGCGTAGGCACCTCGCTGAAAACCGGAGAACCGGCGACCGGCCTTTAAGAGGCCTCGTCAGTCTTGGGCCTCGGATGCCTGTCCTTGTCCTTGCGCTTTTTATGAATTCCAGTCATTGGAAGTTCTGACGGCATGGTGTAATTAAATTTTATGCCAAAATAATGTCAGGCAAAATCAAACCGACGTTTAATAGTGCGCTTGTTAAACCTAGCACACAACGGACAACCAGTGACGTCGTCGTCTGGGCCTAGGCATGGGATACAGTAGGAGTGGAAATCCTTATGAGGTATTTGCTTCCCACAAGAAATACAATTATTAACTATTACTCACATCGGCCTGAGGTAAGAAAAAATTTCCCCAACGGGGTACTTAGCTTTTTAGAAGACTTTGGTTCTGGATTCGGAATGAAAATCTCATGAGTCGGCCGACCGGCACTGGCAAACTGCTTCTGCTTCGGGCACCACGCGGCAAGAATGACTGAAGAAAATGGCGTTGGCTGCATCTTATATCCCCCTGGTGCACTGACGTCAGGGAAGAAGCGACAGCAACCGACGCCGGACCAAGACTTTGGAACTCAGGCCGACTGGGGAACCGCCTGATGGCAGGATAACCCTTTATTCATCACTCATCAGACCAATGATTGAGTACAATGCCCCATTCGGAATGTATCTGACCCGACACTTGCAGCAGCTGGAGAGGCCACAAAAGTTCCTCACCAAAAGGATAAAGGGTCTCAAAAATCTGTCCTATGCTGCCCGACTGAAAGAACTCCAGCTCTATTCAGTCGCTTACCGCTTGCTCAGAGGTGACCTTTGCCTAACATACAAGGCCATGTCAAACCCAGATTTGATGAATATGCTTCACCTCAAAAAATCTAGATCCATCAGAGCCACAAGGGCGGAGACTTAAACCTTGACACGGCTATTAATAGGGCGTGCTGGAGGGATAGATTCATCACCCAAAGACTCCCTATGCTGTGGAACAAAATCCCGGTACATGTGAGGCAGAGCACCTCGCTGGCCTTGTTCAAGAGAAATCTTGACCAATGGATGGGAGATCGCAGATATACCCCAGGGATTACCTCAGTGTCACTGCTCGACAGAGGCACAGCAAAATAATGGGTATAGTTCCCCATACTAAAGGGGTGGCGTAAGCCACAAAACGATGGGCTAGGCTTGTAAATGCCCTCGGGCAGATAGCCTAGTATGAACCTATGAACCTATAAGTGTAATGACTGCAATAGTGTTACACGATGAACATCCACTGTTAAACCAGAAGACAAGCCTTAAAGCAACTCTTTGGCATTAATATAACTTTATTTCACGCTTTCGTCCATAGCAATAGACTTCTTCAGAAATAAATTACACAAAAAATACATAAGTTTAAATGCTTAAATACTTGAAATAAAATCATGTTAACCAATCACAATAAACATACAATTAAAAACACATCCAATGTTAATTGCCCCTTTATTTAACCTTTTAACGTCTGATGATGTCTTTTACTTGTAAGACGAAAGCGCTAAACCTGTTTGATTTTTTTATAACAGCAGTTTGCTTTTAAACTTTTTTTAAGCTGTAAGACAATAAATGCTTTGTGGATACAAGTTTTGGTCCCCTGGAGCACCTGGTTTATTTTATTTCTGGATTACCTACTGGGTTTGCTACCTTGTCTTTTACTGGATTTCTCCTCATCTAATTTCAGTAAAAAACAAAATAAACAGTCTCAACATAATTCAGGTAAACAGACATTTATGAAGAAGTGGCAAGACGCTCCAAAATGAAGTCTCAAAGCTCCCAAAACCAAGAACACTCCAAATCTGAATGACTATTCAAGAGACCTTGTGACCCCCTCCCACCCTGGCCCTTTTTCTCTTCCACAAAGCCTGAATCTCCATTCCTCCTTGATTTTTAGTAATACTTTGTGTATCAAGGAAGAGGTGGGAATGCATATGCTGTTAGTCCTTTCCAGCTGAAGGAGAGCGAGTCCACTTTCCATGCTAGTGGGTGGAATGTCCTTGTGCAGAATTTTTTGAGCTGGTGATTGAGAGGTGATGCGAATAGATCTATCTGAGGCATTCCCCATTTCTTCGAGATGGTCTTGAAGATGTCCGGGTGTAGCTGCCATTCGTGGACATCCGATGTAGTCCTGCTTAACATATCTGCTAGAGAGTTTTCTTTTCCTGGTACAAATATTGCCTGTAACTGGATGTTGTAGCTGAGTGCCAGGGTCCACAGCTCCAAAGTCATTCTGCATAGGGGGTAGGAATGAGTGCCTCCCTGTTTGTTGATGTACCACATGACTGTGGTGTTGTCTGTCCTTATCATCAACTGGCCTTCCTTGAGAAATGGTCTGAACTTTTGGATTGCCAGTTTTACTGCCAGCATTTCTTTTAGGTTGATGTGCAGGTGAAGTTGGTCCTGTGTCCACAATCCTTGCACGCATTTGTCCAGCATATGTGCCCCATCCCAGGTCTGAAGCATCTGTTGTGATGGTCTGGCTTGCTTGACCTTTCTGAAAGGGCAGGCCTGGGTTTGACTGGCATCGTGAGCCCACCATAGGAACTCCTGTTTTAAGCATGGTATTAGTGGAATTTCCGTTTCTAGGCTGTGTCTGTGTTGGGACCATAAATTCTTTAGGTACCACTGAAGCTTTCTCATATGTAGTCTGGCAAATGGAACCAAGATTATGCATGATGCCATGAAACCCAAGGCCTGCAGTACCTTTCTTGCTGTTAACTTGTTCAGATTTGTTAGTGCCAAGAAGTAAAGAGGGAGTTCTTTTGTTTTTCTGTAGTTAGAATGCCATTTGCCTTACTGTGTCCAATTCTGCTCCCAGGAAAGTCCTTGTCTGGGATGGTATCAGCCTTGACTTTTGTAAATTGACTGTGTATCCCAGAGCTTGAAGCAAGTAAATGACCCTTTGTAAAGCTGTTGTCAGCTTGCTTTTGTTGTCCCTTGTATCAGACAGTCGTCCAGGTATGGATAAATTTGAATTCCCTGTAGTCTGCAATGGGCGATTACTGATGCCAGGCATTTTGTGAATACTCTGGGCGCAGTAGATAAGCCAAAGGGCAATGCTGAGAATTGATAGTGCTCTGATCCTGCAAGAAATCTGAGGTATCTTCTGCAGATAGGGGGAATGGGGACGTGCAGGTATTCCTCCTTGAGATCTAGAGTTACCAGCCAACACTCCTTGCCCAGCATGGGAAGAAGTAGCTGTAGGGTCAGCAATTTGAATTTTGGGACAATGATGTAAGTATTTAGGTAGACAGGTCTAGAATTGGTCTCCAACTTTTTTCCTTTCTTTGAACTAGGAATAGTCTGGAGTAGAACCCCTTTCCTTGCTCTGCTGTTGGCACTTTTTCCACAGCTCTCATGTTTGCTAATTCCATTATCTGTTGTAGAGCCTCTGTTTTTGATTTGGAGGTAGGTTTGGCATTCCTCTTTGACTGGTAAAGTGTGGAAGTGGAACCGGTAACCTTGATCTATGGTTCGTAAAATCCACTTGTCCTTTGTTATGTGGTGCCAGTTTTTGAAAATAAGGTTAGCTTTCCGCCTAGAGGAGCTGCTATTTGTTCCTGGTAGGCGGGTTTAGGTTTAAGTCACTGTGGCTGTGTTGATGTAGAGGCAGGTGTTGATTCTGTGCCTCTGTTGTTACCTTGCCACTGTCGCCCTCTGTAGGCACCTCCTCTGGATTGGTTTCTGCCTCTGGAACGTCTATTCCTGCCCCTTGAGGTCTTGTGGAGTCAGGAAAGGACCAATTTTTGGCAGGCCAGTTCCTGCTAAACCTTGGGGGTTGAACCTGCAAGAATTCTTTAACTGTCTGGACTGATTTTGCCTTTTCTTCCATTTTCTTCATAACCTGCTGGGCAGGTGTACCAAACAAACTAGATTTATCCATAGGAGCATCAAGCAATTTAGATTTAACATGATCCGTAAAAGCTTGCTCCTTTAGCCATGCATGCCTTCTAATTACTGTGCCAGTCATGGCTGATCTAAATGAAGCCTCCAGTGCATCATAGCCACATTTTAAAGAATGGTTACTAACCTGCTGTATGTTATTTACCATTTCTAATACATAATTCTTATCAAGAGATTCATCAGTGGTTAGCTTTTAGTTAACTGATCAAGCATAAACTCTTGATATTGTATCATGTGAAACTGACAATTTAAAGCTCTAGCTGAAAGTATGGCTTAAGTGTAATCTTTTTCCCCATCTGTCTAATGACCTTGCTTCCCTTTCAGAAGGAACAGGGTTTTAGCTATAGTCGCTGCTACTGCCTTGGGACCCTGGGATATAGTTTCGGGTCTGCAAGAGGGCCTTGTAAAGGTGGTGATGAGTATCTGGCACCCTGTAAAATCTGTCTGGTTTGGCAGGGCTGGGGTAAAGAATCTGGAGCTGAGCAGGCATCATTGAAAGCATCATCCACCACAGAGAGAACAGGGGGGATAGCTAAGGGCCTGTGTTGTGGTAGGTGCAAAAAAGTCCTAAGTCTTTTCCTGGAGTCTGAAAAATCCTGTTGCTGCCATTGGAACTGTTCTCGCATGGCATGCAAGGTTTCCCCAAAGGAGAATTCTTCTGGAGGAAGCAGCTGGAATGGATTCTTCAGCATCCGATCTTCAAATTGGAGAAAGGAGCCTCTGGCTGGTCAGTTATGTCTGATTCATCAGCAGAATCATCAGAGGACACTGGCTCAGGGGGCTCTGTCCTAGGTCTCTTTTCTGGGGGCTGAGAGGCCCTGTCTGGGTGAGATTGAGATCCTCTAATTAATGAAATTAAATCTTCTGCCAAGGTAAGCATTTGAGAACTGGCAGAGGGCCTGGTGGAAGGGGTTTAACAGGCACTGTTTTAGTAGTCTTGGCTGCTTTAGCCCTGGCGAAGGCCTTAATGGACATGGCTGCTGGAGGCCTAGCAGCACCACGTGCTGGGGTAGAGACATCCAAGGGAATGGTGTCTGATAAGTCAGTGGTAAGCACCGTAGTGGTTAAAATTTCGGAGGCCGATTCAAGAGTGTTAGCAGGGACCTCAGTTGTAGTGATAGTTTCAGGTGTAGTTTGATCAGTTTTCTCGGTTTCGCCGAAACCGAGACACTCGGTTTGCTTAACCATGGTTTCGCCAAAACCGCGGACCGCGAGTGTCGGTCTTTTTCTTTGCGTTTTTGGCAGAATGCGGTCGGAGGGTCCGACGGCATAATGTACGCAAAGTCAGAACCGAAAAACTGTTCTGCAAACTCTGACCGACGTCTAAGCGTCCGTCGGTTGAAAGAAGCACAGGACGAACAAGCTGCTACGTCGTGGGCTGGGCCTAAACAGGGCAGGCAGTAAGAGTGGAAATCTTTATGAGGTATTTGTTTCCCACAAGTTAAACAATTATTAACTTTTTCTGACATCGGCTGAGGCAAGAAAGAGTCCCCAACGGGGTACTTAGCTTTAGAAGTCTTCGAAGTAGTATTCGGTAGAAGTAATCTCTGGATCCGACCGACCGGCACTTGCGAACAGCTTCTGCTTCGGGCGCCACGCGGCAAGAAAGACTGAAGAAAATGGCGTCGGCTGATGCTTATACCCAAGACCAACAGAGATGACGTCGGGTGAAGTGCGACATCAGCCGAAGCCGGACCCGGACTTTGGAATCCGGCCGACTGAAGGGCTGCCTGACGACAGGACAACCCAGTTGTTATGACTGCAGATGCATCCATGAAGGACATCAGGGCTTTTGTATAGAAGTTTGTGAGAGTCAGGGACTCTGTAATATCCATCTGGCTTAACTGGGGCTGGTGGTAAGGAGTCAGGGTTTAAGCTGGATTCAGTGTATACATCATCCACAATATCTAACACTGGCGGAATAGCAAGGGGTCTGTGTTGAGGCAATAAGAGGAAGTCTGTGAGCCTTTTCTTGGATTCTGAGTAATTCTGGCCTTCCCAGTGGAAATGTTTCCTCATGGTATGTAAGGTCTCCCCAAAGGAATAGTCCTCAGGCGGAGAGGCTGATGGAATTGATTCCTCAGCATCGGAATCCTCATAAGGGGTTAAGGAATACCCTAGCTCTGAGGATGAGTCAAAGGAAATGGACACCTGGTCTGAAGATTCATAGTCTGCCTCTTGTCTGGGCCTTTTATCTGGAGGGGGTTGGGACCCTCTGATCAGGGTGATTAGGTCGTCGGCCATTTTTAGCATTTGTTTCTTAGGCATGGAAGCCTGCCCTGGAGATTGCTGTGTCTGTTTCTTTGCTTTTAAGGGAGGCTTAGACTTAACAGAGGGTTTAATGGTTAACTGGGTAGGTCTGAAAACACCCTCTGAAGCTGTGGATTGTTCGGCTATTTTGGTTCCCTCTGTAGGATTAAGTTCGGTAATCTGAATAGCAGGAGCATCTGAAGGCCCAGCCAGCTCCACATGGGAGTCGGAGGTGGACTGTGGTTCTATTGAAGCAGTCGTCAGGGGCTGCGTAGGCACCTCGCTGAAAACCGGAGAACCGGCGACCGGCCTTTAAGAGGCCTAGTCAGTCTTGGGCCTCGGATGCCTGTCCTTGTCCTTGCGCTTTTTATGAATTCCAGTCATTGGAAGTTCTGACGGCATGGTGTAATTAAATTTTCTGCCAAAATAATGTCAGGCAAAATCAAACCGACGTTTAATAGTGCGCTTGTTAAACCTAGCACACAACGGACAACCAGTGATGTCGTCGTCTGGGCCTAGGCATGGGATACAGTAGGAGTGGAAATCCTTATGAGGTATTTGCTTCCCACAAGAAATACAATTATTAACTATTACTCACATCGGCCTGAGGTAAGAAAAAATTTCCCCAACGGGGTACTTAGCTTTTTAGAAGACTTTGGTTCTGGATTCGGAATGAAAATCTCATGAGTCGGCCGACCGGCACTGGCAAACTGCTTCTGCTTCGGGCACCACGTGGCAAGAAAGACTGAAGAAAATGGCATTGGCTGCATCTTATATCCCCCTGGTGCACTGACGTCAGGGAAGAAGCGACAGCAACCGACGCCGGACCAAGACTTTGGAACTCAGGCCGACTGGGGAACCGCCTGATGGCAGGATAACCCCTTTATTCATCACTCATCAGACCAATGATTGAGTACAATGCCCCATTCAGAATGTATCTGACCCGACACTTGCAGCAGCTGGAGAGGCCACAAAAGTTCCTCACCAAAAGGATAAAGGGTCTCAAAAATCTGTCCTATGCTGCCCGACTGAAAGAACTCCAGCTCTATTCAGTCGCTACGCTGCTCAGAGGTGACCTTTGCCTAACATACAAGGCCATGTCAAACCCAGATTTGATGAATATGCTTCACCTCAAAAATCTAGATCCATCAGAGCCACAAGGCGTGAGACTTAAACCTTGACACGGCTATTAATAGGACGTGCTGGAGGGATAGATTCATCACCCAAAGACTCCCTATGCTGTGGAACAAAATCCCGGTACATGTGAGGCAGAGCACCTCGCTGGCCTTGTTCAAGAGAAATCTTGACCAATGGATGGGAGATCGCAGATATACCCCAGGGATTACCTCAGTGTCACTGCTCGACAGAGGCACAGCAAAATAATGGGTATAGTTCCCCATACTAAAGGGGTGGCGTAAGCCACAAAACGATGGGCTAGGCTTGTAAATGCCCTCGGGCAGATAGCCTAGTATGAACCTATGAACCTATAAGTGTAATGACTGCAATAGTGTCACACGATGAACATCCACTGTTAAACCAGAAGACAAGCCTTAAAGCAACTCTTTGGCATTAATATAACTTTATTTCATGCTTTCGTCCATAGCAATAGACTTCTTCAGAAATAAATTACACAAAAAATACATAAGTTTAAATGCTTAAATACTTGAAATAAAATCATGTTAACCAATCACAATAAACATACAATTAAAAACACATCCAATGTTAATTGCCCCTTTATTTAACCTTTTAATGTCTGATGATGTCTTTTACTTGTAAGACGAAAGCGCTAAACCTGTTTGATTTTTTTATAACAGCAGTTTGCTTTTAAACTTTTTTTAAGCTGTAAAACAATAAACGCTTTGTGGATACAAGTTTTGGTCCCCTGGAGCACCTGGTTTATTTTATTTCTGGATTACCTACTGGGTTTGCTACCTTGTCTTTTACTGGATTTCTCCTCATCTAATTTCAGTAAAAAACAAAATAAACAGTCTCAACATAATTCAGGTAAACAGACATTTATGAAGAAGTGGCAAGACGCTCCAAAATGAAGTCTCAAAGCTCCCAAAACCAAGGACACTCCAAACCTGAATGACTATTCAAGAGACCTTGTGACCCCCTCCCACCCTGGCCCTTTTTCTCTTCCACAAAGCCTGAATCTCCATTTTTGTCTTTGACAAAAAAATATTTCAGACAAATTGGTTCTGAAAATTGTTTATTAGGGTTACAGATGGCAGTAGGAAGAAATTCCTCTTGTCCAAGGGGGTCATTCCTCATCATGTAGCTCAGACTCTTTTGTTTCCACCTGTTCTTCATCACAAGCTCTCCCAAAGAGTGATAGAATGAGTTCCTCCTTCCCAGGTGGGGAAGGGGATTTATTTAAAGATGTGCCTAGTCCCAAAGAAAGTCAGTCTTTGAAGACCAGTTGTGGATCTTTCATTCCTATATCTGTTTGTGTCAAAATGATGTCACTTACAAAAAACAAAATATATGTAATAAATGTAAATCAAATGCAGACATAAATTGGGCTCATATGTTTTATGATTGTCCAACTTTAAACATCTTTTGGGGAAATGTAAATGATTTGCTACAGGCACTTTTCATAGACTTTATTTTAAGCAAGTCCTTAGTTATACTTAATACACCTGTTCCACTATGTGTTGGAAAAATAAAGTACTCCTTACTTTGGGCAATACTAGCGGTGGCTAGAAAATCCTTAACAAAGAATTGGACATCTGGATCTCCTCCTACATTTTCTGAGTTCAAAAATCTATTAAATGATGTATGTAATTTACAAATAAAAAACATAATTTCTAGAACAACTAGAAAAACATATGATCATCATTTGTGGGTCAATCTGCAAAACTTGTTGAAGAAGTACTAACTTTTATAATGAGTGCATTTAATTAATTCCTTTCTTATATGTGATGTATGATATAAACAGAAAATAATAGTTTATTTCAAATGACTTCATTGGATGTCTTTGTATATACTTTAGTTTATATAAATTTGTTAATTTCTGTGTATATATACATGTGAGACATATATATATATATATATATATATATATTAAACATTTTAGATTCACTTTTTCTTTATCTTTCATGATTTTATGTGATTGTAATATGTTACAATTAAAATCAATAAAATTGTTTTGAAAAAAAATGATGTCACTTCACAACCTGTTGCCTCTTCTTCTTCTTTCAAGTTTTCTTGTAGCAACAGACTTAAAAGATGCTTATCATCACACTCCTAATTATCCAGACTTCAGGCATTTCTTATGGTTTTGTGTTTATGGATCACATATTCACTTCTCTGCCTTAGCTTTTGGACTATCCACTGCATCAAGAGTGTTCACAAGTGTCTAGCCTCACTTATAACTCAATGCAGGCTACAGGATATCCACAATGTGTTGTACTTAGACAACTTGCTTATCATTGCATATTCTTTTTCAAAGTGTCAGATCTCTTGCACAAGCTGGGATTCCAAGAGAACATTCAAAAGTCGTTCTTGACTCCCTCACACAGGATTTTGATCCTAGCATGTCAACTAGACACCTCTTCTCAAAGAGCTTTTCTTCCACAGGAAAAAAAAATAGATCATTATTTAGATCATTTGTAAGATTTTGTGCTCAAACCTTGGTCACTGTGACAGAGAATGCCTCAAGATTTTAGGTCTCATAGTATCTATGACTCTCATAATACCCCTGGCAAGACTCCACATGAGAAATATACAGTGGTATCTGAAATCTCTTTTGGGCCAGTATCAACCCCCTTTATCTTTTCAGATCCAAGTACTGGGGTTTGTCAGAAGATAATTTACTTGGCAGAGACAACAGATATCCTTAAATCAAGGTCTCCTCTTCTCCCTCCTTATTCCAAAACAGTCACCACAGATGTTTTGGACTTTCCCTGGGGAGCAGTTTCAGGAGAGATAAAAGTGCAGGGGGTGTGGGACACAGATGCAAGCACATAAATATCAAGGAGATGCTTGAACTAATCAAGGCACTCCATTCTCTGTGCCATCTTAGGTCCCTGGGGCGACTTCAAGTGGTTACAGACAATACTGCAGAGATGTACATCAACAAGCAAGGTGGAACCAGGTCATACCCCCATATGCAGACTAGTCATGTTAGCTTAGGATATAGCTTCACAACACAATCTCACTCTATAGATATCTTACATTCCATCAGAGCAAAACTGCATGGCATGCTCAGACCCTCACAAATTCTGCTCCGGGACTCTGTGCAAGAAGGCCTGGAAGACAGATGCCTTTTCTTTTCTTCATACAGACATTTTTCTATACATCTTTCCACCAATATCCAGGCCATGTCTGAAGATTCAGAAGGAATCCCCCAAGATCATTGTGGTGACTCCATTCTGACCCAGACATTTGTGGTTTTCACTTCTTTTAGAAATGACCAGAGACAATTACCACAAGCTTCCTCACAGAATGGATCCGCCGATAATATGTCAAAAATAACGTGTTCACTAAGAACATTTTAGGTTGTAACAAAATAAAGGTGTCTCATTTTTCTCATTACTCTTCATATTTTCCCCCACACCTGCCATAGTGGAAATATACCCAGCAACAGGCATCACACCAGTAACAATTTGATCACCCCCCCCACCACCACCAAGAAGCGTGGCAAAACCTTGTTATCCCTGTGCTTAATATCCATAACACTAGACATGGAACCCATACCTGTATAGTTCTGCTTCTTTATAACTTTCTAGAAATACTCAACAACATCCCTATTATATCCTCTACTTATAAACATATCAACAGTTTTCTCAGCTTCCTTAAAAGAGCTAGATTCATTATTACTTAGTGTACATATACTTAAAAATTCCCCATATGGTAAAGATGAAATTAAGTGGGAGGAATGGCAACTAGCCCCATGTTTAAGTATTGCCCCCATCAACAGATTTCCTATGTACAGTAGTTTGTATTTTACAATCACTAAGACCTTGCAACTTTAGATCCAAGAAGGAAACTTCCTCCCCTAGTTGAAACCATCAAAAGTAAAATTAAAATCTGTTCTTTTGTAAATCACAAACAAAATCATTAACTTCATGATAACATCCCTTATTAATAAAGACCAGCTCATCAATACAATGAAAATAATAACATTTCTGTTCACAAAGTTATATTTATACAAATATTCAATTTCAAATAAAGCCACAGTTAAGTTGGCACACATGGGGCAAAAGAAGCCTCCATGGAAGTATCCTGGATTTGATGAAAAATATCATTATTAAATATAACAAAATTCGTAAGACAAATTTACAAGGTCAGTGATATAGTTAGAAAGGGGGCTGTCACCTAAAAAATGATATAATACCTGTAAACAGAGTGTATGTTGAATACTAGTATATAAACTCCTAACATTTATTTTTATTTTATTTATTTTTTATTTTACATTTGTTGACCGGGAAAGTCCGGCTGGACACATGTCCGTTTTCAGTGGAGGACCGGGGAGAAAAGCTCCATTTACATACAATACACAATCAAATTACTACAGACTAGTAACTATTTACAATACGGAGATAACACACTTCTAGTTCATTATGGTACACAGCTGACATAATTTTGTGTGTACATTTGTGTACAATTTATAGATGCAGTATTTTGCAGTTATGCTTTCATAAGGTCACATTAGAATTAGAAACTTGGTGGGAAACTTTGGTCTATGGTTATGTAAGTAGTTGTTGCTTGTATACTTGTCTTTACCCAGGGGCATTACAGGAGCACAGCCAGTTGTTTGTAAGGTGGGTTTTTAGGAGTTTTTTAAATTGTGTAGTGGAGATATTGAATGTAAGGGCAGCTGGTATAGAGTTCCAGAGTTTCGAGATGTAGTAGCTAGAGAGAGACTTCCCTGCTTCATTGTTATATTTGTATATTACATGTTTAAGATCCTTGGGATCTTAATTTTGTGTTAGAGAAACTAACATTTGTTCCATTTGAACCAGGTAATCTGGTTGACTTGATGTTAACCTGGAAAACAAAGTTACTACTTGCTCTGACCTTTGCAAGAAGGGTACTAGAGTTGCAAGCTCTTATAGTGAGTGAACCCTACCTCATTTTCCACAAGGGCAGGTTTTCTTTGAGAACTAATCCTTCTTTTACACCTCAAGTGGTGTCTGAGTTGACATTAAGCTAAATTATCTAGCTCTTGTTTTCTTTCCTCAACCTAAAAATGAGGGAGAAAGGATACTCCATACCTGGGATGTCCACAGACAACTCAGGTACTGTACTGACAGATCTATTCAGATCTTCAGATCAATTGTTTATTTCTTGTGAAAGTAAGACAGGACAATGTGTCAAAACAGACCATTTTCAAATGGTTGTCCAACGCTGTTACCTTTTGTTATACTCATCATGACAAATCTATTACAGGCAGGGTCAAGGTCCACTCTACAAGGACCATGGCTTTTTGGAAACGTTTGGATTCTAGACACATTCTAGAAGCTGTTGCTTGGTCCTCTGTGCAAACTTTTACAAAGCACTATAAGCTTGATTCCTTCTCTAGGTCCTGATCATGCTTTGCCAGGATCCTTCTCCAGGGACTCATAGACCCTTCTCCTTCCACTTCCTAAATATAGTTAGCTATGGTAATCTACCCATTCAGCCAAGGTTACTGCAGCAGTGATCAATATGAAGAAAACAGTACCATTGTGTAAGTTGAACTTACCATAACAGTAGATGCTCAAATGATCCCTGCTGCAGTAGCTGGTACCTCCCAACCCCCCTCCCCATGTTTTTGGTGTCTTTTTTATGCCTGGGGGTGGACATTTGTTTTTTTGTTTGTTTTTTTTTTTGTTATTCCTAGCCTTGTCCTTTCAGGGCTCAGCCTCCCTCCCACATCTGGCAGGAAAGATCTGAAGGGCTTTGTGCCCAATCTTGTGTTCTAGTCAGCTTAGCTCAAGCTCCTTGACAGTTTGGGTGGCCAAGCATTGGAAGTTGGCTGGCTGTTTTATCCTTGGGAGGATATAGCCCATATAGCTAAGACTGTTGCAGCAGTGATCATTCAAACATCTACTGTTATGATAAATTCAACTTACCCAACTGTACTGTCCTATGCAAATTCTTGAAGCAAGGTGGCCAAGCACTGCCTAATTTCCAAAATTACTCCTATGTGGTGGCATACATCCAAACTTGGCAGACTATCTCCATCACCAAACTTATTTAGCTACTCTCCTATAACTTATACTGCACAAGAAATTCATGTAAACTATAAATTGTTTGGAAATTAGTGTGTACAGGGTCCCACCGGACTTGATAAGAGAATGTGGAAAGCCTTCCATGGTGATAACGTCCCTCGTGTACATCCAACTGGCTGTACCAGATAGCAAGTTCTCCTATGTTCTGAAAAGACTAGATAGCACAGGGTGTCATTACCTGGGCTGACCTTTTGGACACTAAAACAGAGTACTTCAT
This sequence comes from Protopterus annectens, assembly GCF_019279795.1. Lineage (NCBI taxonomy): Eukaryota > Metazoa > Chordata > Ceratodontiformes > Protopteridae > Protopterus > Protopterus annectens. The sequence continues at coordinate 139,151,851 of NC_056743.1, read as the reverse complement.
TTCAATTAGTGGACCTAAAATGCTTAGATACATGTTCTAGAAAACTAGGCCTACCAGCACCACTCTCAGTGAGACTGGTCATCCTTTTACAATGTAAAGTAATGGTCACTGTCTGATAAACATACAGTGTTGTGATATTTCACACTTTTACAAAAGAAACCATATGCAACCAATGAACATGTCAAATATGAATGGAAGGAAATGTTATGGGATAAACTGAGTTAAAAGATGTGGGAAAATTTTTATAAACAATACTTTAAACTTCCACTTCAACTCATGATAGCATATATATATATATATATATATATATATATATATATATATATATATATATATAGCTATAGATATAGATAGCACATTTAAGCTTTTAGCCTACCAATTTCTACACTGGTATTAAATATCGGAGATACACTCTACTCCAAGTCTGTTATCTTTATATTCTATGGTTATGCCTGCTTAGCGAACACTGCTGGAGCAGAGGCACCGAGGTAGCTAAATGAGCGACTCACTTAAACTTACAGGCCTTAATCATCCTGAGCTTTTGGTTATTTGACATCCATGACACAATGACCCAACCTAACCCAGAGATGCTACAATGGACTAAAGATCTTGAAGTCCATGATATGTGCTCCTATGTTCAGGTACTGGAAAATAGTTATAATATTTGCAGCATATAAATACCAGCTATGGACCTATACCAACTATGGACCCATACAAGAAGACACAAGTACTCAATCAGTTTTCAAGACTTCTGATCTAATTTTCTATATTGTTGACATGACAGGGTTATAGACACTTTGTCAAATTTGTTCAAAGAAGCCTTACTAGTAATTGTACGAAAAAAAAATTAATGCTTTGTATAACCAGTTTCACATGGTTTCTAAAAAGAATGCTGAAAAGAAATCTTAGGTTAATACCTAGGTCAGTACTAAAACTTTAAGACAAAGTACTTCTCATAATATATTCTCTGAAAGCAATTACATACCTATACAAACAAATAGTATATGCAAATATTTTTGCATTCCTAAGGGATGTGACTATGCAAAAAAAAAAAAAAAAAACTAATGCCACTACATTGGTACTGCTGCAGGATAATTATCTGTGGACATTGGTAGTGCTGCAGGATAGCTATCTGTGGACATTGGTACTGCTGCAGGATAACTATCTGTGGACATTGGTACTGCTGCAGGATAACTACCTGTGGACATTGGTACTGCTGCAGGATAACTACCTGTGGACATTGGTACTGCTGCAGGATAACTATCTGTGGTACCTCCGCAACCTGAGCTTCATTAGCAGCCTAGATGTCAGAGGACCAGCAGGGGTAAGAATGACTGACAAAGTTTTTCCCTGCAGGCCTCTCCTACAGAGTGAGTAGTGTGTCTCAAGGTACTTGTGTTATTGCTTTACCTCTAGTGACAACCTTGCATGAGTGTCACATCAAATCTTGGGTTTCTGAATGATTATGTGAGCAGCATCCCAACACTACATGCTAAAGCCTGGATGACTAGTTGCATAGCATGCAATGGGTCAGGTAGGTGAATTCAAAATAACTTTCAGATCTCTGCCTCAGTGATAATGCCTATGAAATGATAGTAATTAGCCACCTCCTAGTGGGGTTCACAGGTCCTAAAAATTTAAAAACATATAACATTCACATATATACTGTCACTTGACAAATCCACAAGAGGGTCATGGTCGTCTTCAAAACTTTTCTGTGTGTCTTACTGCCCAGTGAATACATGTAATGAAACTATAAGCTGACAAAAATATCTTAGCAAAACTCATTATGTTAAAACATTGTTCTAAAATGAATGAGAACTACACTGCACAATGTTTAAACTGACATGTGCTCAGTTCTTTTACAACATATTATACAAGGCACTGTCAGATTAATGGAAACTAGCTAATCTGTGATGTTAAAGCTTTGCAACTCCCAGGTCAATAACATGAAATTACGCAACCCCCATTTTTCTATAATTTAGTATTTAACTTTTCTTACCACTAACTGCATCATTTGTAGTTTTAAAAACTTACATAAAGCTATGTATTACTATGCCGTTCTAAACACTAAAAAAAGCATGTTGCCTCATACACACATCAAACTGGATTCAAGTAGCCTAGCCAAAAATGGAGTTGCAGTGGCTCACTCACTGGAGGCCAAAAAAGGAGTGGTCTACACTGTGGTGAGGCAGGATCCAGCATGTAATTGCTCTGCAGGGCATAGACAGTGTATTACAACTATTAAGTTATGATTCCTGAATAAAATTGTACATCCCATTCACAGGCAAACTGGAAGGCACCAGAAAGCTGGAATACTGCATCAAAGCTGTCCTGTGTGGAATAGAAGGCACATATGACAAATCATGAGGACTGGGGAAGAGGGACAGCATCACCTCCAGCTTCAGGCAGTCTTTTACTGGATAGGAACTACTCAATGTGCCAACCAGAAACAGAGAAATTGTTGTCTTTTCAGAAGGACTATAGAGACCCTCTCTAATGCACTAGCTAAGAAGGCAGAGCTGACTGTTGATTGGTAGAATGAATTTCAGTAAGACATCATTCACCATTACACAAAAAGACTGGAAGGCAAAAATCATTCAATGAAGACCTAGGTAAGTTGGAAAAAGAAAAATTCTCCCACTAGGGAAGAAGTTACAAATGCACTACTGTGAGGTAAACAGAGGTTTGTAATAGGCTAGCTGGCTTTGTGGCCATTTTAAAACTAGTCAATTTCCCTTTCAAAGGTGAGACTCAAACTCAGTACCTTGTGACTGTGAGGTAAACACATTAACTACTGTATCAACCCCCAACCGATGACCAAAGATCGGAATAAAACCTGTACCTTGCACCCATGAGGTAAAGACCTTAACCGCTATGCCAATTTTCACCTGAGGAGGGAATTTATCAAATGCAAACATACAAGGTTAGTGGGTTACGCAGCAGTTAATGCCAGGCTAGTAGGGGTTAGCCTGAAGGGAATCCAATCACTGCTAGGCATGTTAAGAGTTGGTTGACAGCTCAAACTGCTGTGAGGCTATGAGTGAGGACTGGAATGGACACTAATGACTGAGAAGACAAGTACAGAGAAAGGCCAGGGTTCCAATCACTTTTAATATGTTGAATGATTTTTGTCTGAATGTCCACCCTACTAGCTTTTCTTTGCACAACGTCTGCTGACACCTGGACAACTGCCTTTAATAAAATTGGATTTGCCATACATGTTGTCAAACAAAGACTAGAAACCAGGAACTTGCACAAGACAAAAGAGGTTCACAAATTCCAACTAATAACTTTTCAGGACCTAAATTATTCATTGATTTACCAAATTTATAAGAGTCCGCTATGGGAAAGAGACATCCCACAATGTCAATCATATTGCAGAATTTTAGCCTGTTTTACCAAGTGTCAGGCACAATTACCTTTATTCATCTCATCAACACCAAATTGCATTCATGAAAAACTCTGTTCAGAGTGAGCAATATTTGGATAGTCTTTCTTAAATTCATGTTCGGAAAATAAAAATAACAAGCTTAGAACTCAAACCACTTGAAAGGCAAGTGTTCAGAAATTTTAAAAACATCTGATACTTTGCAAAGAATCAATAAAAACACAATTAGTTTATTAAAACCATTGTATACAAGATGTATACTTCCAGTTTACTCAGGCTTTGAGAGAAATGCATTGGTAGAAAATACTGCATAGAACTGAGAATCAGATTCCCTTTTTTCACTAATCCTTCATGAATTCTATAAATAAGCAACAGTGCAAACAATGCACAAAATACACCCACACACAGGTCTGTCTACCCAGCCGAATATTACCAGAATTCTACTGCTGATACCATTGTAATACTTCATGCATCTCTTATTTGATAAGAAATGTTAACACTAATTAAACTATTACATTAAAAATGTACATATCCTTTAAGCCAGCTGTCACAAAAGTTCCTTTTGATGCAGAATTCCTGCAATACAACATTAATTTACATTGGACGTCATACTTAAAACATTAAAGCATTGTTTCTTCATCAAGATAACAGTTCAGGATTTGCCTTTCTGTCTCCTTTCATTTAATATTGACCTCATCTCACACAGACATGCACTGACCTGACCTGGGGCTGTCCTTAGCTGATTCATATTTTTGTTTCAGTAATATGTCTTAGTATTTAAAACATAAATGCAATTTCAGTTGTGCAAGAGGCCTGCAACAAGCTCTAAGTAACTAGCCGTCAGCACATCTCTCTACCTCGTTAGTCAAACCTTGTATTGTCATCAAACCGCTCACCCTCTTAGCTTACAAAATCTAGACAAAGCCTAAAATAATTGGGGGGGGGGCCCAAAAAATAGGAACAGAGAGACAGGGCAATTCACTGTCAATGTTGGTTTATATTTTATTTATTTTTATATATTTATTTAACATTTGTTTACCGGGAAAGTCCGACTTGGAACAAAGCCGATTTTCAGTGGAGGCCAAGGGAAGAAATGCTCCAGATGCACGTCTTTGTAATGTGGGAGGAAACTGGAGAACCTGGAAAAAACCCATACGAATGTAGGGAGGACATGCAGACTCCTCACAGAAAGCACTCCAGCTGAAAATCGAACCGGAGAACCTCTTGCTGTGAGGCGACAATGCTACAGCTGCACTGCCTTATATCACAATATACTGGAATTATTGCTAGTTGTTTGCTAGTAATTATGAAAATAAGCAATATTTGTATATGTACTTAATACTTCAAAAAACGAGTAACTTATAAACTGTTGCATGACATTAAGTGAAACCTTAGATGCTGTTGAAAAAAAACTCCAATATCTGCACTGTAAGTCACGCATCTTGAGAGATAGCACTATTTCTTTTGTTAATTATACAATTTAGCATATGTTTTCATATTTCTGTAAATATTTCAATAAACATACACTTATGGAGAAATTTCTAGCGGTCATGTGAAAGCTTATGTCTGGTTAACAAAAATGTTCTAAGAATATATGCCTAGGTTGTACAGTTTTCAAAATATGAACATTTGTTTGTGAAAGTTTACAAAAAATATAATTTGGGGTTTGTGCATATTATAATATATTAAAGTATTATGGAAAAACTATGAATGTACTGAGTATTATCACTGTAAAGAATACATCTTACTGATAACATCGCTATTTATACAGTTTTAATAGAGTTTATTGTTCACAAAATATTTACATTTGCTTATCTTATGCTTTTTAAGTTTATTTTTCAAAAATGCTCTGGAATGCAAGATGTGTGTAGGCTGCTAGAGGTGTAACATTCCACACCACATAAGATTTCACTCACACACATGCACACAGAATAAGTGCTTGAATACAAAGTCATTAAATACTAGTGACTGATACATATTGCTTCCACTTCTGTTTATGTCTTCCTTGCAGAGGGATTTTGAAAAGCTGCCAAAATCTACTTACTCTTCTCTGTGGACTCGTAATTGTTGGCAACAGTCAGAAGTATTAAATCCAAGCCAAACGTCTGAGGGCACTGATGTTTAGGTGACGTCTCTCGGACGTGTGACATACAGTAAACTCTCAGTTAACTGGCATCCTTGGGGATTGGTAGATGCCGGATAACTGTAGTTTCTAGTTGCTTGAGAGTTACTATTAAAAATAGGCCTGACTAATACTGTACCCTATACTACTTATTTGGTTTGACTTGTTCTTAGGTTGGGAGACAAAGGGAATTCATTCCTATCTTCCTTTTTAAAACTCTAAAGCTCAAAAAACGCAAGGTATGTTTCTGCGGAGGGAAAACAGAAAGTGCAACACATGAAAATTGTAGTGTATTTTGATTTTTTTTCTGGTTGCTTGAGTTCCAGTTAACTGAGAGTTTACTGGCTTTTGAATCAAGTAACTTTGAGAAGCCCCTCCTATATGTATAGGAACAGCAACAGGATCCCAGCTGGTGTGGACCAATATGTGGAAACCAGTATCAGCAAGCACTTGCTTTGCTTATTCTACCACTGTGAACATTCAAGGGAAGGGAATAGGTACAAAGAAAGCCCTTGGGCCACATCTCTGCTAATGTCTCTCTGACTGAGGGGTTGAAACTTGGAATTAGACAACAGAATCTCCAGCATTTCAAATCTGATGTTGAAAGAAACAGGTCTATTATTGCACCATTGGTTGACTCGATCCGTGGAACAATCTGCTTGCAGTCACCTGGTTTAGAAACCATTCATGAAGTATGAATCTTGCCTAGCTTTTCTGCCAGCACACTGGATTTCCCCTGGAATGTTTACTGTAAGTAGGAACAAGTTGCATTTCAAGGCCCAGTCTCAAAACTGAATGGACTCCCTGCAAAGGAGAAAGGAATCCTTCCCCCTTGTTTCTTCATGTACCACACCACTGAGATGGCTAAAGGACCCGTGGTCAACAGTGCCGGGAAGATTTGCAAGACAAGGAGGGCCACTTTGATTAATGAAAGACTTAAGTGTGGCTACTGTAAGGAATAAGAGACACATGCTCTGCTGCCACGGAAATGCCTACAGCATAAAGCATATGCATCTTCTGAAAGGGGTTCCCTAGGGTGGGAGTGGTGATATGGAGACAACTCATCAGACACTGCAAGCACTAGTATGCTAAAGTAATCAAATGGTTAAGAGACTGCTCATGCTGATGCCACTATAGCCTAGGAACCCATAGCAGTGCTCTCATATTTAGGTGCATGTGACACACCATGAAATGGAGGCTGGAATATCACTGACCACCTTCAGCATAATGTCCACTGTGCCACTCTGTGTCAGTAGTAACTGTCATACAGCCAGATGCAGGCATGAGATTTTCTCAAGGTCTAAAATGTTTCATACTCTAATGTATCAGGAGTACATCCCAAAGGCTGATCCATTAAACAGGGACATGCTGCAACTTGGGTACAATGGTGTGGTATACAGGAGACAAACCACTCTAGTTTGGTCATAAGCAAGGTCTTGTCCATTAGCAGATCCATGGATACTCCTGTCAAGAGCCAATCATCTATGTAAGGGAATAAATATAGCCTCAGGTGAGTCAGTAGTACTGCCATGCACTTTTTAAACACCCAGGAAGCTGTAGTGAGACCAAAGGGAAGACGTATGAACTGGTTGGGATCTGCTGCCATCTGAAAGTACAGGAAGTTACTATATTCACAATCAAATACTATGTGGTAGGCATCCTGTGGATCCAAACAGCACACCTGGTTTCCACTTGAAAAGCATGTGTGGATTGTTTGCAGTGATATGATATCAAAACTGGCACCTTCCTACTCCCTCAGGGTGACACTGACATCTTTCAAGTCAGAGTTACATCTGACACTGCCTTCTCTAAATTTTTGCAAATGACCTCTCAGAAGGCCAAATATCATCTTAGCCTTGCCTTGATTTTCTATGTCTGTAAGGCACCAGCTAAGATCATCATCAAATATGATAAGCTCTGTGAACTCTGAATCCATTAAAGCCACCTCCATATCATTTGTAAAGTCATGTTCTTGGGGTTTAGCTCTTTTGTGATCTGATCATAGAACAGTCAGTGTCTTTTCAGAGAGCTGTACCACCTGCAAAGCAAACGCATGCGTTCCAACTTTACATATCATCCTGAAGTCCTTATTAGACAGACAACTGGGCTCTGTGGCATGGGAGCCTGTTTTAGTGATGCTGCACTCATAGCAGGATACAGTTTAGGGTTCTCTGACCAGAATCACTAATCCTTGGAAGGGCAAAGAATTTTGTCTGTCTTCCTGGGCAATGGAGTTATTGTATCAGGGCAGACAACCTCGGAGAAATCCTTAAGAATATTTACCGGGCATGTTACAACCCAGGAGGTTGGGTGATTGTACCTGTATAACTCCTGCTGCCCTTTCCGGTTTAAGGGAGCAGAATCAATGGGCTACACCCTTTTACCTGTGTCACACAAAGAAGTCACCAAATTATGGGTCTTTGTAAGGTGACTCGGGGGAAACCAAGACTCCCTCATTGTTCAAATTGATGTGAGTTTAAATGTCTACATTTAAGTGCCTCGCAGAGTATTTTGAAACAGTGCTCTGACTCAGACAAAGAGGAGGGCTTCTTCACTCTTGTCCTACAGTAAACTGTAGTTCAGATTTTTGGAGAAGCATCCCAAAGCATTGCTCCATGCTAGTTTGCTCTGTTTGCACTGAAGACTGAGCCTGTTTTGGCATCTGAACTGGCATGGTCTCATGAAAGGGCATTGATAAGACTGCATAGGCAGCTGCTGCAGGACTCTCCCATCTGTCAGATTCAACTATGTCATGGCCTGTGACTGGATCATGGTGCTGGCACAAGGAGGTTGGACCAGAGTCAGAAACATTAAAGGGATGCTGTGGAGTTAAAACAGAGTATTAACACTGGCAGGTTAAGTGAGATCTGGCATTGGACACTGGCCAAGTATATATATGATGAGGAGTACCACAAGGGTTCTTACAATGTCAGCTGCACTAATGATACTGAATATCATGAATGGGGTGGTAATTGCTCCATGGGATGAAACTGCAACAACAAAAAATGAATGTGAATCAATGTAGGTGAGAAAGGTCTCAATTCCAGTAGCCATGAGACACCCATCAGCAAGACAGATGCCAGGGAATAACTCAACATCTGAGAGCAATACAGCAAGGACGTACACAGCTTCCCGGTGCTCTCTCTCTTTCACTGACTGGGGGACATAGCAGCCAGCATGTCATCTCTGGCCTCTCACAATACCTACACCAAACATTTACTGTGGCAAAAGGACTGGAAGTGCCTGGGTCCAGAATGAGTCCTGTGTAGGACCAGATCACATTGTAGATGATGAAGTGAGATTTCCACTAGGCAGTCATTTGAGTAGCCATGTGTTCATCTGGCTGGAATCTTCAATTTCTTAAAAAGGCAGTACTCGAGCTGATAACCTTATCATTGAGATCACAGTATCCCAGAAAGATGGAGCTGCACGTGATGTGGGAGTCTCTGAAACTGAAGGCATTTTTTGGAAGAACCTGAGTTGAGACCTTTTTTTTTTCATTAACACTTTCAGCTTTTTGATGGCCTTGTTGGCATGTAGAGGATGGGAATGTCCTGAAGGACATGGCTCATGTGTTAAAGAGAACAGAAAACCAAGAGAAGAATAAGAAATGGTTACATGATTGATACCAACCACCATGCTAGAGAATTAACATAAAAAAAAGCAGTACATAGGACCAATGTCACTGTGAAACAGCATTTTGTGACCTGAACTCAGCCTGTGGTAACAAAGAAATGGGCAGCTAACATAGAGCAACTTCATGGTGGCATGATGTCAATCAATTCTCCAAGGAAGTTCCAGGCACCAAGTGGTCCTAGATCCCATGCCACAGAGCCCTACGGGTTATTAAAGACTGGATAGTTATTAGCACACTTGTAATTCTACTCACTCCTCAGCCACCACCAGCAGAAACATAAATATCTGAAAACTGTTGTCAAATTTATAGCAGGAGCAATGATCCATATGATGATGGTCATCTCTAAATACTTAAAAGGTTTTCTCCTAGAAACCAAGGGGGGGGGGAAGGAAAGCCTTCAGCACTGCCTGTTATTTCACAGTCCTAGCTCCAGTTTTCGGGTAGTATTACCTACGTAATGGCTACACAAGAGCTCAGAATCACTGTTACACTTCTGAGATGGCAGTAACCCAATCAAGTAAAGACCAAGGATTTTGGCGATGAAACAATTTTGACCACTGTTGTTCACAAAATCATTGCATTCAGGTGCTTTGCTAAAAAACCTATGCAGCTTGTGTTGACAACTGCTTACTTTGAACTTAAATTTTAATCAGATTGGTTTCTAGCTATGTTACAACAGCAAGGATATTTTTTGCTCGTGTCCAAATAAAAAGTAAGAGAATGTAGAGCTTATATTATCAGAGAACTTTTCTTCTGGCAAGCTGCGTTCATTTTTTTTTAATTTTTTGTTTTCTGTTTTATTTTGCTTTGATTTATGGCTACACTTGCTTACTTTCATGTCTGGGGTAACTTAGCAGCTGAAGCCTACCTGAACTATATCATGCATCATGACAATGGTGAATCTCCAATTATATTATTATGTTTTTTTTTCTGTTATCGCATACATTAGTCTACAAAGTTTTAATAGGGCACCTGGAGCAGTTTTCCATGCTAATAATTCTTCACTGAGAATCATTAAATTCACTGGGTTCAGTAAATGTGAAACAGGCAGATCTTGGATCTCAAGGGTCTGAAACAGATAACGTGACTGCAGATTACACAGGCTGTTGCTCACAACTTCAGAATGCACTCACTGTGCTGAAAAGCTGCAACTGCTGCTCACATTAAAATCAACAGCTTTTGCAGGCTAGAAATGAGTGCTTTCAGAAAATGGCACAGACAGAAAGTATTAACAAATTCCTAACATTTGATTGAAAACTACTAAATATCAAAAATTCAAATATTGAATGCATAAGGACAAGCCCCCCATGCGTAGGCTGCAGCCCCAACACCTCCTGCTAATTGAACACACCAACTCCAAGGTTGCACTACAGTGGGGAAAGGGCAAACTTCCATTTTCAATATTTTTGTTTTTTAACATTTGAGCTTTCAAACCGCGGTAGTGGTGCTGCGGTAGCATTGTCGCCTCACAGCAAGATGTTGTCCCGTTTGATTCTCAGCTAGAGCGTATTCTGTGTGGAGGCATGCATGAATGGGCGTGCCTTCGTTGAAGGTTGTGCATCAGGGCTGGTAACTCGGCATGTAAAAATCCACTACCAAACATTAGCAGACCAGAGTTCTGCTGTGGCGACCCCTAACCGGGATAAGCCGAAAGACACAACAACAACAACATTTGAGCTTTCAGTCAAACGAACAGAACCCACCATTAATAGGCTCCATGAAAAATAATGTAGTTAATCCAAAACTCTGATTTCAATAATGCTTGAATGGGAAAGTGGGTAATACAAGGTTAATGAGCTGATGTTGTTCAAATGTATGGGTCCATAAATTTATTTGTTTACTTTTGGGAACATTTTTAAAATGTGTAGTATTTAACTGTATAACAAATAGTACCTGTTTGTTAGTAGTCTAGTAATCTCTTGGAGCTTATCTTCCCGGGACTCTACTGAAAATGGACATAAATCCAGTTAGACTATCCTGGTCAACAAATGTAAAATAAAATAAAATAAATAAATAAATAGTTCTACTAGACATAGCCTATTGTCAGGGGTAGCCCTGTGGTAATACTCATACCAGAAAAAAATGCCCAAGACGTTGGACACATGCCAGGAATATTTTTTTCAATATGTGCCAAGGAGTCTTTTACATCCACCTGAGCTACCACCAACTAAGGCAGATGGAACCTCAGCTTAATAGTTCATCTAAAGGACAGATCCTCAGTGCTACAGCACCCCCATCATGCTACAATACAGTGTCACTACTAGAAAAATTAAACCAAGCACTTGGAGTGGGAAGAGAAGACACAGCTTTTGGATCTTCTATTATAAAAAGAGACTGTGTAACTTGTTGAGTCATTATCTCTGTGTAAAAAAGAAGTAAAGGTCCAGAGCACACAAGATCTTTTGGCTTCCAGAAGAAGGTGAGCTTTATCACACTGGGGCAATTAAGTCTGCATATCTCCTAACTTGGCATAAGCACCAAGGGTGAGAAGGAAGCAGCATCAGCTGGTAAAAGCATCACTGTTATCACCTACTGATGCAAATTAAATGATCAGGAATAGCTTACTCAGCCAATAGCCTTTCAAACAAAAATACAATGGCACTCAGAAAACAAAATGCTTAATGAAGCCTTTAAGGTTCAGAGGTTTTCCAAAGGTGAAACAACCTCACTGTTGATTACATTAAGTAGGGCTGCAGCCATCCTGTTATTGCTGATTCTGATTTACTGGCCCAAGTGGCTGTCAAATGTAAAGCCTATATCTGCACTCCAGGGCTCCATAGCTTATGTCAGTATATATATATATATATATATATATATATATATATATATATATATAGAGAGAGAGAGAGAGAGACTCCTGTCACACTGCATGAATGTGCTAGAAAGGGTGACTGATAAATAAATACAGAGTAGTACAAGGTAAGATGGGAAATGAGCACTTTGGATTCAGATCAGGATGCAGCACAACCAACCCAATATTTACAGTCAGACAGATAAGCTGGATGAAAATGCTCTCAATGATTAAAACAATATAGTTCTGTTGTGAGTTCCTGTGAATGCCCAGGGATTCTTGTAACAAATAGAGAAATATTATCTACCATGCTTAATTCCCTACCACCAGGGCCAGATCCAGCACAGGATAATCATTAGGTAGCTGTCTAGGGCCTGGTCTGGCCATGAAAATAAACAAACAAATAAAACACAAACAGTAACGCCTGCACTTGCTCCAGTTTTTCGTTTCTATGTGTAGTGACAGCGCTGGCTTGGGAGCCTAGCCTGACTATGAGCATTTGAGCCAAGCCAATCAGAGTAAGTTGTGTGTATTTCAGCAGACTGTTCTACAAGGTGTTCCAATCATCAAGCATTAGAGGTATGTTGGGGAACTTGGGCTGACAAAGGGCATTTTAGCCATGACAAAGGGCATTTCAGCCATGCCAGTCAGAGTGAGAGGTGAGTATTTCAGCTGTGATTTGTGCAAGGTGTTCAAACTGGTATGCATTAGAGTTGGTGTGTTTTTAATATTTTGGGTCTTGGAGAAAATTGCATAAAATTATATTCTAGCAAATCAAAGTGCAGCATGAAAGAAGGAGAGGGGTCTGTATCCATCGATATGTAGCATGGAAGATGAAGAGAGGTGTTTTTGTGTTACCACTATGCTTCAGAGGCTACCTCAAGGATTTTCAAGATTCCCACACTTGCAACAGAATCAATCACCAGCAATTTCAACATTCTGTACCTCATGGAAAACCAAACTCCACACAAGCACTGTGTACACCACTGGGGATTTCAGTGACACCTGATTTTTACTTTCAGAAAATGAATGGGATCTCTTTTTATGTTTGTTTGTTTAGCCAAACATTGTCTAGTTAGGTGACTTGTAAAAGTCTCATAGTATGCCTGTTTAACAAATAGATAAATGAAAAGAATATTTAAAATTTGGGTGACTGTTCTGCCACTACATTTGGCTTTTTCCAAAATTCTACAGCAAAAAAGTTGAGAGGTATTTTTGTCTAATCCTTCTAAAATTTCTGGCTCTCTCACAAACTGTTGTGGATTACAGTCATTAAACAATGTCTGGCATGAGTTTCATCATATCCATCAGAAAATGTTTGACAATGCAAAACATTTTATTGCACCAACTTTCTACGTATATCAGACAAACGTAAAATCTATTCCTCATTTGTGCATATCAGATTCTTGACTGAAGCTAAGAGGGCAAAGAATGGTTGCAAAGGGTGAATTCCACTCTTCTGTTTTGAAAGCAGCAAGTTGAGATACATTTCTGGCCCATTATTTATGATTTTATTCATTCACTTGCTCTCATGCATATATTTGTGGTGTGAAGTCACACAAGTGCCTGTAACTGCGGATTGTGGGTGTGTAGGTTCCTGCAACTCCACAGCAGATATGGTGTAAAGCAATGAGTTCTCTCTAGTAAACAGGATCATCATTATTATGTTAGTCATGTTCTTTAGCTATGATCTTTGGTTTTCTTGTTTTGGTAACTGTTGACAGTATGTTTATTTGGCTGAAAGTAAATTGGACAGCATGAATTCTACAAGTTCAATGTTAATGTCCAGCCTAAAATGTGTTGCACATTTCTCTTTAGAATTCCTGCACCCTTCACATAGACACAAATTAGTACTTTACTATGTGCTAGTTGACTAAGAGTCTTAGAATGTTTTGTAGGGTAAAGGGCTTTAAGATACATTCTCAATAAATATGAGTTTAAAGGTAAGGAAAGTTTATGGTTGCTCATGCCAAGTCTGTTTTCAGTGCGACACCATTTTTTGTTAGGAAATGGCTGTCGGCATTTTTGCAGCAAAATTTGAAATGACATTATTAAGTTAAATCCAATTCTCTATGACCATTGTAGACGTAAGAAAGAAAATATTATGCAGACTGGCAGGTTAAAAGTATGATAAAAGAACTCCCCTCCCTTCAGAATTTTTTTTTCTATTGTACCTGTGATTTTTATGCTATATTACTTTGTATTCATAGCCACTATCTCCACATCTTTTATGTAGTGTGCAAATTATTGAATGATGGGAGCTTACCACTACAGGTGGAAAAGAAAGGTAATACCTGGGACTGTAAAATTGCTATCAAAGATTAAAAAGGTAATGCCTTCTCAACCTCTAATTGAGGCAAGTCCAAAAGTACTGCTACAACACTCATCCTTAGATTGACATGTTGAATGCCATCTCTCCAAGACAAGGAACTAGCAGATAATCAAATTAACCTTTCCACAGCTGACCCACTGATAATCCACAACCTCTTCTGAACCAGTACCACAACTCAGCAGGATGAAAAACATTGTTCATACCACTGGGCCAGTCATGTCTGTTTACTACTACCCAACATAAAAATTGCAAAAATCTTATTTTTGTTTCATGAATACACACTTTAGTGAACTCTCATACCCAGCTAACTCTGGTGAGTGCAGTCTTTCCCTACATTTTCCTACAGCTAAGATAATCAAGTAGCAATCACAATTTGCAACCTAGCCTCTCTCTCTCTCTCTGTATATACATATAAATATATATATATATATACATATATATATATATATATATATATATATATATATATATATATATATATATGCATATATACATGGGTCCACTTCACAACACTGAAACACTAAAATCATGAAACCTATAATACCGAGACCACAATGTAGAAAACTCGTATGACTGAAACTTTAGAATACTGACTTTTAGTCATGAAAACTTAAAAAAAAAAAAAATATGTAAAAAGTACCAAAAAAAACGTACTTATTAAAAATCCTACTGATTATTCATGAAGATATCTGCACCATCAGCATGAATATTAATTGGAGACTCCTGAGGTTAGTTACAACAATTTTATATATTTGCAGAGGGGCTGTGCAACCAGAACCCCCAGCAAATTAAATATACCATCTCCAAGATGACACTACAGTGTGGAAATTAACACATTTCTTGTTCAGCTCAGCTGGAGGGGAACGTCAATCGCACAAGATATGCCCACTCATACACAGACCGACTGGGGAGGCATTGTTCTAATACAATGATGGTACGTTGACATCCCTCCACCAGAACAAGATTCTGAACTAAACAAAACAATTCTAGACAATTCCTACCAGAAGGTAAATGCATAAATCAATGAGAAACACTTTACTGCCTTCCTCTAAACTTATACTAAAGTAAACATTTACAATGAAACACGTACTAAATATTCACCAATGTTTCTTACTTAGCATGTAGCCATTATTCTACACATTAGCAACTTCTATTTCAGCATTATAAAATTTGGTATTTTAAACTTTCAGTCTTATAAAAGTCGGTATTGTTCATTTTCAATTATATTAAATTTTGACATTCTAGTCCTGGTATTACTGGTTTTGGGATTTTAGTATTTTGATGTTGTGAATTATACCCATATATATATATATATATATATATATATATATATATATATATATATATATATATATAAATATATATCAATCACAACACAAAGCTCCAGCATTCTGAAAGTGCACCTTTTAAAGAAAACCCCACTTGGATATGAATAAACTCGAACGTGAATGCCCAAAAATGAAATGTTCAGTAATGTTCCACAATAACAATCCCAAAGAGACCATAACACATCAGAAGTTTAATAAATCCAAATGGAAACAAGTTACGATAACTGTGACAGTATGACAAGAACAAAACTCAGCAAACTGGTTTTGCTGACTGGCGTCATCAGTGCAAACCAGGTTGCTCCAGCAACATGTTTTATAAAGGATGAAAATTTAAAGAAACAGTGCTCAGTAATAAGCAACCACATAAATATATTGACACACACAAAAAAATAAAATTAACAAATGAAATCAGTCATTGACTTATCCACAAATGTTTTGACCACAACCCCACCCCCAAAAATTATTATCCACCAATATTCTTTTAAGCCAGGTTTAAACATGGTACCTAAATTAACTATCCATAATTTTTCTTTGTTATCAAGAATTTTGTGTTTAGACGAAACTGACAAATGATACCCAACCACCAAGGGTCTCAAAA
Organism: Protopterus annectens; assembly: GCF_019279795.1. Taxonomy (NCBI): domain Eukaryota; kingdom Metazoa; phylum Chordata; order Ceratodontiformes; family Protopteridae; genus Protopterus; species Protopterus annectens. The sequence goes on along the minus strand of NC_056743.1, from coordinate 139,135,652 downwards.
ATCTGTCCTATGCTGCCCGACTGAAAGAACTCCAGCTCTATTCAGTCGCTTACCGCTTGCTCAGAGGTGACCTTTGCCTGACATACAAGGCCATGTCAAACCCAGAGTTGATGAATATGCTTCACCTCAAAAAATCTAGATCCGTCAGAGCCACAAGGGCGGGAGACTTAAACCTCAACATGGCTATAAATAGGACGTGCTGGAGGGATAGATTCATCACCCAAAGACTCCCTATGCTGTGGAACAAAATCCCAGTATATGTGAGGCAGAGCACCTCGCTGGCCTTGTTCAAGAGAAATCTTGACCAATGGATGGGAGATCGCAGATATACTCCAGGGATTACCTCATTGTCACTGCTAGACAGAGGCACAGCAAAATAATGGGTATAGTTCCCCATACAAAAGGGGTGGCTTAAGCCACAAAACAATGGGCTAGGCTTATAAATGCCCTCGGGCAGATAGCCTAGTATGAACCTATGAACCTATGAACCACATCAATACCTACAAAAATAAAATGGGCAGAGGCAAGTTCACACTTCTGTTTATAAAGGGCACCCCTAAGTCATCTACAATTAATATCACTGAGGTATATAGCTATACATTGTTTTAGGGGTCTGAACGTTTGTCCCACATAAAATGCTTCACATTGGCAAATAGCCATGTAAACTACCCAATCAGTACTGCATGTGATCAAATGCCTGATCTGATGTACCTTAGAAGTATTAACCGATATAAAAGACTTTGTGTTCATTGCATTTATGTCTAAATCTATGCCCAGAATAAGTTTTTGTTCTTCTTTCGGTTTTTCCTGGTTAGGGGTCGCCACAGCAGAACTCTGGTCTGCTAATGATTGGCAGTAGATTTTTTACGGGTGCCGAGATACCAGCTCGACGCCCAACCTTCAACGAAGGCACGCCCATTCTATGCATGTCTTTTGAATGCCACTCGACCACAGGGAGGACATGCAGACTCCACACAGAAGGAGCTCCAACAGAGAATCGAACAGGAAAACCTGTTGCTGTGAGGCAGCAATGCTACTGCTGCACCACCGTGATAATGGTATATTCATAGGAATTTTTCCTAGATTTAGATCCCTTTTTAAACCAAAAAAAATATTCACCCAAATTCTTGCCACATCTAAAACTAAAATGGCAATACTCATCAAGACATTAGAATTAGTACCATATGTGGTAACAAACCTAAGAGGCAAAGGATTGTTATTCTCAGACCCAGATTTAGATTTACCCACTAACACTTCCCTATTCTTACAAAATGTCTCATCCCTAGCCCAAGGGACAAGTGTACAGCTGTAATCTCTGTTGAGAAATCTAGCTTCCATTTTAACAGACTCAGATTCAAACTCACTCATAGAGCTACAAAACTTACTTAACCTCAGAAACTGCACCTTAGGGATATTCCAAATAACATGATCTGGGAGGCAACTGTTGGCCTGCAGTAATGAATTCTTAGTGAAGGGCTTTCAATATAAACTAACTTTGTCAGCAAAGGTTATAATAGCACGCTTGTCAGGATGGCTAGGGATGAGGCTTTTTGTAGTGATAGGGAAGTGTTGTTAGTGGATAAATCTAAATCTGGGTCTGAGAATAACAATCCTTTGCCTCTTAGGTTTGTTACCAAATGTGATACTAGTTCTTTTAAGTTTCAAAAAGCTACTAACAAATTTTGGTATCTAATAAACAATGATCCTTTTTTGAACAATGCCTTGATGAGTATTGCAATTTTAGTTTTAGACATGTCAAGAATTTGGGTGGTTTAAAATGGGATATAAATCTAGGACAAATTCTATTAATATGCCATTCTCAGGTAGTACTTACTGTGGACATTGTGTTCATTGTAAAGTTATGCCTAAAACTAAGTCTTTTACATTGGTTAATACTTCTAAGGTATATTAGATCAGGCATTTCATCACATGCAGTACTGATTGGATAGTCTACATGGCTATTTGCCAGTGTAGAACATTTTACGTGGGACAAACGTCCAGACCCCTAAAACAATGAATAGCTATACAACTCAGTGATATTAATTGTAGATGATCTAGGAGCACTCCTTATAAACAGAAGTGTGAGCATGCCTCTGCCCATTTTATTTTTGTAGGTATTGATGTGGTGGTTGGGGATCACTTGTTAGTTTCTTCTAAACACAAGTTTCTTGATATGAAAGAAAAATTATGGATAGTTAATTTAGGTGCCGTGTTTTAACCTGGCTTAAATGAATATTGGTAGAAGATAATTTTTGGGGGGGAGGGGTGTTGTCAAAACATTTTTGGAGAGTTCAATGATTGATTTAATTTATTAATTTTGTTATTTTTTTTATTTGTGTCAATATATTTATATGGTTGTTTGTTAGTGAGCACTGTCTTTAAATTCTGATCCTTTATAAAGCATGCTGCTGGAGCAACCTGGTTTGCACTGACAATGCTCAGTTTTGTTCTTGTCATACTACCGCAGTTATTGTAACTTATTTCCATTTGGATTTATTGTACTTCTGATGTGTTAAGATCTCTTTGGGATTTTTATTGTGGAACATTACTGAACATTTTGTTTCTGGGCATTCACGCCCAAGTTTATTCAAGTCAGAGTGGGGTTTTCTTTAAAAGCTGGACTTTTGAAGTACTGGAGCTTTGTGTAGTGGTATTCCATGTTGTTCCGAGCACCTGTTTTAGTCGTGCACCAGTTTGTGAATGGTGTGTGTGTGTGTGTGTGTGTGTACATATATATATATATATATATATATATATATATATATATATATACATAAATATATATATATATATATATATATATATATGCACACACACACACACACATACAGACACACTTCCAAGCAAACAGCAAAACATCGATCAAAAAGGAACAAAACTCAAAATAACATAAGAAAAAAACCCACAAAACTCGTGTTTACAGTAGGGAAGCCCCCATGCTAACTATATATTCTAACTCTGAGATTGTGCAAGAGTAGTGAAAGGACAAAGTACAGTTGTGTACACTTACCATAAATGTAGATGTTCGAGTGTATTCACTGTTGCAGTCATTACAGTTGGGTAATCTACTGGCAGGTTGCCCTCAGTCGGCCTGAATAACAAAGTCTTGGGTTCTGCATCGGTTGCTGTCTCCTCTTCCATGATGTCAGGTCATCAGGGGTATAAAACATGTAGCCGATGCCATTTTAATCAGTTTTTCTTGTCCCAGATGTCAGGTGCCCCCCAAATGGGGAGCAAAAATATATATACATATATATACATGTACTTTAGAACACAAAAAATTTACCTTCAACTAAAAGCAAATACACCACAAAGGCTTTAGAGCATAGTGAAAGAAAGAAGAGGTATAATAATAGAGAAAAAAGGGGGCTGGCGGGTGGGTAACCCAGACTGCAACAGTGAATACACTCGAACATCTACATTTATGGTAAGGGTACACAACTGTACTATGTTCTTCGTGTTTCACTGTTGCAGTCATTACATTTGGGTAGAATCCCAAAGCTATGGATGGGAGGATGGAATTATACAGCATCAGGAGCAGCTATAAGGCCCTGCAGGACAGCAGTGGAAAAGCTTGCCCTGGATTTAGAAAAGAGAGGTAAATGGCAATGTTTTGTGAACGTATGAACTGAGCTCCAAGTAGCAGCTTCTAGAATGTTTCTGGTAGGAACCCCTCTGAGAACGGTTGCAGAAGTAGAAGCAGCCCTGGTAGAATGGGATCTGATCCCTTTGGGCACATATTTACCGTGGTGCAAGTAGCAGAAACTAATACAATGGCTTATCCATTTTGAAATAGTCTGCTTTGATATAGCCTTCCCCTCTGTTCCTGCAGAAAATACCACCAGTAGTTGCTCAGACTTTCTTAGATATTTTGTCCTGTTTAAGTAGATCTGTGTACATCCAATGAATGCAGAATCCACTCCCCCTTATTCTGTGGATTTGGGTAAAAAGTTGGCAGGTGAATGGTCTAGTTAAGAGCCACACTGGATACCACCTCAGGCATAAAAAAAGGATTGGTCCTGAGGGCCACCCTGTCCGGGTAAAAGATAATGAAAGGCTCCACTGCCATGAGAGCCTGTAGTTCTGAAATCCTTCTAGCTGAAGTGACTGCTAGAAGAAAGGCTGTCTTCCAAGAAAGAAAGTTTATATCCGCAGTAGCAGCTGATTCAAAAGGAGGAAGGGTGAGTTTTTTAAAGCACAAAATTGAGATCCCATGCAGGAGTCTGTGCTCTCCTGGGAGGTCTTAAATTTTTGGCCCCTCTGAGGTATTGCTTTAGTAGGGGATGAGAAAAGAAAGGAGGCTCTGTGTTGTAATGAGCCAAGATGGCAGAGGCATGGATTTTTATTGAAGAAAAATATAGGCCCTTGTGAAGCATCTCAGTTAAGTATTGCAAAATCTGAGGAATATCGGGCTTAGCTGTGTCTATTCTTTGTGCTTGATTCCAAGCACAGAATCTCTTCCATTTATCAGCATAAGATTTTCTAGTGCTAGGCCATCTGGCCTCCAAAATGATATAAATCACAGGTTTACTGAGATATGTGATTGGCCATGCTGTAAGATTCAGAGTTTGGAGCTGAGTGTGCAGAATTTGACAGTTCTGCTGAGACAATAGGGGAGGTGTTTGAGGCAAGTACCACAGAGGAAGGTGTGACATATTCCTTAGAAGCAGGTACCAGTGTTGGCGAGGTTAGTCTGGAGCAATCAGAATCATTTTTGGTTTTTCCTGTCTGACTTTTAATAAGACCTTGGAGAGTAGAGGCAGAGGGAGCAAGGCATAGACTGATAGGTTTTTCCATCTGAAGGATAGAGCATCCACTTTCCATGCTTTTTTGTGAAGCATTCTTGTGCAGAATTTGTCCAACTGATAGTTTTGGGGAGAGGCAAATACATCTATGTCTGGGATCCCCCATTTTCATGTCAACATGCTGCAGATTTGTGGATCCAGTTTCCATTTGTGTGGGTCCATAAGATTTCTGCTTAGGTCGTCTGCCAGAGTATTTTGCTTTCTTGGCAGGCATTGAGCTTGAAGATGTATTTGGTAAGTCAAGGCTGTGTTCCACAAGGCCACAGCTAGTCTGCAAAGGGGGTAGGAGTGGGTACCCCCCTACTTGTTTATGTACCACATAACTGTGGTGTTGTCCGTCTTTATCAGTAGTTGTCCTGGATGAAGGAAGTCCTTGAAGGCTGTCAGAGCATTCTGTACAGCTAGCATTTCTTTCTGGTTGATATGCAGATGCATTTGGTTTGGGCTCCATTTGCCCTGAATGCATCTCCCTGCCAGATGGGCCCCCCAAGCATAGTCTGATGTGTCTGTAGTTAGGGTTTGGGTGGCAGGGGGTGTAATGAATGACAGTCCCTTGTTTCAGTGACATGCCTCTGCCCACCAAAGGAACTCCTGTTGCAGGCAGGGAATGAAAGGAATAATTGTTTCCAGGCTGTGACAATGTTGACTCCATAAGCTTTTTAGGTACCATTGAAGTTTCCTCATATGCAGTCTTGCATATGGAATTAGTAGAATGTAGGATGTCATGAACCCCAAAGCCTGCAGAATTTGTCTTGCAGATAGCTGGGTTTTTGTTGCCACTTGTTTGAAAGTATGTTGTCAATTGAATTTGTTTGTCTGGCGTGAGGTAAGCCATCTGGGCAGTTGTATTCAAGCTTGCTCCCAAGAATGTAATTATTTGAGAGGGTACCAGTTGTGATTTCTTTTCATTTATGGTGTACCCTAGGCATGCTATAAGCCTTTCCACAAATGCCAGATGCTGAAGAAGAGTGTCCTTGTCCTCTGCCTGAATGAGACAATCATCCAGATATGGATAAATTTGAATGTTTCTTTGTCTGCAAAATGCAATTACTGGTGCCAGGCACTTTGTAAAAACCCTGGGTGCAGTAGATAAGCCAAAGGGCAGTGCAAAGAACTGATAATGCAAACAGCCTGCTTTGAAGCGGAGGTATCTTCTGCAAGATTCCCTGATTGGGATATGCAGGTATGCCTCTTTTAAGTCTAGAGTTACCAACCAGGCATTCTTGCCTAGCATAGGCAGTAGCTGTTGTAAAGTCAGCATTTTGAATTTTGGAATGTCCAGGAACATATTTAGAATGGATAAGTCCAGAATTGGACACCATGATTTGTCTTTTCTGGGTACCAGGAAAAGTCTTGAATAAAATCCTTGTCCTTTTTCCTTTTCTGGCACTGAGGAATAGCCCCCATATCCATGAGGGACATGACTTGTTTCTGGGCCTCTGCCCAATGATTTGGTGGCAGATCTGGCCATCTGTTTGGAATTGGCAATGTGTGGAAATGAAATCTGTACCCCTGGGATACTATATTTAAGACTCACTTGTCCTGGGTAATTAAATGCCAATTTTGAGCATGAAGTGCTAGTTTTCCCCCCAAAGGGGCTGCCAAAAGATAAGTGTTTGGAGATGGCAGAGACTGTTTACTGTAGGGTTGTGCTTTGTTACCTCCTGATCTGGAGGTGGAGGAACCCCATTGTTTTGATCTGTAAGATCCTTGTGACTGAAACCTGGAATTCATAATCAGTGCCTTGCCTAGGCCTATTAGCGGGGGGGCCTGATCAAGGTAATTAAATCCTTAGCCATTTTGATCATTTGTTTTTTAGGCATAGGGGCCTGAGCACGTGGCTCATGCGTCAGTTTTTTAGACATAGAAGTAGGTTTTGGCCTTGTTTTTGATGATGGCATCAGTTTAATATACAAATGTTGAGGCCTGAAAACACCCTCAGAAGCCGGTGCCTGCTCAGCGGATCTGGACCCATCCAAGGGAGAGACATCTGTGGGTTCAATACTTGCAGAATCTTACAGCATACTGGACCCCGAATGGGTCTCGGTAGAGGCCTGCGACTCAAAAGTAGTGGGCATCAGGGGCTGCAAAAGCACCTCACTGAGTACCTGCGAACTGGCAACTGGCTTAGGAGAAGGTTCGTCGTTGGTTTTGGACCTCGACGGTCTGTCTCTGTCTTTTTCCTTGCGTTTTTTTGTGAATTCCGGTAGTCGGATTGCTAACCGACGACATTTCAGGATAGTTAAATCTTGAACCAAAGTATTTAGAAGCAAAAATATACTGAAGCTTAATAGTGCGTTGGTTAAATTTAGCACAAAACCGACAGCAAGGCACATTGTGATCAGGGCCTAGGCAAGGAATACAGTACAAATGAAAATCCTTATGAGGTAATTTGCTTCCCACAAGTAATGCAATTATTAAGTTTTACTGACATCAGTAAGGAGCAAGAAAAAGTTTCCCCAATGGGGTAATTAGCTTTAGTTTGAAGACTTCGGTTCTGAAACTTGGAAATGAAAATTTCAGGAGTCGGCCGACCGGCACTTGCGAACTGCTTCTGCTTCGGGCACCACGCGGCAAAAAAGACTGATTAAAATGGCGTCGGCTGCAAGTTTTGTACACCTGACATCATGGAAGAGGAGACAGCAACTGACGTGGGACCCAAGACTTTGTTATTCAGACCGAATGAGGGCAACCTACCAGCAGATTACCCAAATATAATGACTGCAATAGTGAAACACGAAGAACATCTTTCCACTTCCCATTGTTCTATAACCTGCCACAAAGTAATGCTGGCAGAAGCTATCAAATAATAATTAATTCACTTCTGCTAGCAGTAAAGATGTTTAATATTATGAATGTCTGATTATACGGAATCATTCCATATATAAATATAAATATATATATATATATATATATACACACACACACACACACACACACACACACACACACACACACACACACACACACAAAGATGAAAAAAAAACTTCCCCAGTAATTTCTTTGTGGACTTTTAAGAAATGTTGCCTAGCATAGCTCTCAAGCAACTGGCACAAAAAATCTTGACAAAGCTCCAAAAACAGGGGCAAATGTTGAACATTGCTCTTATAAACTTAGAAAGTTGCTAGAATAAAATATCTTGTGTTACCATGCATTTTCTGAAAGATATGAAATCAGAAACTTAAACACCTGTCATTATACAATGAACTCTCACTGATTTGCAACAAATATCCAGACAGCAACAAATTTTATGAGGACAAACTAAAAATGTGAGGCAAAAATCTGGACAGTCTATGATAATATAGATAGCTGACAGGTACGTTCCCCTAGCTCTAACAAATAATATTCCAAATACCACGATTAAATACAAAGTGTATCTTTTCTATTAACAATAGCAAGCATGTTATAGATGTCTTGAGAGGACAAATTCCACTCCCCCTTTATGTATAAATTCTTAAGGACAGTTTTAAACATGTTAGGTACCTCGAACGAAGACCTCTCATTTTAAACTAACAGCCCACATATACTTTTTGTTTACATATGAACCGATCTGCGAACAAGTCTCTTTTGACTTTTCTTGACTTTTATTTTTGTCAACTTTAGCCTGCCAGTCCTAAGATTACATATAAGACCCTTTATCTCATAAAACATTCTGACTCCTCTTTGAACTTTAATAAGAGCCTCTTTTAAAACAGGAGCCTACAAGTACCTCTCAATCAAAGAGTTAATCCTCGTTTTCATGCACATTCATTAGCATACCACACTTGTGGGTGTTTCAGCATCTTCTCATTTCATAATGATTCCTGTTAATGCATGCATGTGTCTTGAATACAGCTTTCAGTTCTCCAAGCATTATACAGACATAATCTCATGCAGAAGTCTTTAACTGAGACTGTTGACTGGATTATATCACTATAGAACAGAAGATATAATAACTGCGGTCAAATGCTGCTCTGTCTCCAGTGGGACTATTCTCATCTTCAGTAAACGGTAAAAACAGTGAAACTTATAAGTCAGTGCCTGCAGTGGCTATAGCATCTCCAATGGCACTGTCCTTATCATCACTAAATGGAAGTCATACCAATTGACTGTTGCATTGCAATTTGTCTACTCTGAATAATAACTTGATACCTTGCCAAAGGATAAGGAAAATCACCCAAACTTTTACACTGGGCCAGAAATTATCTTCATTCCCCCAGCAGAGTCCTTCAAGAATGTTTTAAGGTTTATGGAATAACAGTAGGATGGACATTTTTGTTATGTATCACCTTTATGTAGGATTGTCAGGCAAGCTACATTTCTCTACACACACGCGTGCACGCATATGCGCACACACACACACACACACACACACACACACACACACACACACACACACACACACACAAAATCACAAGTACTAGATATTTTCAATTAATGAACTGTCTATGCAGATGGATGACAAAAGAAAAATGAACACTTCAGCCTTATCCTACAGTTATGCAAATGTTTTCAGCAAAAAGGATTTTGTGACAGCTCACACAAAAACACATTGTATCTCTCGGCTTCTGCATAGAGTTACATTTTTAAACAGTTCTTCTTCTTCAGTTAGTGAAGACATGACAGCAGCAATGAACATCTGGTAATCATATACCGAAGACCAACCCATATAGTATATACATATATCTTTATAAAATATATTGTTTCTTTTATAATTAAATATTCATATTGAAGATTGATGGTGAGGTACAGGATTAACAAGAGAGTCACTTTGCTCATTTGCCCCCTCCTGTGGTTCTCTTGTACTGTCCACAGAGATGGAAGAGCCTGTTCTGCTGTTTTCAGGGCAGGAGGCATTTCTTGTTCTTGGAGTGTCTGCACTGAAGGCACTTCCAGTCCGGGAACGGTAAGGTGGAAGATCAGAATGAACAAGAGTCTCTGCTTCTGGCAAGTACGGTGGAGGGGGAAGATCAAACCAAGGTGGCCTGCTGTTAATAAAAAAAAAAAAGATTTAAATGTTAATTCAACCATCCAACCAATCTGCATTTTCAGGATTTTCTACATTATGACATAACGATAAGCTGAGACCTATGTCACTGAAAATGTACTCCTTGCAAGCTCAGATTCTGTTCGAGAAATTAAGCATTCTGTTTACTCACTTGGAAATTAGCTAGGTAGGCTGATCCAGTAGTCTTCTTTTAGCCATGACAAATTAAATTACACAAGCTTACATGTGTTTCAAAGTACAGTACAAACAAAAACATACAATGAGACTCTTGCAACAAAACAGTGTTGTACGTCTATAGTAATTTTATTTTCAGTATGTTTTCTTTCCTTTTTTCTAAAATGGAAACCATTAATAGTGAAAGATCAAGTATAAAAGAATTTGGCAAATGTGTTTTTAATGTACCATACAAGTTTTAATGCAACTGGAAAAAAGTTCCCTGATCTAGTAAGTAGAATGACGTTCTGCAACTGGAAGAAAATGACAATTTTCACTCAGGATAATTCACCTTTGCTACTACTACTACTACTTCTTTCAGCTGCTCCTGTTAGGGATCACCACAGCAGATCATCTGTTTCCATTTCTTCCATCCTCTACATTCTGCTCTGTCACATCAACTGCATGTCCTCTCTCACCACATCCATAAACCTTATCTTAGGTCTTCTTACCTGGCAGCTCTGTCCTTAGCATCCTTCTCCCAATATACCCAGCATCCCTCCTCAGCACATGTCCAAACCAATGCAATCTCACCTCTCTGGCTTTGTCTCCAAACTGTCCAACCTCAGCTGACCCTCTAATATACTCATTTCTAATCCTGTCCATCCTCATCACACCCACTGCAACTTTTAGCATCTTTAACTCTGCCACCTCCAGCTCTGACTCCTGTCTTTTCGTCAGTGCCACCGTCTCCAAACTATATAACATAGCTGGTCTCACTACCACCTTGTAGACCTTCCCTTTCACTCTTACTGGTACCCATCTCTCACAAATCACTCTTGGCACTCTTCTCCACCCACTCTACCCTGCCTTCACCTTTGCTATGACTAAGTAAAAATGAGATGAAGGAGAAAACCAAGCATTCTCTGGTGTCATGCACTTGCCAAAGAAAATAAAAATACTGCTCCATTTAGAGGGTAACCAATGTAATTCTGCCACTAAGGGGAACTAAATCATAATAACTATGACCTCTGCGCAAAATCCATTTCTTCCTCAAAGTGAGGCTAAAGATATTTTTTGTAATTACTTTACAGCTGACAGTGTTCATTTAATGGAATGTCAACTTCAAAAACAGGAAGTAAATAGCTGTGGTTCACAAAAACCTGTCCCATTATAATGTAAAGGCAAAAGGTCATTTATGAAATGAAAATGTGCAGCACAGTAACAATCAAAGAAGTTACCAATACTGTCAGTCAGTCAGTATACAATCAGCCTTAACTAAAAAGCAAACAGCTTGTCATACACACGACTAAGCAGTCAGTATGCAATCAGCCATAACTAAAAACAAACTGCTTGTCAAACACACGACTAAGCAGTCGGTATGCAATCAGCCTTAACTAAAAAGCAAACAGCTTGTCATACACATGACTAAGCAGTCAGTATGCAATCAGCCACAACTAAAAACAAACTGCTTGTCAAACACACGACTAAGCAGTCAGTATGCAATCAGCCATAACTAAAAACAAACGGCTTATCGAACACACGACTAAGCAGTCGGTATGCAATCAGCCTTAACTAAAAAGCAAACAGCTTGTCATACACACGACTAAGCAGTCAGTATGCAATCAGCCATAACTAAAAACAAACTGCTTGTCAAACACACGACTAAGCAGTCGGTATGCAATCAGCCTTAACTAAACAGTAAACCGCTTGTCAAACACTACTAAGCAGAGCCACAAGAAAAAAGGCAAAGCAACTGTACATGGAAGGATGTTAAGCATCAAATTAGTAGGTATATTTAGCCCCTATACAAAAATCTAGCTTCACTTTCTTCATCTACTATTCAAAGCAATAATGATTTAATGTACAAACCATGACAGTGGTATCTACAAAATCTGTTCAGACAGCGTACTTCTCAACTTCTTAATGTAAGAAATCTGGATAAAGCCAAAAATAAAAGGAGGACAAAGACAAAATACAGGGACAGATTTTAAATATTGCTCATATACTTAGGAAGTTACTAGGATAACAGATTTTGTGTTTGCAGTTTCTGAATATGTGACGTCTGAAACTCAAGTGACTGTCATTACTTTATGATTTCAGTCGTCAGTGGCTTGCCAGAAAGCCATAAATTTTATGAGGAACAGGCCAAAAATACAAGATAAAAATCTGGGTATTCTGTGAAAATCTGGACAGAGTGCAGAACTGGAGACAAGTTACTTCTCAAATGTCTGTTTTGAACTGGCAAGTGTCTTACAGGCCAAGCTTGGCAGCAAACACAAAGAATTAATGCTATAAGCTCTTAAGAAACCTTCTTCTGTAATCCAAGTTTGATTCTTTCCATCTCTGTTAGCCTACTGTGTGATTCCAAATAAATTACTTAACTAGGCAGTGTTCTTGGGTATCTGGAAAACTGATCTGGTATCTTGGACTGCATGCCTACAAACATCTATGAATATTTGCTAGAGGTGAATTCCTCAATATACCTTGGAGTTGCTCGCATAAACAATAGACAAATCCTTTCTATCTTCTTCATTTCATGTAATAATATAAATTCTCTAGCAGAGTAAAAACAAAAATTCTCTAACTTCACTTTCCAAATTACAGTGCATGTGTATCAGGAGAACAAATAGTAAAGAAGAAGTTATCAGGCAGCCTCTGATGAGTTACTATACAGATTGAAGCACAATGGTTACTGTATTGATTTTATTTTACTCCTCGGAGAACAGAAATATAAAATGCCCCATAACGAATTACTGCAATGGCAATGGAAAATACCATCAGGGAAATTACATACCAGATTTACTGCCAGTTTTGGTAGTAACTCATTTCACGTCGGAACACCACTGACAAACATGGGAACTTTTTACTGTCCAATAATGTTTTGAATTACTATTTTCTGCCTGTCCTCTAAGTTTATTTTCAGGATGGGCAGAGCCACATCCAAACCAGCTTCATAGCATACTTCAAAGGACAGTTTAAGCTGCTGCATTAGCTTTCTGAGTTAAATTAATGGCTAATTTGTGTGACTAGTTACTTGCACATGTGAACAATACTTTGTTGATCTGGCAACAAGTGCTATATCTGTCACAGTTACCTCACAGTATTAGGGATCTAACTAAGTCCTGCTCTAAACAAACCTCCAATTCTCCATTTGCAAGTTTAGCTCAGCTCTGCTAAATGATCTGTAGCCATTCGGTAACTAAATGTCAGTGTTTATGTTCGGTGAATGCATTTAGTGAAATTTCAGATACTCCAGCTTATTTGTGTTCGGTCAAGGACCTGAGTACTGGAAAAGCTTGATAAAGAGGTATGGGAATGAGTGGCAAATGGTTGCACAGTCATCCTGGAAGGTGGATCTTTATATGCATCTTACCACAATATGGGAGTAGGCTAAGACGCGTACTTGAAATGCCCAAGGAATCAGAAACATTAATTTAGCCAAAAGTATGTAGACTCAAGCTGAGTGCTACACATGTACAGAAGCACACATCTGTCTCAGGCTGAGCACTACAAATGGGCAAAAAGCTCAAATCTGTCTCAGGCTGAGTGCATTGAGCACAGCACTCACCTCATGGTCAGCAACGTGAGGGACAGAATAAAATTTCTAGCCTGTCATAGAATATTGACCACCGTCTCAAGTCTGGCCTCTCCCTCCCATCACTCCCCAGTGTTAGTAGAAAGGAAGGAATGAGTTGCACTGCTGAAAATGAGGCCTGATTGTCATAGGAAATGGAGGAGGGAAAAATAACGCAAAAGTTAATGAAGAGGAGCTGGTCTAATGACTGCAGTACGCAACAGCATTTTTTAAATTGACTGATTCCATAAACATAAATTAACACAAGAAAGTCTTGGTTTCTTTATCAGGATTCATACCATAGTTTCACTATACTGGTTTACAGGAACTGCGGTGGTGGTGCTGCGGTAGCATTGTCACCTCACAGTAAGACGTTGTCTTGTTCGATTCTCAGCTAAAGCGTCTTCTGTGTGGAGACATGCGTGAATGGGCGTACCTTTGTTGAAGGTTGTGCGTCAGGGCTGGCAACTCGGTATGTAAAAATCTACTGCCAATCATTAGCGGACTGGAGTTCCATTGTGGCGACCCCTAACTGGGAAAAGCTGAAAGATACAACAACAACAACAACTGTCAGAAATTTGAGAACTGTCACATCGAGAAACAAAATCACATGATGACTCCACCAAAACCCAGAAAATCAATGGACCAGAACACTGTAAAACTTTTAACAGTGAAACTCTCAAAGGCAGTGGACACAGAAACAAGTATTAAAGTGGGTCCCCATAGGTGGACAAGTCTATTTGTTTGCCATTAAGTCCTACAATCTTGTGGCATTCAGTGCAATCATTACAAGATATTGTTTTCCGATAAGACAGTCCTCGAATTTCTGATAGTAAATTAAAGTACAGCTCATAAAATTTATGCACAGATGTAGGAGTTAACTGGACATTCTGTTCACTCAGAAACTGGTATGTTTCCAAAAAAGTACACTGTCCCTGCTGTTCTAGACAGTCATGCAAATGCTACCCATACAGTTTCTGTTGCTCTGCACAAAAAAGATTTTTCTGTATGTCCACATATACTGCTGATTATAAAAGTATCAGCTTTAAAAAATGCCAACAATGTTATCCATATAATCCTTCTTCAAAGTCAGTTAAAAGGAAATCTTTTTTGAGTAAAAATGAAGCTCCATTATAAAATAAGCCCCCATACCTCATGTTTGTATACAACCCTCCAAATGCTCCTCACAGAGTAGGTGCCCTGTTTCTACAAGTAGACAAAATATGCTGCTTTCACACTCCACATGCTACAGTCCTCTTCCGGTGTTCTCTCCGGTCTGGCATGCAACATTATCCTCCACACATGCTCTCTCTCTCACACTCATTTTATGCCACTCCCGCCCCATATCAAACAAACAAAAGCCTAATGTGGTACAGATGAATAAATAAAACAACCAACATCACCACCAAAAGACAACACTTGGAAAGAAAAGATTTTGAGATCTCTCTCTTTCTATATATATATATATATATATATATATATATATATATATATATATATATACACACACACACACACACACACACACACACACACACACACACAAATGTTATGTCAGGAAATCTGTTTGTTTGGCATATTTTTGCCTTCTTCTATTGGCCAGAGCACAGGCAGGTTTGAACCTCACCCATCCCCCTTTGCCCTTGGTGACCCCTATGATACTACCGGAAAAAGAAATGTATCTTTAATACTTCATATAGGTTTTGATATGTATTTTAACAGGCACCTGATGTTCTTTATTTTTAAATCATAGAACATTCTCTAGAAGCGAAAGTTAGCCCTTCCCAAATGACTGCAGACATCTTACATACAAAGGCAGTAAAGCAACAGACTGTTGTGCTGTAAAATGTGAAGTCAGCAGAACAGACGAATAGGAATGCAATAACAACAGCATATAAAAAAATAAAGAAATAAAAAGTCATTTCGGTACTACATTTAGTCGATTTTTTATGGGACTTGACCACTTCATCACAATTTCGTCACAAGTACATTCACTAGCAACAAGCTGGTTTACATTTATTTATTTTACTTTATTTATTTTAAAAATAAAAATGTTGCCCGTCCTTCACTGTTCTCTGTAAGGCTATTACCTTCTGTAGGCAGTGATTTTAATCAGGTTGTGCTGTTCAGTACCCCTACCTTTTTAATTAGCTTGGTTTTCAACTCTGACCTCACTCTCTGAAGGTTGTGTATAGTAATCCTTACCTCGACTTTATAGAGAATCAGTGGTGTTACATTCTCCCAACGCATATCTATCTATATATATAGCTATCTATATATATATATATATATATATATATATATATATATGTATATATATATAGATAGATATATATATATATAGAGAGAGAGATGGATCTACTTCATTATGACAGCCCACTTCACCAGAACCCACAACAACGAAACCCAAAACCACGAAACACCAACACAAATATCACAAACACACACAACAACCCCAAAGTACCTAACACACAATACTACAAACCATATAGGCAGGGGCAAGCCCCTGCACCCCCACCCTCTTTATTATTCAAACTCCATGATTGCACAAAGACACACAAGGCACACTCACACCCACACATCACATTCCCAAACAAACACACACCGCACTCACAGCACACACTTACACACACCATTACCCCTCAAACACACACTTACACATTCATACTTACCAGCACCACTAGATCACAGTCCCGTAATGTCTGAAATTAAATTTCGCACTCATAACTCCAACATCACACAAACAGACACACCAGGCACACTCACAGCCACACATTACATTCCCAGACAAACACACACCACACTCACAACACACACTTACACATACATACTTAGGGGCATCGGAACACCAGAAGCGCTAAACACAATCCCGGGGGTTTCAATGTTCTACAGTGTCGAACATCTGGTCCCGATCTTCCAGGTTTTGTTCATATGAAGGGAACCCATATATGTATATCTATATATATATATATATATATATATATATATATATATATATATATATATATATATATATATATATATATATATATATAAACACACATGCACACACACACACACACATGCACACACAAAACCAGGTGCACGAGCCACTACCAGTACATGGAACAATAAGAACATCAGCCACACAGGAAATCCAGCACTCAAACATAGTGTAGAACACAGTGCACTGATGACGCAAAAAGTGAAACCAGTCTGCTATAAAACTTGGTGGTTACTGGAGCCGATCTTTATTTATACTTTACTTTGAATGGTTTGTCTTTATTAAAAAGACATTTGGTGTACATGCTCTTTTTGAGTGCTGGATTTCCTATGTGGCTGATACATACATACATACATATATATATATATATATATATATATATATATATATATATATATATATATATATATATATATATATATATATATATATATATATATATATATATATATATACGGATCGCTATAATATAATAGAAACCTCATTTGACTGAGACCATAAAACTGAATTTTCAAAACACTGAAAAGTCACTTGACTGAAACCCATAATACTGAATTTCAACATACTAAGTTGTAAACTGGACCATAAAAAAACAGACTAGGTGGGGAGCTGTGCCCCCCAATTATATGCACTAACTCTAGGATTGCACTACAGTGGGGAAAAGGGCATATACCTTTCACTTACCTTACAGTAGTCTACATGCTGCCACTACTATGCACGTTTCCCCTCTGTAGTGCGATCCTGGAGTTAGTATATATAGTTGGGGGTGGGGGCACAGCGTAGCTCCCCACATAGTCTGGTTTTATATGGTCCAGTTTAAAATTTAGTATGTTGAAATTAAATATTATGGCTCTTAAGTCTTATGGGTTTCAGTCAAGTGACTTTTCAGTCTTTTAAAATTTCATGCAAAACACCAGGACTTGGAGGCAGCTGTAGGATCCAGTATAAAAACTTTATTGGACACAAGTGCTTTCATGGGCAACCCCACTTCTTCAGATGTCAACACAAATTAAAACAACCCTTCACTTATATATACACCCTCCCTCTTAAGACACGCAACTAAAAACAACCAATGCCTTCTAATAATGTGAGCAAACACTATTAACTTAAAACAACACACTGCAGAGTACATACTTATAAATGCATCATATAGTAAAAATACAAATAATTCATGATACTTGAGCATAAATAAGTCTGCCTAAAGAATTACCTGAATTATAACTTGGGACATAAAAATATGTGAGATCATAAAAAAGCTAATGCCTTCTAATAGTGTAAACATCCACTATTAACTTAGATCAAATCACAACAAAACGAATGCTTATATGTGTCAGAAATATAATAAAAATATAAATAATTCATTGAGCATGGACATAGATAATTCAGCAGTACTTCTACCTAAAAAGCTGCCTAGATATTAACTTGGGGCGTAAGGGTATATATTCATTAAGTCCATGGCCTCTATCAGCCCTTAACCTATCTATCTACTTCGCTTCAAATTCTTCAGTAATATTCCGTAAGTCTTCCCCTCTGATACTCTCATAGGTTCTCCCTATAACCAAAAACTTAAAGACATGTTCCGCATCAGTATTGATAGTGTGTCTAGCTAGGGCATTAACTTTATTCTTCTTGTTCATGGCATAGATATGTTCACGTATTCTCTCCTTCAGAGATCTATCTATCTTCCCTACATAGATAGGTTTTGCAAATATACAGATAGTAGTTCTAGATTTGAACATCCAGATCAATTAAGGACATACGAGTTTAACATCAAAGCTACCTGTGAAACTGAACATCTAGTTTATCTGGCACATTGTAAAGTGTGATGTAGTTTCTATACAGGAAAGACAGACTACATGAATATATACCCTTATGCCCCAAGTTAAAATCTAGGCAGCTTTTTAGGTAGAAGTACTGCTGAATTATCTATGTCCATGCTCAATGAATTATTTATATTTTTATTATATTTCTGACATATAAGCATGCATTTTGTTGTGATTTGATCTAAGTTGATAGTGAATGTTTACACTATTAGAAGGCATTAGCTTTTTATGATCTCATATATTTTTATGTCCCAAGTTATAATTCAGGCAGTTCTTTAGTCAGAATTATTTATGCTCAAGTATCATGAATTATTTGTATTTTTACTATATGATGCATTTATAACTATGTACTCTGCAGTGTGTGGTTTTAAGTTAATAGTGTTTGCTCACATTATTAGAAGGCATTGGTTGTTTTTAGTTGTGTCTTAAGAGGGGGGTGTATATATAAGTGAAAGGTTGTTTTAATTTGTATTGACATCTGAAGAAGTGGGGTTCCGCATGAAAGAGCTTGTGTCCAATAAAGTTTTTATACTGGATCCTACAGCTGTCGCCAAGTCCTGGTGTTTTGCATTTTATTCTGGATTTGTTTTGTGCAGGACAAGTGAGTTCTAGAGTGTTGGTGGCAGTTTTGTGTTTTATTTTTTTGAAATTTCAGTCTTATGGTCTCAGTCAAATGAGGTTCCTATCATATGATAGGGATCCATATATATATATATATATATATATATATATATATATATATATATATATATGTATATATATTTACACACACACACACATAAATTATATATATATATATATATATATATATATATATATACATATGTATAAATATATGTATATATATATATATATATATATATATATATATATATATATATATATATATATAAACATTTATTTTACATTTGTTGACTGGGCTAGTCTAACTGGATATATGTCCATTTTCAGTAGAGGCCCGGGGAGATGAGCTCTGAGGAAACAAACAAAATCACATATACAAACATTAATGTATACAATGAACATTGTAGGTGCAGTACAGAGAATAATCAAAGAGGTATTCGTTCATAACATAGTGCAAAATATACAGATACAATTAGTACAATACAAAATGCAGTTGCAATACATCATAAAGAAAAAGATGGCAGCTGAATTATTCAATATATTAGTATACAAGTAGTCATAAAGAAAAAGTAGAAACTGAAATTATACAATATATTAGTAAAAGTAGTCTCCTTAATGAGATTCTGAAGATGTAAGTAATAGTATAGAAGGACAAGGTAAGTTGTTATTAAGAAAAGGAACTTGATTACTGAGAAGAGGAGGGTAGGTTGAACCAAGTAAGAAGAGCTAGTTGATCAGCCAGGTTTAGTACAGGGGCACAACCAGTGTGTTCTGAGGAACAGTTTATATTTGGTTTTAAAGAGAGATATAGAGGGAAGAGAGGAAAGTTTGTTAGGAAGAAGGTTCCAGGATTTTCCAACAGTATTAGAGAAAAGAGAGTCCCCAGCCCTGTTGTTTGATTTACAAATATTTACAAGAAGTTTATGTGATGATTGTAAGGTCTTTAGATTGTTGTAGGGGGTAATGAGGGTAGATAGTATAGGGGTATTGGTACGTTGGTGAAGGGTATTATGGGCCATGGTCAGTTGATGGAATTTAAGCTGATTTTGTAATTCAAGCCATCCTAGCTGCTTTAGATTAAAACAGTGGTGGGTTCTGAAAGGGTTACCTGTAGCACATCTGGCTATGTTATTGTAGGAGTTTTCCATTTTATTAAGGTTGTTTTTAGAGAGATTAGTATATATGTGTGAGGCATAGAGGAGAATAGAAATTAGATGAGTGTGAGCAATAGTTATTCTAGCTGCAGGAGAGAGGATGGGTTTGATCCTGTAGAGAGAGCCTGGTTTTCTATTAACAGATTTTAAAGTATTGTTAATATGGGTGTCGAAGTTAAGGTTATCATCTATTGTGATACCTAGTAGTTTAGTAGTTGGATCTGGGGATATGACAGTACCATTATTGGATGTTACTGTGAAGTCTATTGGGGGGGACTTACAAGTAAGAGTAAAAAGGAGGAGTTTAGTTCTTTTGGGGTTCAGAAGGAGACAGAGCTGTGTAAACCATTGTTCAACTGTGTTAAACACATTTTGGGTAAGGGAGTGAAATTCAGATATAGATGTGGCTGAGCATATAAATGTGGAATCATCTGCATACTGTATGCATGTAGCTTGGGGGATTGCTAGGGGAAGGTCGTTGATAAATATAGAAAACAGGAGAGGTCCTAATATGTACCCTTGAGGGACACCAATGTTAACAGGCAGATGGGTAGATAGCATGTTATGCCAAAGTACAGCCTGT